>NC_139982.1:32981032-33343532 GCF_963993115.1 Abramis brama
GTCTTTCATTGCTCTGAAAATCATTAATTTCATGTTCATTTCATTTTGTTGTGGCCTCATTTAACAACTTAACAAGAGGCAGTTTTAATCGCATACAGTATGTATTATGAATAAATGTATGTACTATGAAAAAAAGTCTTACCAAGTGTTGACTTTAGTTTGATTCAGTCGACTATTATTAAAATCAAGAGATACATCACTTGAGTCCACGCACTGTCATTACACCATGCGCAATTCTGGTAGCTATTGCTGGTAACAGATGCTCGAAGTAAACCTTCTTCAGGTGGGAGATGTGTTTTTCAGTCCACTCTTGGTTGTATGGTACATCTAGGATAATCTGTTCATTTGGGGTCCATACCAGGAACTTGCATTTTTTTTTGTTTGCACAATACATTGCTACCTGAATCTGGTAGTAGTAGCCTAATCCTGACGCAGTTTCCCTAAGGCCATACATTCCGTTGACATATTTCACATCATATGTGTTTGATTCAATCATTTTTTGCAGACTGCCATCATGTGCCTCAAGTTTCTTTGGTGTAGGACACTTAATCTCAAGGATGGTATCTTTGTCAACTACTCCATCTAGACTGGCACCAAGCCAGTTTTCCTTCTCGTGTACAATAAGACCTGTGGTCTCAACTGTCTGTCCTGTGATCCCTTCAAACCATTTTCTAGCTAAAGGCTCAGCTGATTGACCATATCTCGTAGCTGTGCATCCAGCAAACACAGCATTCAATTTTCTTTCGACCCAGTTGCTTGGGTCTGCTTTTTTGGGCACGTCTGATGCCTCACTGCTGGTAATCCTAACCTTTCTTTGGTCCAGCCAAAATTGACAATCCTGGCCCAATTTTCTCTCTCTCTGATCTTTCCCACATTTTACATATTTTTCAAAGACTACATTGCATAGGTTACATTTATGTTCAGCACACTGTTCATGCTCTCTGGGTAGCTCATTGGTTGCTTTTTTCTGTGGTTGTGCAGTCAGCACCTGATGCAAAATGCTCCCAGGTATCATGGCTAAGCCGGCCAACTCAGGGGATGAGAAGTGTTGTATGACCTCTGCATCAGTCTCAAATGCCATGGAGATAGCTTTCATACTTATACCCTCATGGTCTGGCCCTTGAATGTTCTCAATCGTGTCTGGTACCACATTCCTCCAAGTTGATTGGTTCCAGGCACACAGTTGGTCCGTGCAGGCTGTACCTGTGAAGCCTCGAGACACAGCATCTTTCAGCTTGTAAAGTAGACCTGCCGTATGACTGCAACACTTCCCTCTGTTAGCCATGCAATCACAGTGCACATCTACAACTTTCCCATTCTTCCTCTGCAGAGTTATTTGTACAGTATGAGTGTTGTTAATGGTCTGTGAAAATCGGACAGGTCCTTTTAGAACTATGTGTTTATCATCTGGTAGAGTGTGCATTATTTGACCAACCCATCCGGAGCTCAGATAATTTTGACCCTCTATCAGTGACCTGTAGTTGGCATTTTGTTGATCATCGGATGCCAGGCGAAGGAGAAAATACTCTTGAATACCTTTAAAACAACAGAAGGGGCGCATTGGGGCAGTAACGTTAGTAACATTACTGTTATGTCTGTTGTTAATGTTTGATTTGCTTGATTGTGACTCTCACTCTGCACTCTCAGAAAAAAAGGTACACGGTGGTACAAATAATGTTCCTCAAAGAACAGTTTTGTACCTTTTCAATAATAGTACCTTTAATGGTACAGGAAAGACCACTGATGATACTGTTTGGTACCTGTTAAGGTACAATTGAAATGAAGGTACATAATTGTTCCCACATCAAGGGTACAGTTATGGACCAAATTACTATTTCATTCATGATTGGTTGCTGTGTTCAATATTTGGCATAGCAACAAGACACTGATTGGTCGAAATCGCTTCAGCCACGGAATTTTCCGAACTGACAGCGGGAAGCAGCAACATTAAGTTACAACACTGCAGCGCGGTCGAGATTATTTTATCAAACTTGAAGAAGACGAAATTTGAAGGTGAGTTCTGATAATTTATGTATATATTTAGTTCGCAAGTCTAAAATATAAATGTTTCAGCCACTTAACGTTAATTTAGCGAGTTAAATTAGCTTTGCTCCAAATGCTTTTTAGCCATTTGACTTGTAACTTAAGTTATAACGTTACACTTTTTATTTTTTTTTAATGCAGTTATTGACTATTATTAAGTCATCACGTGTACAATATATGGCTTTTGTTCTGCATTATCCACTATAACGTTAACTGTTAAATGTTAACTTTGCTATTAGGCAACATGAAACTGATTGCCCAAGGTTGCTGCAGCCGTTACTGCATTTTCAAATAGACCGGAGAGCGGGAACTTCGCGAAGCAGATTACGAGCACGGAGCACCACCACAAGCCGTCTCGAATTATAAGACGAAGAGAAGAGGAAATTCAAAGGTGGGTTTTATGTTTATGTTTAACCAAATAAAATGTATAAAACGTTACAGCTACTCAACATGATAATAGCGAGTGTAAATAGCTTAATTGTACGAATCCAGTCAGTGATAGCCGTCTGCAAATATATTTTAAAGCAATTGAGTTTCTGTGTCGTAAGTTCACATTTAAAACATTATTGTTGTGAATGCTCAACCAGAGGTGCCATGCTGGTGTAGCTTAACGTTACTTTACATTAATCTACAATACTGTAAATTATGCGGTTTTGGAACAACGTGATTGAACGCCAACGAACAGTCCGCAGATAAAATAGTTGATCACTCGTTCTGTGTGAATGCTGAATGCGATTACCTGATTATGTCCTAAGTCATATACATGTCATATACTCAGCTAATGTGTCTGTGATTTTTAGATCATGATGGGGTAACGTTAAAGTGTCAGTGCTGGTCTCACTGACTGATCACACATCTGAAAGTCTTCCTGCATCCTCAGCTGTGAGGCAAGTATCAGTACAATGTGTTATTTGAGTTTCTTAATCTTATGATATTCTTTTTTCTGATGAGGTTGAATTTATATTTCTAAGACAAAATGTTTGCCATAATGACAGAGTGATGTCAATCTTGATAAAGCACAGTAACTGCACTTCAAATGAACTCTGAAAGATTTCTGTCACTTAACTGAAAGTATATTCCCTTAAAACTCTGACACTCACGTATCAGTATGGTAGCATACAGGTACCAAATGTCAATATGAAATGTAACGTGCAAAATGGCAATGCAATGTGTAAAATGGCAATGTATTTCTGTATTTATATTTACATTTTCTATATATGTGCAACATCTGGAGCAAAAAAAATATTCAAAATCAATAATATAATAATTTGCATTACTACACTAGCTTTAACATAAAATTTAAACATACATTTGACAATTTTATAAGTTCAAAAATAAAAAATGAAATGTATTACAGAAATTAGATGTTTAAAATGTTCAAGCAAATATTATAGCAAAATTATAATTTAGGTTATTTTTCCTAGTTGCTTTTACACTCAAAGTTAAGGCACTTGATGCAATGATCGTTTCGGAATCCTTTTTTGAAATCCAGATTGAATTTTGCCACGTTCATCGTGGGTATTTAATAAAAATGTGTCTTAACTGTGAGTGTAAATGCAATTAAGAAAAATAGAATTTAAATTATCATTTTGCTACAATTTTACGTTGAACATGTTAAAGGGTTAGTTCACCCAAAAATGAAAATTCTTTCATCAATTACGAGCTTTCTGACCCCCCATAGACAGCTAAGCAACTACCACTTTGACGCTTTAAAAAGTTCCTAAAGTGATTGTAAAACTAATCCATATGAATGAATTTAGTGTTTTAGTCTAAATTTTGTGCTTCCTTTATGATGAACAGGTTGAATTTAGGCTTTTATTCATCAATTCACATCAGATACGGTAAAAGGAAGCTCTAGCATGTTCGCTTGACATGCGAAAACAAATGAGGTTCATTCTCGTGTGTTGCGCAGCACGTTTGAGAAAGAGGTTTGTTCTCACGTGTCAAGCATGTTCGGTTGAGCTTCTGAAATCTGTTCATCATATAAAGCGATCATGTCTCTTATGAAAATTTGAACTACGGTAAACTGCTACGGTAAACTGCTCGATTCAAATGGATTGGTCTTACGATCTCTTTATGAACTTTTTGAAGCATCAAAGTTTTTTGATGCAAAGGGACAGAAAGATCTCAGATTTCATTAAAAAGATCTTCATTTGTGTTCCAAAGATGAACGAAAGTCTTACAGGTTTGGAACAACATGAGAGTGAATAATTAATGACAGAGTTTTTTTAATTTTGTGTGAATTATGCCTTATTATGAAACGTGAATTATGAAACGGAAGCTCAAGCATGTTTGCTAGATGTGCGAAAACCGATGATGTTCATTCTCGTGTGTTTTGCAGCACGTTTGAGCTTCTGCAAGTGCGGTTGAGCTTCTGTTTGTTCAATGTTTAAATGTGAATAAAATCCTAAATTTAATCTGTTTATTATACCAAGCGGTAGTCTCTTCAGACATTTTTTACTAAACTTCTCAATTCAAATGGATTAGTTTAACATTTTACTTTTCTGGGTATTTTATATTAAGCTTTAAGTGAATCATTTAAAACTTTGTGGAAAATGTAAAAATGCAGAAAGTTTTTTTGTGTGTGTGAAACTTGTTTTCTTATCTGCATTTCAGTTATTTCAGAAAATGGACCGAATGCATGCTGTGGTTGATTTAAGGTGTTTCCAGGATTCCTTAAAGGTATAGTTCAGCAAAAAAAAATTATTCTGTCATTAATTATACACCCTCATGTCATTCCGAACTTGTAAGACCATCGTTTATCTTCGGAACACAAATGAAGATATTTTTGATGAACTCCAAGAGCTTTCTGTTCCTCCATTGGTAGCCTACGCAACTAATACATTCAAGCCCCAGAAAGGTAGTAAAGACACCATTAAACTAATCCAAGTGACTCTAGTGGTTTAACCTCAATTTTATGAAGCGATGTAAGCTTTGTTTTGCCAAAAAAAAAAACATAATTTACCTCTAATCTATTTCCAAAATAATATTATCTAAAGCACATTCACAGAACAACACCTGGTCTTGAGTCAACACAATTCGCATGCGTCGTAGTGCTCCCCCTACTAAATAAAGTGGTAAATTGTGTTTTTTGCTAAAACAAAGCACCTGCATTGCTTCATAACATTGGTTAAACCACTGGAGTCACATGGATTACTTCAATGATGTCTTTCCTATCGTTCTGGGCCTTGAATGTGTTAGTTGCATTGCTCCCAATGGAAGGACAGAAAGCTCTTAGAATTTCATTAAAAATATCTTTATTTGTGTTCCGAAGATGAACAAAGGTCTTATAGGTGTGAAATGACATGAGGGTGAGTAATTAACAAAATAATTTTAATTTTTGGGTGAACTAACCCTTTAAGTAAAATTATTGAGGTTGGCTAAGCTGAAATCCGTTATAGAAGCACATCACATGGATGCCAAACGAGATGTTGCAGGATTTGTAGTTCACCCAAAAAATGAAACCATCAATGGGGCCCCCATTGACTTCCATAGTATGAAAATAGTATGACAAATATTCTATGGAAGTTAATGGGGCCCCATCAACTGTTTCATTTTCAATTCTTAAAATATCTTCTTTTTTGTTCAAGTTAACAGATTTGGAAAAACTTGAGGGCGAGTAAATGACAGAATTTTCAGTTCTAGGTGAACTATCCCTTTAAGTCTAGAGGTCAAATTTGAGCTTGTCATTGGGAGTATAAATTAAATAAATTTACGTCTGTCTTTTCTAATATTGATTCTTCATTATGTTCAGGAAGAACCGGCTATCTCAACTCACTGTGCAGATCTTGGGAACTTCTTGACTGGACGTGTCTTCAGTGAGAGGAGAATCTTCAGCAGTGTAAAAATGGAGGGATCTAAAATTGCCGAGCAGTTCGGGTTGGAGGATGGTGTTTTTAAAAAAAGTAAAATAAATGCAAAGGTATTGTGTGAAAATTGGGGCTTTGTCTAGCTTTGTTGTAGATGAGAATTTTATTTTATGTACTGTAACATTTTAGTGTAATTGCATTTTAAATTCTTTCCAATCTTTTTAAAGAAGTGATATTCTGTTAATTTTGCTAAGTCTTTATTGTATTGTGAAGTCTTTGATGTATTTACACAAAGAAATACTTTACTGTAAGTTGGAATGAAAGTATTCAAACATTCAAATGTATTTGATATTGAAGACTCAAATTTCATCATTTAATGTTTTTAGTATTATTATTACTTTTTATTAATATTCATAATCAGTAGTATTATGTATCTCTTTTATATTTTTTATATACATTCATAATTGTTTGTACTCAATGTATTTTGTGAATATGTGGGAGAGACTTTGGGAGACTTTGGACTGAATTGTGTGCTGAGTTGGAGACTGAAATGTATATGCAGGGTATACATTCCTATGTTAATGGAAACCATATGTTCTTCTGCTGAATGTATGTGTTCCTATGGTGATGTTTTTTTCATTGGTCAGTGGTATAAAGACCAAGCCTTTTGTCCGAAAATTAGGAAGAGATGGAAATGTAGGAAAGATGACTGAGAAGCTGAATTAGATCTTCGCTTAGTCCATTGTCTCTCCCTCCTATGTTTTATAAACCAAATAAATAAGAGATCTCTTGGCAAAATCACAGGTGTCTGTTTCCATGAAATTAAACAACAGGGGAAAGCCAGATTTTTAAATCAACAGATATGTATTTACAGAAATGATTAAATTGATGCCTTTTGGATTCAGTTGTTGAATGTGCTTATTATTCAATAGAAAAATAGCCTTTAATAGTTCTCGTAGGAACAAATTTGACACAGTTAAGGTACAAAGGGGCTTGTCACTGGGGTGGTACCTTAAAAGATCGAATTTGTACCTTTGATAAAGGTACAATATTGTACAACAAGTTTTAAAAAACAAAAGGTACATTTTGGTTTGCCCATGGTACAAATCATGTCCTTTAAGGTACAAACTGGAATGGAACAAATTTGTTCCTCTATATTAAGGTACAATTTTGTACCAGTAAAAGGTACCGCCCCAGTGACAAGGGTTTGTACCTTCTTTGGTACAAAATTGTACCTTTTTTTCTGAGAGTGTGAGAATCAACAAGATTTTGGGGGAGGATTGTCAAAACATTTGGTAACTAAATAGAATTTTATGAAGTTTATTGACAACATTTAGTGACTACAATTACTGGTAGGATACAGTTTTTATTATTGCTTGACAACCATGCTTGTGATTTGATTCCGATTTTGATTCAATATTGACTAATTTGGATACGTTTATTTTAAATTTTATTTAAAAAAATAATCTCACCTAATGCTGTAAACATAGAGGGCCCAATCTGCTGGTATTATTAAAGGTTTAAAATAAATTAAATTAAATATAATGCAGTTTTTGTTATAATAACAATTATTTAATGACATAAGTAAAAAATATAATAAATATGTAATATAGTGCTCAGCAAAATCTCCTCTTAAGCTATTTTTTTCTATTCAATTAACATGCTATGGTCATTAAATGGCTTTCCTGAGCTAAATGTAACATTATGTGACATAATTGTTCTCCTGCTGTTATATTGACCTCTTTCCATGGTTAGCTGTACCTTACCCTTTCCTTTTACAATGTGAAAATGAGATAAATAATGGACACAAATGAAAAACATGAATTCGTTTATTTGATATCATTCATTTATTTATTGTTGCCAAATGGACAGATCTTTTTATAGTTTCCTCGTTAGCTAGCCTAGCTAGCATAGTTATTGCCAAGCTATTTTCATAAATAATCTGTAAGATCGTTTGTACCTTCATCTGTGACTGGAGGCCACTATCTAACATCATCAACCCAACAAGTCATTCTGCCCGGCTGTAGCTGTCATCGAGGGTGCGTTATCACGGAGGTTTGTTTACATACCGGTAACAGCTCAGTAATGGCGTCGCCACAAGATGGCAGCCTACACAGAACGCTCATCGGATTCGTGTATAAATACAGTGCTTGTAGAACACGTCATTCTCTTCCGTGTCTGAAGGATTCGTGGGCAGGAATGCCGGAAGCATGAAGCGAGTCGCAGTGTCTCATTCCCTTTCTCAGGGAACCATGATTACAGTGTAACCCGATATGTTCCCTTTCCAATGGGAACTCGCACTGTGATTCTAGGACACTAATGGGGATCAAATGCCCACTCCGCCACTGATCCAGAGTCATAGTTCCCCGTCCTAGCGGTCGTCGTGACTCTAGTCCCTAGGGCAGAAACCCTGGCTACATCTGCAGCTTAGCTCAGGCCTGGCATTAAATATACCTTCAAGGGAATATGTCCGAGGATAAAGAATATCCAGCCATTATATGACCAGGACGCACACCTGATGTGGGGAGACCCATATGTTGTGAATTTGGGCCTTTTCTTTAATTATTTACCTTTTATCCCATATATAAACATATTTGTACTACATATCCCACAATTCCAAGCAAACTACACTACTAAATCTAGTGCACTACATTACCCATACACCCCCTGGTCAAGGTCTATAAGTAGACCTCACTTCCTTCCTTCGCTCCTCTTGCACTGGTGAGGTGTGGGTGTTTGAATGAGCTCAACCATGGTCTTTGAGTCCTTTCCTTAGGATGTGTTAAGCAAGTTTGTTTTGCCAATTGTATTGTTTGAATTTGTTTATTTGAATTGATTGGATTGGATATTTAATCATTATTTGGATTTATTATTTGATATGTTTACTGATGAACTATATGAGTTTGATTTCCTTTATTGTATTGTATTGTAGTGACTTAAGACCATCCAGTTCATCCTGTCCATCCGTTAACACCTGTCCATTTACATCATGTGAATCCATGAACTTCATGTCATGTGAGTTACTCAAGACGTAATCATCCTGAACTTAAAATAAAAGAGAGCAAAGGACTGGTATTTGCCCCGTGTTTTAATTAGACACGCCATCAAGTTTCTGCAACTACAATTATCTTTGGATATATTTAAAAAAGGGTTTGGTCTGTGAGTCCCTCCCTCAAAATGATCTTGTAGCATGTCTCACTAGGAGTGGATAGGGAGACTGTTACAACCACCACACCCCGCGCTTGCCGCTTCTCCTATTTCGTTTCCTTCTGTTATGACAGCGATCTGAGAGGCCGCACAGATACACCGATGCACAAGCAGTTAATGGGGGATCACAAGACCATTGTCCACCTGAGTAGCCTCTGTAAGCTTCCACTGCCGACTCTCGAAGACATAGTAGAAAATCACTTTCATACACTTGGAGAGAGCTGACTCGCTGTACCAATAATGCTAAAAACAGGACTAAAACATAAAAGACAAACAGAGACCGACGGCATGCCGAATGAATCACAGGCGCCATCTTGTCAACTTTAATTAAATCACACAATTTAAGCTTACAGAGGCTACTCAGGTGGACAATGGTCTTGTGATCCCCCATTAACTGCTTGTGCATCGGTGTATCTGTGCGGCCTCTCAGATTGCTGTCATAACAGAAGGAAACTTTTCCGCTCCGTGTGTGCGCCATTCTCTTTGTTCCGTGTGTGTGTGTGTGTGTGTGTGTGTGTGTGTGTGGGCGCTCTGCGCTCTCTGCTCAGTTCTGTTGTTAACGGCCCAAATGCTCGAATCATGTACCGATCGGCGATCACGCACTGGAAAAGCTAAGTCCGCTCAAATAACTTGAAATTTAGCGGTGGATAAACGCAAATTGGAGGTGGGTAAATGCTATTTCCGAATTTTGGGAGGTGCGCAAACGGCGTTTTCGTGCGTTTAGCCTCCACTACATCCTTGGTTAGGGTTAGGTGTTAGGGTTCGGGTTAGGAGAATAAGTTGACTTGTAGTTGCCAAGTTCCTTATAGTCAGTAGAATATCTGTTGAGGAGCATCTGATGTCAAAACTCTGATGTCTGTGTGTGCAAGAATAAAGCTCTTCAAAGACAAGAGGGTTTGGACACTCTCACACTCTCTCACACACACACACACACACACACACACAAACACACACACACACACACCGGCGAGTTTAAACGGAGGAAGTGAAACTATCATCACTGTGAGCATCAGTGCAGTTACTACTAGATCCTGAGGGAATATAGTTAAAGTTCGAGCACATTCAACATGAGTTTCCAGATCTACTTTACACATTTGGTCAAAGGACACGTGGGAACAAGAGTTTCTGTGGCGAATTCAGAAGAGGAGTTCAGGAACACCACAGTGCAGGAGTTAAAGAGAAAACTCATTCCTGAAGACCAACGTAAGTCCAACACTTCAGTCTTCTGTGTGCATTAGCGAACATATGTGAAGGAGATTGTGATGTTAACAAAGAAAGATCTGCATTCAGATGTAGACTCCTATAAATTGGGAAGCCTGAGATTGAGACGTTAGCAAATAAATAACATAATTCAGAAAGCACAAATAAATAAGGAAAACATCGCTCTCTGATATTGTGTGTGTGTATGTGTGTGTGTGTGTGTGTGTGTGTTCTCTGTTCCTCATGTTTCTAGACACTATTCTTTGCTACCGCTTCAACACACTGGAGGATGATCACACACTGGGTTTCTACGGCATTAAACATGAGGATCATATTATCGCAGTGCACCGTAGAAGTATGCATTATTTACACTAGTATTTGACATTATTAAAAGCATTTATTTATAATCTTAAACTGACTGAACTTTTCACTTCAGTCTCCGTTAGAGGGAAACGCCCGAGAGACTCTTCTCCTGTTCACGAGTCGACAGGTCAGCTTCACAATCCCACAAACGCTTGTTTTCTCTATCAGTGGATTTGCATTTCTAACATTTATATAATAACATGTTTACAGCGTTTACACACATCAGGCCTTTTGTTTGTTGACATTTATTTTTCTTTTTTATGAGTTTTGTGCTTCATTTTGTGGCAATATAACTTGAAACTTTATTATGATTAATGTGTAAAATACTTTTGATTATTGTGTTCGCTGTTTCTTCACAGTTAAAAACTCTAAACTTGACAACTCTGATCTCAAGACACTGGAGGATGATCACACACTGGGTTTCGGCATTAAACATGAGGATGAAGTTACAGCAGCAGAGACAGCATCCAGTGGACGTATGCATTACATATATATGAAATTATTAAAGCATTTATTCATAATCTTAAACTAACTGAGCTTTTCATTTCAGCCTTCTCACAGTCATCCTCGAGTAGCTCTGAATGGGAAGAGTCACGTTCACTTCTTGTTCCTCTTATGAGACCCACAGTGGATTTTCTGATTAGTTTTGATGCAGGTCAGTTTCTCTTCTGAGTGTAAAGTCCACAAATGCTTGTTTTCTCCATCAGTGGTTTTGCATTACACACATTTATAAAGGCACTGATAGACAGATCTGAGGCAAACAATCATAATCTCCACATCGTCTCACAGTTTGTAATATTTTCTGTCATTATTTAAATCACATTACACATTTGTTCAGAGTTATCTGGTGTTTAATAATGTCCTCAGAACATCAGCACTAAATATTATTTATACATCATTAATGGAGCTTTTATTCTGAAACGTTTCAGGTGGATGTTCATCTAACGTTTTTTTATTTTATTTTTGCTACTTGTTTCAGAATATTCAATATTCATAAGTAACGTTCCCATAATGTTTGAAGAACGATAATATTGAACGTTCTCTTAATGTTTTTAATGTTTCATATCTTAATGGGAACGCAAGTAAAACATTCTTAGTGCATTTCTTTGATGAACTGAGTTTTTATGGTGACTTCTCAAAATCATATTGCACTTTTTGTTTTATTCTTCATAATTGTGTTATTGTTGAGTTTCTCTGACTGATGAACACATATAGTGTAATAACATGCTCTCTATGATGCTGTATGATTGACATTTCTCTTCTTATGAACATTAACAGTGGAAAAGTGCACAAGTTTTGTTTGTGATGAAAACTTCACAGTTTGTGTCTATACAACAATGGACAGAAATGAACAATTATCCCACATATCCTCTACATAATATACATGTAAACTTTATTATGATGAGTGTAAAACATGTTGAATTATTGATACTTCATACAATTAAAGTTAAAGGTACAGACTGACAGATTCACGACACGATATTATTCAGTTTCTGACGGATGTTTTGTTGTTCTGCTCCACATCATCTCACACAGGTCCACTAGATGGGTCACATAAAGATGAAGATGTTTTGTTCTGCTCCACGCCTCACACAGGAGATGATTATTCACGGCTTGTCAGACGAATAAGATCCAAAACAAGACATCCTCCTCCTGAAGATGAAGATAAAGTAATTCCCAGGTCCCAGTCTATGGATAATTTATTACTTGACATGAATCAGCCTCAGTGAACTCAGTGAATAATGCTGAATAATGCTGAATAATGTTGTGTATTGTAGTTCAGCCTCACATAATCATCAGATCAATCATATGTGTGTTTATATCAGGTCAGTGTGTGTGTTTACTGTTGATCACATGTGTGTTTATATCAGGTCAGTGTGAGTGTTTACTGTTGATCATATGAGCTCCATCATACACTCACTGACATATTTCACTGTCAGAGGCCGACATCAGAAGAGAATATGATAGTGAATGTTATGGTAGTAAATTGGGAGAAATGGTCGGTGCTCCCGGCGCTGGCCTAAAAGGGTCGTCCCTATTCTCATGAGTAATGGGTGTGTTTTGAGATTTACATGCATTAAACCAATAAGAGTGTCGTCTCCCATTCCCTTTAAATGCCAGTTGCGCTCGAACCAGCACGACCATGGACGAACAAATGGGCGCAAATGCATTTGCTATTTTCGTCTCAGTGAATGCATTGTCTTAGTCTGGCAGCGCCGCCGCTAGCTTAGCTTAGCATAATGAATGGAATCCTTTGTTGCCGGATAGCATGTCGTGAGTAAAAGTGATCCAAAAAAAACAACCTAATTACTTCTTGTGGCCTGCGTATTCACAACGACTACAAATAGCAATGCAGATTAAGACTAGGCGATTTCCTAGGCAGATATTGACTTGAGATATTGGGGTGAAGCACAGGCGAAGCACTGCTACTGGGGCGCAGAGATATCACGCAACACCTGAAATCCCACAACTTCCATCAACATACCGGCGTGAATATTAGCTGGTATTAGTATTAAGGTGTTGCGTGATATCTCTGCACCCAGACTAAGACAATGCACTGAGACAAAAATGCATTGCCCACCTACAGTATCTAAATGTGGGGAGACTCTGAATAAGCCCTATTTAAACGGTGGCGTGTTCCTTTAAACAGCGTGGCGCAGGACGAGAGAATGAAAACTGCGTCGGACTGAAACTAGCAGAAAACACTTGGTCGCGCGAGGCGCTGCATTGTGCCGGGTGTAAGATAGGGCCATAGTCTTAAAAGTGACAGAATTCTTGTTTTCTCTATAGAACTGCTTTTATATTAGGAAGACGTGCTTCAACTAAACTATATTAGTCTATATAGTCTATATTACTTGACTATATTATTTTATAAATAATATATTGTTATCCATTTTGTATATCTGTTACACGATTAAACCCCACAGGAGCACCAGACAAGTGTCAGTTATATGATCAAAGTTTTAACCAGTGTTTTATACCCAGCAAACACGTTTCTCTCAAAGTTATGAACAAACGTTCTTTCAGTAACATTAACAGACCGTTCGTTCAATGTTATCTGTTTTTTATGATGTTCTCAAAACATTAGAAATAGTCTCAAAATCAGGCCATTATCATCATATGCTTTACTGCACATGTGATTTACTGAATGCTGGTTTGTTTGCATTTGTACTGTTGTTTTATTCTTCATAATTGTGTTATTGTTGAACTTTCTTGTTGTGTTCTCTCTCCAGTGCATTGCTATAATATTCATGTCCACTAGGTGGCGCTGATGTGTTCACATGTTCAACTGATGTAAGAGCTGTGTGGAAGAAGACGGTATAGTTGAGTAAAGTGAATGCTGAGCTTCTGCTTGTGTCTGTCAGCTTTCATTCCTCCTTCAACATGACATTTCTCTGATGAACACATATAGTGTAATAACATGCTCTCTATGATGCTGTATGATTGACATTTCTCTTCTTATGAGCATTAACAGTGGAAAAGTGCATAGGTTCTGTTTGTGATGAAAGGTTTGAAGCCACAGTTTGTTGACAAAAAGTGACATAAATGAGCTTTATTATTATTAACCTTAATACTGAATCCTCACAGAATTGCACTGGTTGCCAGTTGCCGCTCGCATCAAATTCAAGTCTCTGGCGTTTGCCTACAGAACAACCCCTGGCTCTGCTGCCTCTTACCTAAACTCATTACTTCAAATATACATTAAAGGGATAGTTCACTTTGAAATTAAATTTTGGTATGTTTTAGCTTACCTCAAGGGCATCCAAGATGTAGGTGTCTTTTTTTCCGCAGTAGTTTCAATTTTGATATTTTTAGGTCAAACTGTTCTTGTCTGTCAGTCATTTAATGCAGGTCTATGGTCACGAAAGAGCAAGCACAGAGTCCAAATTAAAACAATTCCCCATCGTCCAAATTAAAACAATTCCCCATCGTCCAAATTAAAACAATTCCCCATCGTCCAAATTAAAACAATTCCCCATCGTCCAAATTAAACAATTCCCCATCGTAAGTACACATTGATGGCCTAAGACACGAAACGAGCGGTTTGTGTGAGAAAACGAAATACTGTTATAAATACTGTTCGTTTTCTCACACAAACCGCTCGTTTCGTGTCTTAGGCCATCAATGTGTACTTACGATGGGGAATTGTTTTAATTTGGACTCTGTGCATGCTCTTTGAGACAGTAACCATAGACCTGCATAGGGGTGGGCGATATAGCCTCAAAATTATATCACGATATTTCAAGAATATTTGCGATAATGATATTTATGACGATATAAAAAAAATGTAGATTTTTTTTTTTATTATTATATTTATCTCACCAAAATGTTTGCTCACTCATTGTGTTTTTACAATTGGGTAATTTTGTTTTTAAGAGTTTACACAACACAAGGAAGCTTGATTTCAATCTTTGAATTAAATTGAAAAAAGTAGCAAAAAATATATACAAAATAATAAAGATACAAATAAAGATAAAAGTTTTTGAGTAGGTCCGTCTAACACTATTCAGAAATACTACAGAAACTGAATAAGGTAATCAAATGTAAAATAACACTAGTCCTGAGTCCTGACTAAATTAAATACATAGGCTATTAATTCTGATTCCTTACAATGAAAGCTATCTTTTGTTGTTTTGACGACAACATTAATGACAGACACATACTGTATGGCTGCTGTCACTTTTAGAGCTAGTGCCCGGATCCATTACTGTTATACTGTCTGTCACACTGTCACGCGCGTTTTATGGTTATTTCAGACATAACCGACTGTTTACGAATACACTAACCATGACCGGGATTTTTACACAATTTTGCGTGTTTTTTCCCCTGTTAAAGCGATTTAATCCGCGAAAAATAACTTTTGTTACTCGCGAGCTGTTTGTGAGGCGGCTTTACTGTATGCACGCAGAGTAAACATCTCTCAGAGAGCGCGCGAGAGTAGTTTAAAATCGCAAATGTTTAAACTGATGAGACTTAAAAAGAAGTGAAAATGCTAAACTTTAGTTACGATGCAAGTGACAAAAGATTCCGTCATGTCCTGACTGCTAAACACAAGAGTGTGGTATTGACGCTTGACTTGTGCAACCCATTTTGAGAGCGAGAGAGAGAAGACGCGGCACCGCTTAACACTCACGCGGTTGGTAAAATCAGTGTTTGCGGGGGAATTTCCCGCATTATAAGTGGTAGACCAGTGGGAATTATTAAAATACTTTTGAAGTAGCTCCTTTTTAGGTACTAAATCGTCATTGGAGGCTGACTTGCTGCTCTCGCGCTCAGACAGGTGTTGTTGTTGTGCGTGCTAGGGAACGTAATGCGCCATATCAGTGATATCGCAATATGACACTTTTTTATCATGTAAAAATTTATACCGGTATTATCGTGGACGGTATGATATGGCACACCCCTAGACCTGCATTATACGACTGACAGACAAGAACGGTTTGACCTAAAAATATCAAAATTGAAACTACTGCGGAAACAAAGACACCTACATCTTGGATGCCCTTGAGGTAAGCTAAAACATACCAAAATTTAATTTCAAAGTGAACTATCCCTTTAAGCATATAGCTCACCAATGATTGATGTGTGTAAAAATGTTACACATTTTGTGACAGATTTATATAATAAAAAGAAAGAGTTGTATTTAAAAGTCTCTTATTGTTCTGTTTAATCAAGCTGTCTATAAAACGAACGAAACAAACCCTACAATTTAATACAATAACAAATATTATAAAGCTAGAAAAAGTTAAATGCATTAAATTGATTAAAGCTTCAATTAAACATTAGCAGTGTGTGTGTAAAAGGTGTTTTCATGTGTGTTTCTGCTTGTAATTACACAGTTCTGACCAGCAGGAGTCGCCAGAGTGGCGCTGAGAATCACTGAATCAGTTCATGAAACAAGTGATTCAATTGATTCAAAGTATCATTAAACTTCTTTTCTCCCATTGCCTGAGTTTACAATCATCCATACCAAATGAATTTAACTATGAGAATTATATTTTGAACTTTCATTTATCATGCTAATGTAATCCAACCATTGTATCATGTCCTCTGTAATATCTGGCTCTGTGGATCAGAAGGTCAATGTGTTCAGTCGTAACAGTGGCTGCACATTTCACGCACACGCGTGATCAGACCAATCATCATAGTGTCAAAACCAGATGGATCAGTGAATGATAGTACATTGATTTGTTCCTATTCAAGCTACAGGCTTTCTGTGCGCTGGTTACAAACTAAAGTCTCTGCTTTTCTTTTAACATTTGCTGCATATTGTCATCAGTGATATAAGTTAGTTTCTCTATATGTAATGATAGTAGTGTGTAGATATGACCATATATTGCAGAATCAGCGAGTATTTAATCATATTCATGAGAGGAGCATGCTGGGAACTTTTTATTGGTCGGCTCCTCAACCCTTTACTTAGTCTCAGCCTCAGACGTCACGCCCACGGAACGTTGGCTAAACGTCTGATGCATATGGTACACTTAATTGGAAACACTTCAGGAATGTTGAAGTCGTCATTTGATTGGTTGAATTTTATCGGATTTCCGGGGGGCGCGAGTGTCGCGTTTATTTTCGGTCCGCCGGGAAACAAAGCGCAGACGTGTGATTGCGGAAGAAAAACTGTTGTGTTTACATGAGTGACAATGAGCATTTATCAAGATCAGCTAAAAGATGTGGTAATGCAGACGCCATTGTTATACGTGCACGAACAGATCAATGACTTACTGCTTGTTTTCTTCTCCTTCTTTGATTTTCTATGCTGACTGACTTGTTGCACGCCGGTCTGTTGTTGTGGGGACATTTCCACGCCCCGAAACGTGACGCTGAACGAAACGAACTGTAATTGGTTGTTTGACATGTCGGTCAAACGGCCTTATGGGCGGGCCTTGGCCAAAGAAAGCTGCTATGAATTCCAGACCTTCAGCCGTCAGTCTGAAGGTCTGGCTACGCGAGACTACCCTTTACTGGACAAAACGTGGTCACGTGACTGAAGGCTCCAGGAAGTTTTCGAAGCACCTCATTAATATTCATGAGCACGCCTGATTTACACAATAGAATCTGTCTGCACCCCGCAAGACTTCAAGTTACGCCCACTTCAAGTTACGCCCCTTCGAGTTACGTCACTTCAAGTTACGCCCCTTCAAGTTACGTTACGCCCCTTCAAGTTACGTCACGCCACAAGTCACGCCCCTTCAAGTTACGTCACGTCACTTCAAGTTACGCCCACTTCCGCGATATGACGAGATGACATCAAATGACCGCGAGATTGATTAAAGTATGCGATTAGTTCCGTATGCTTTTTAATCGATCTCGCACAAGTTTAACTGAACATATTCAAATAAACTAAACTGACTCTTACCTGTTCATGAACATAAACCTTTGAGATGACATCTTCAAAATGCCTGTTTTTGTCTGTATTCAGTAAAGCAAGTTTCAATATGCATTAATGCCAAGGTATTGATAATGTATTGCTAGAAAACATATTGCAATGTATTGTTTTTTTCTAATTGTCCCACCTCAACTACTGTGGAGTAAGTACTAATATAGCAATTCTTTTGAAATTGTGCTTTGTCTAAAACATTTTTTTATAATAAATATTGTTAAACATCTTTTCATGTTTTAAATAAATAAATTTAAACATCTGTTCATGTCATATTGCCTGATGTGCTGACAAATGAATTTTTGACAACACTAATAAACCGCTAAATGCACTACTGTCAAATATCTTATGATACTTTGAGACAAATTAACTACAAGCAAACTTATCACAAATTTATTTTTTTATTGAAAGGCAACACAATTGTGGCAATCCACAATTTCTGGCACTAATATTGTCATAGAAAATCATATTGTGCCTCCAGCCACATAAAAACAGTCCATGCAGCAGTATCCAGCAAAATCATTTTCAGAGTAGAACCCTTGAAGTTTTCCTCTTTGTCCACTTGCCCAGTATCCTTCACAGTCTTTGTACAAATCATCGCATTGAATGCAACGGGAGATCAGGGGCCTGTTTCAGAAAGGAGGTTCAACCAACTCTGAGTCAAAACTTAAACTCTGAGTTGACTTACCCTGAGATGAGAAACTCTGAGTTTTCGGTTACAGAACAGCTGAAATTAGTTAGTTCAATCAACTCTGAGTTGAACTACTCTTGAGTTAGGCGCGTGCACCACAACTATAAAAAGCCATTATCAATGGAGCGCAGATATTATGAGTCACCATGGCAACAGCGCCAGACAAAAAGAGGTCTTCATATTTCTCACCAGTACAAACATTATTACTGTAATTTTACAGTATTAGAACATTAATACTGTAATTTAATGAAAGGGATTACTCTTAATTCTTCTGTAATTTAAAGTAAAATCTGATGTAATTGCATTAGACTATATAACAATACTGTATATTTAACACACATTTTTAAAAGGTATATTTTTAATGTAAAATACAAAGATGGTGTGCACATCCCAAACACCCAAATTGGGCGCAGGTGCAGGACAACTAAATGATATAAACAAAATAAAGAAGTGTGAAGTCCGCACACTGAAAATTACTGCTCCAAAAGAGTTTATTCAAGCTATTCAAGCTCAAGCAACGTTTCGACCCTCAGGTCTTCATCAGGCTCAATGTTAATGTAATAGTGAAGTCAACTTTAAATAGATACAGGTGATCACCTTAATCAGGCACACCCAAGAAATCATGTGACAAATACAAGTCTATATTAATATATAATATTATGTGTCTACACATCAAACAATCTACACATTCTGATTATTTCACATTTTTATGTGGAGTAGCCGATATAATCAAAGTTTAAACAGATATTCTTAATTGTTTAGAATGTAAATAATCTACTACTGTATTTTCAGTTGCCAGTTAAGGAGTTATATAGACTTCATCTTATTTATTTTTTAAAACTGCAGTAAAAATAGCAACATTTTATTTATTAATAAAAGATTAATTGTATTAATAAAAATGTACTGAAAGAATGAATGAGGTGTTTAAACACCACTTCCTCTTTAAAAAAGGGGAGGAGACCAAAAGAAACTCTGGGTTTACAGAAGAAAACCTGCTCCCGACCAGGTTAGGTTCACAGAGTAAGTTGCCATGGTAACTGACTCTGAGTATAAGTTACCTCTCTTTCAGAAACGGGCTTGACTTACTCTGCTTTCTCAGGTTTAACATACCTCCCATTCTGAAACAGAAAACTCAGAGTTTCCCTCATTTCAGGGTTAACATACTCAGAGTTTTCACTTAACCTCCTTTCTGAAACAGGCCCCAGATAGGGAATGCGGTAGGTCCTTTTATACTCCTCTGAAAAGGAGTTCCAGTTTACCACACCTGTTGACAAAAGAAAAGAAAGGTTTAAGTGTAAAACATGTTTGCATTTCTTTCTTTTTTTTAATATGAACTTTTTCCTCAATATTAATTTTAGTAGTGGTGTGCCACCCCACAACAAGACAATTCAGAAATGAAAAGAAACACTTATTGCCTAAAACAAAAAGCATTAGTCTAATGTAGAAGTGAATGTTATATTATGATGATTAAAATAATTTTAGCACTAGAACCTTGACTTGAATCATAACTGTGGCCCACACAAATGTAGAATCGTCACTCAAAAGCACAACAGCTGCACACAAATCGCAGAGGAAACAATCATAAACTTATACAGAAAATAATAAATTAGGAAACATCTATGTACAACATGCATTTACATTTTAATAATGGCAAGTGACCACTCCAGGGTCCATCTTATGTGTTGTGTTGCTGGCATCTTCAGGACACAGATTGACAAGTGGCACTCAAGTAATCACCACTAAGAAACGTGCATTATTCTGAATGCAGCGATGTGTGAGGGGAAATAAATAACATTACACGTTGCATGTTACAGAGTGAGCTCCCAAATTACCCTAATGTTTACCCTGACTAGCTAGCTTATTCTTATTGCCCGCCAATAGTTATGTTGCTTTCACATGCTATCAGAAATGTGATATTTACAACTTTTGAAATCGTGATCTCGAGCTCATTGCATTCAAGTTCGAAATTGGAGGGTGTTCATGTACATTTTATACCAAGGAAAGTCGTTTTACGCCAATTCCGAGAGCATTTATTATTACCACGCCAGCCAGTAAAATACTTAACAACGCCAAGCGATGACGGATTAGTTTTAAATAAATAAAAACTTTTAATAGATTATCAACTCCAGAAACAGTAGAAAAATGTGTTACTGTATGAACATTTCTTATACAGTTCAATTTAAACAGTTATCTGTGGAAAATATTCTTACCGTGGTCTCTGACATGGTCTCTGAACGAGCTGCCATCTTGCCAACAAAATCTCGTTCTACTGACATCTCGTGTGATTCGGTTGTGATTTGGACAACTTCAAGTTACGCCTCCTTCAAGTTACGCCCCTTTCAAGTTACGCCCCCAGTCTTGCAGTCCGCAGACAGACCCATCTCGATTTACATCTCCATGGCTGCTCTTTTAGTTATAAAACACAGAGGTATCTTCATATGTTGTTCGTCTGCGCGCTATTAGTCTTCTTCTCAGTGCTCTACATATTTAATCAGCTGGTGTCGTCACTGGAGAGCGCGAATCAACACATGAAGACAGGTATGTAAGAGAAACGTCTCGGGTTACGAATGTAATCACGGTTCCCTGAGAAGGGGAACGAGACACTAGGGGAACGCCTCCGGCATGAACGGTGTCAGAACACACATTTTTCTATTATAAATATGCCTTTTTGTGTATGAAGCAATTATGTATTGGAGTCAACTATAATGGTTGTTGTTGTAAAATCATTTATTGAGAAAATGGTTTATAAAGAAAAACACCACACTGAATGTTGTAAGCATTTATTAAGCAAATGGCAGAGTAGAGAGAAATTGAAAATGTATTAGAAAGAGCTTTGCCAAAGAAAGAAGAAGAATGCAATCATTACCGTCGACGTGTTGCGGACGAGACACAGAAGATACAGCGCTGAAGAAAAGGTCCAGAAGAAGGAGGACGAAGAGGCGAAGGCTTTAATGAACCAGTTATAGAGAGTTTCCAGGAGGAGATTACTGAAGATGGCAGAAAGTTGATGGACTTTAAAAGAGCTGGAGAGATTGTGTCCATCAGACGCGGATTCACCAGGACGTCTCCGGTGTGAAATGCCATTGCGTCTCATAAAGAGAAAAGCTGGTAAATTATTTGGTTTTGATTTACTTTTATTTGTATCTTTTATGTAAACTAGTTCACCTGTATTTAACAAAAAAAAAAATATATAATTAAAATTAAGAAGCTCTTCTGCCATAAGTCTCTGTATAACACAAGATTGAGCTGAACTGAGCACGGAGAAGTCTTCTGTGATCTAAATATATGGAAATTAAAATGCTTATTATTTAGGACAGATTTGACTTACTTTACCTAACCTGAGAATAATTAAAATAAGGTAAAAAAATTTGTGTTTAAAATTACGCACCATAAAACACCACAAAAATATGATGCAGCAGAACGGTTTTCAATATCTGAGAAAACAACAAGATCAGATCTGATCAGACATGCTGAAGTGAATGAATTCAATGAGACGAACTACCACACTCCACACTCATAATTAATAACACATTTTTTGTGTTATGGCTATTTTAACACATTTTGTGTCATTTTAAGTTGATCATGTGTAAAAAGAAAAAGAGAGAGAGAAACAACAGTGTGTCCAACACAATATGTGTTAACTATCATCACATTGATGTAACGTCACTCCGCGCCTCAAGAAGCAACTTTCGCACCTCTTTTTCCATCGATGGATGACTAGGATGCACACGGTATTTCGATTCATTTTTTATTAGAAATTGTCAAATATAAATTGTCAAATGTATTTTATTATTGTTATTTTTTTAGACGGTCAAATGTGCCTTCAGTCAGCGACCTCTACTGTGTACGTGTGTTTTCCGCAGACGCGAGAGGCAGTGTTGGACAACCGCATCTGATAGTTACCGTTAGTGCTTCACAAATGATTATTTCTCCTCATAGACTTTGGTAGGTTTGTCCCTCACTTTCTAGAGAGAACTCATTTTTAATGAGTTTTGTTTTTCTTTGTTTGATTTGTTGCAAATGGCATGATGTCTGATAAAACGCTGTGGTAACGTTACCACTTTCACTGCTATCTGTCGCCTCTCTTTCATTAAACAACAGAATGCATTGATGTTTTGTTAAATGCCCTTAAATAATAACATGATTTATCAAGGTAACGGTAACAATTTGATTGACTTCGACAATCGAGTACGTCTCCATCTCAAAAAGGATGTGTTAATTGAAAAATGAACAGAGTGAAAAATCCTCTGGTCGTGTCAGCTGATAATGAGAGTGAAGGTAGAGGCTACTTTACTCGTTCTGTCAAAATGTTGTTTTTCTTTCAGTGGACACCATTAGTTTTAATAGTTCAGAGAGTTTAAAGTCAGCCATTACACCAGCCATGAAAAATGTCATTATATTTTGTGTTTTTCTTATATTATACTGCAGATTCATGTTACAGAGCTCTTCAAACAATTATTATGACAATTACAGGAAGGAGCACAGGCTGGGCCGAATGCAGTACAAAGTCAGCCCTGGCTTATCTCTTGGACATTAAGCCGGTAAACAACTTAATTGTCCTTTTATGTTAGCTTTATTTTTGTTTGTCAGTTTTCTGTACAAGCCCTTTGTGATGTTATTAAATTATATGACTCTGATTTGCATAAAACTGTACTGTTTTAATTTTGTTTTGTTGTTTAGGTATGCATGATATTAGATTTTTGCAGATATTTTTAAACTAATTTTGGCCAAGTGTCTTAAGGTTATTTGTGTATTTTCATTTTATTTATTAGAGAATGGGCATTAGGACCCAGGGGAGGCTGTTTTTGCTGCTCACAGTAGTGACTGTTTACTCGATCATGCTGGATGTTTCATTCTGAATGTACATTCTCAAATTAAATGCAGTGATCCAAAACTATGGAGGTAAATCAGTAGCTTAACTCGAGAGGTTGAAAATCTGAGTGTGAGAACTTGTCATTTTAACATTTGTATTTGTAAGTTGAAATTTACACTCACAGTTCTGATGTGAAAAGCTGAATCTTTCCAAAAAGTCCAACTCACATCCGTCTTCAATTTCTTTGAAAATGTGTATGACATTCCTTTCTCTGGTGGGAAGAGATCTAAAGTTGTGGAGCTTATTTCAAAGCTTCAAGCACTTTCCTAAATTGTACCGCCATGTACATACACTCACCTAAAGGATTATTAGGAACACCATACTAATACTGTGTTTGACCCCCTTTCGCCTTCAGAACTGCCTTAATTCTACGTGGCATTGATTCAACAAGGTGCTGAAAGCATTCTTTAGAAATGTTGGCCCATATTGATAGGATAGCATCTTGCAGTTGATGGAGATTTGTGGGATGCACATCCAGGGCACGAAGCTCCCGTTCCACCACATCCCAAAGATGCTCTGGGTTGAGATCTGGTGACTGTGGGGGCCATTTTAGTACAGTAAACTCATTGTCATGTTCAAGAAACCAATTTGAAATGATTCGAGCTTTGTGACATGGTGCATTATCCTGCTGGAAGTAGCCATCAGAGGATGGGTACATGGTGGTCATAAAGGGATGGACATGGTCAGAAACAATGCTCAGGTAGGCCGTGGCATTTAAACGATGCCCAATTGGCACTAAGGGGCCTAAAGTGTGCCAAGAAAACATCCCCCACACCATTACACCACCACCACCCGCCTGCACAGTGGTAACAAGGCATGATGGATCCATGTTCTCATTCTGTTTACGCCAAATTCTGACTCTACCATCTGAATGTCTCAACAGAAATCGAGACTCATCAGACCAGGCAACATTTTCCCAGTCTTCAACTGTCCAATTTTGGTGAGCTCGTGCAAATTGTAGCCTCTTTTTCCTATTTGTAGTGGAGATGAGTGGTACCCGGTGGGGTCTTCTGCTGTTGTAGCCCATCCGCCTCAAGGTTGTGCGTGTTGTAGCTTCACAAATGCTTTGCTGCATACCTCGGTTGTAACGAGTGGTTATTTCAGTCAAAGTTGCTCTTCTATCAGCTTGAATCAGTCGGCCCATTCTCCTCTGACTTCTAGCATCAACAAGGCATTTTCGCCCACAGGACTGCCGCATACTGGATGTTTTTCCCTTTTCACACCATTCTTTGTAAACCCTAGAAATGGTTGTGCGTGAAAATCCCAGTAACTGAGCAGATTGTGAAATACTCAGACCGGCCCGTCTGGCACCAACAACCATGCCACGCTCAAAATTGCTTAAATCACCTTTCTTTCCCATTCTGACATTCAGTTTGGAGTTCAGGAGATTGTCTTGACCAGGACCACACCCCTAAATGCATTGAAGCAACTGCCATGTGATTGGTTGATTAGATAACTGCATTAATGAGAAACTGAACAGGTGTTCCTAATAATCCTTTAGGTGAGTGTATGTCTGAAGTGAAGTGAAAAAATCAACTTCGAAAGACATCCGGAAACTTTTAAGTCATCTTAGGCATGTCCATGCACTTTCTGATGGACAGGCTTATACAATTGTTTGTAGTCAAAACAACTGTCAACGAACATCTCATAACTTAAGTTCTTATGCTAAACATCTAAATAGAGAGCATGCTCAAGCTGCAAACCCAGTACATGTAGAACAAGACTCTGACACTAGCATGAGCGAGAACTTCTCTGCTGCTGTTGATATTCCAGAGACTAATTTTGATGGCTCCAGTAACTGCAGCACTTCTGACTACCAAAGCTGTGCATTTGTTGCAAAACTGTTCTCCTCTTCAAATTGTACCCTGACCGATGTGCAAAGAAGCATCACATGCACAGAAGAACGGCTCTGTGAAACCCTGGACTGTGTGCAAGAGAGAATCTCTGCTTAATCGTTACTCTATACCCAATGATGAATTGCAGACTTTGATGAAAGATGTTTGAGGAAGTTGATACCCCCTACAAAACGACCAAGTATTTTGCTGAAAACTCTTTTATCAAGCCAGCAGAAATCTTCCTTGGAGACAGAGCTGACACTGCAAAGCAAGGTAAACTAACTCAAGTGTTAATAGCAGATACATGTCAGTACATCTCTATTAATGATACCCTGAAGTTTCTTTTTGACAATGAACAAATGCAAAAGCTCTTTGTGGATTCAACCGAAAGTGATGGTAAAGTGTGTGACTACTGTGATGGCTCACATTTTAAAAATCACAAATTGTACAGTAGATTTCCTCAAGCTTTACAAATTCAACTTTATTTTGATGATTTTGAAACAACAAATCCTTTAGGCTCTAAAACCAAAGTTCACAAAATGGGAGCAGTTTAGTCTTGTTTGAGGGATTTACCCGCTAGATTTAACTCGTCTCTTGAAGACATCCTCCTGTGTTTGCTTTTTAATTCCATTGACAAAGAAGTTTATGGTTTCAACTAAATATTTGAGCCATTGTTGAATGATATTACATTTCTTGAAACCAGGGGGGTAGAAGTTCAGATAAATGGCCAAGGTTCAGTGTTATTTGGCACAATATGCTTATTTACTTCTGATAATCTGGCCTGCCATTCACTTGGAGGATATTTGGGGAGTTTCGCAGCCAATAATTCCAGTCATTTCTGTCTGATTGACACACATGAGATGCAGGGTATATTTGATGACGATTGTTTGGAGTTGCACAATGAAGTTAATTACAATGAACATGTCATGCTTAAAAATCCTAGTTTAACAGGCATAAAAGCAGACTCTTGCCTAAACTTTCATATTACCGATAATGTCTGCGTTGACATTATGCATGATATTTTAGAGGGTGTGGCTCCACTCGAGATCAAACTAATGTTACAACATTTCATCTATGAGTAAAAACTTTTCACTTTAGATCAGCTGAAAGACCGAATGATTAGCTTTGACTATGATGTGACAAACCAGAAAAACAAGCCTAGTGCCGTTCATAATTTAAGAACATCAGAGAACCCCATTAAGCAAAATGCCAGTCGAATGTGGCGTCTCATCCTTTATTTGCCTTTCCTGATTGGAAATTTTATAAGTGAAGGTGATAGTCACTGGAAATTGTTCCTTCTCCTTAAAGAAATTTGTAGTATAATTTTTATACCAGTTGTTAAGGATTAGCTGTATTTTTAAAGCAGCCAGTTATTGATCACCATAATTTAAGACTCTATATCCAAACAAATCGCTAATACTAAAGCATCATTTTATGACTCATTACTGGCGAATGATGATCAAATTTGGCCCACTGTCTAAATTCTGGTGCATGAGATTTGAGGGAAAGCATGGTCCTCTATAATGACAAGCTCAAGTTGTATGTAATTTTGTAAATATAAGTAAGACATTAGCCTACAAGGGTCGGTTCAGACTGTGTTTCATTGGAAACTGGGAAGTCCATTCACAGAAAAAATTACTGTCCCAAATGTTTTTCCAGTCATGGTTGGATCTTTGGAAAAAAGTGTTGTGTTTGTTGAAAACATGAGAGACTTTGGCTATGAACACATGAAGCACTGTTCATGTTTCTCACTCTGCTGGTGTGTTCGGTCAGACTCTTCAGACTGGTTGTGTACTTGTTTTAAACTTTAAGAGAAGAGCGTCTCTTTGGTGAAGTTTTACACACAGTTCCACAATGTGGAAAATAAATTGTTTTAGTTTTTCTTAGAGTTTTATCACAGATGTACTTTCACCCACACTCGTATGCTTATGCAGTCCAAAGAACAAATGAGTACAAAGTGATTAATGTGAGCAATGCTGCTGATGTAAAACCTCTTCACATGATTTCCTACAAAGAAAACCTTTTTGTAAATCCAAGATATAAAATTGTTTAAAAATGTCTTTATGAAATGTGAATGTTGACTTTGTGAAAATGTAGCAGTTAATTTTTTGTTTGTTTTGCATTCATTTGAACTGGTCAAAAATAGCACACCTATGACACAAATTGTGTGCTTTATGACACATTAGTGTGTTAAATATTTTAACACACTCTCTGTGTTAAGAACAAATAACACACTGGTTGAGTTAAAAGTAACACAAAATGTGTTGTCCTCAACTAGACACACAGGTGTGTTGAGATATAACACAGGTTGTTGTTTTTAACACATCCGTTTTAAGAGTTTCGGGACACTCCGAATGTGCGGGAAAAGCTACGATTCCAGGAAAACATCACACAGAGCGAAAGAGGAAGTAAACAATGTCCAAGCAACTTCCCAAACCCTAAAGATGAAAATGATGATGTTATAATAGCATTTAAGAGATGTGAGAGTGCCAAGTTCCTTATATACTCATATGGAAACTAAGCTGGCAGTGTCCAGAGCACATAAATAGAGCACTAGTGTTTCAGTCACAGCGGATCTCTCTTCACTCGCTCCAGGTAGGAATATTCATACTTCTCTATTTCCAGTCAGTTTGAGTCTCCAATTGATGGATGATAATATGGATGATTATTTAAATACTACATTGTTTCACTTTTGTTGTTTATTTTATTGAATTAAATGATTTTGTTGCATGCAGGAAACTGTTGAACTCTTCTGTGAGATTCATACATTCTGCCCAGCAGATTTGAAAGATTTCAGGTGAGTTTGATTTAAATTATTTACAAAACGCATATGGAGGACTCCAAATACAATATTTGTTGAAGCTGAAATATGAGACTTAAAACCCTCATTTTTGGGATCCTGGAGATGTTTTGACAGCATGCCCTGTTGTGCTTAGGGCTGGGAATCGATTCCAAAAAGAATCGATTCCTCGATTCCGAGGCGTTGGGAATTGAGAGTCGATTCCAAAGGTTGGAATCGATTCCATTAGGGGAATCGACTCCTCTTTAAGATTTTTTTTTTTTTAACACAAACCGCGGCCTGTTGCCGAATTCATCTGTCAACACAATCACGTCACCTGTAAAGAAATAAAGTTCAGACTACTAATATACTATAGTGGGCGCGCGACCTACAGTAGGCTACATTTATTGCATTTGCAGCGTGAGCTGGAGGAATGGTTACTGTGGGAACAGTGCTTGTGTGTAGGGGTGCGTGCGAACATTATAGTGTGCACGTGACCTACGTATGACACAGACAGAAAAGAGCTCTTTTCGTGCTTTATTTGTGTCGCCGACTCGCCGCAGGTGTGCGTGTAAAAATAGTTTATGGGTGATTCTTAGACTATGGGCACTTTTATGTACTTTGGTCATATTTTTAAAAATACATACAATTTTGGACAAAATCCTCTTTCTTTTTCAAACTAACAATAAAACCTCCTTAAAAACTTTTTACTACCTTTCTATTATGATTTCTTCATACTTTTCAACCTCCTTATAGGTGTCAAAATCACTGTTTTATCCTTGTTGCACACCCAGACTTTTTAACTTCAACAATGAAAATACAGTTTAAAAGTATGACTTATCTGGTAACTATTAATATACTTAAATTAAGCACTAGTAAAATAATTAAAATACATTATAGTATTTAATGTGAGACCACCATCAATATTACTTTTTATACAAAATATAGCTGTCGCACAGTATTGGTGTCATTTCCACCACAACACTGTAATGTCCCTTTAAAAAGTTTGTGTGAAAGATTGTTTAGGTGGTTTCAATGGAAATGTTCAGAGACATCAGAGCACATGTTGGACATGGAGGCAATTTTAAATTTTCATCAAGAACAAATAAGAAAAATCAAGGTAAATATTGCTTGATCAGTTAATATATTTATTCTACATCATTTCCAAACATGCTGTACCTTCAAGGGTGTTTTTAAAAAGTTAAAATTTTTAAGTTAAATAAGAGTATTTTACATACATGAAATGCTAAGTATTAATTCAAAGCTAATCAGTGAAGCTATCTTCCATTTTTTCACAAAAAACTACAGAAATGTCATTTCCACCACAGTCATTTCCACCACACTGCCCTCTGTGGTGGAAATGACAGCATGTGGTGGAAACATGCTGTACCTTCAAGGGTGTTTTTAAAAAGTAAATTTTTTTTAAGTTAAATAAGAGTATTTTGCATGCATGAAATGCTGAGTATTAATTCAAAGCTGATCAGTGAAGCTATCTTCCCTTTTTTCACAAAAAAATACAGAAATGTCATTTCCACCACACTGCCCTCTGTGGTGGAAATGACAGGATGTGGTGGAAACATGCTGTACCTTCAAGAGTGTTTTTAAAAAGTAATTTTTTTTAAAGTTAAATAAGAGTATTTTGCATGCATGAAATGTTGAGTATTAATTCAAAGCTATCAGTGAAGCTATCTTCCCTTTTTTCACAAAAAAACTACAGAAATGTCATTTCCACCACACTGCCCTCTGTGGTGGAAATGACAGCATGTGGTGGAAATGACATTTATGATTACAAAGTACAATTGATATGGATTGCAAGAGTAGATTGACGTTGTGAATTGAGTTTACTGAGTGTGATGAGTTTAAGAGTTTTCAAAATATATTTTTCAAATAAATATTTCTCTAAATATTACTGTTTCTCTACATTCACGTTAATTCATTGTCATTTCCACCACCACACACATTTTTTAAAAACATTTAAAAAGTTCTCATCACACATTAAAAATGTATCCACAATTTACGAGATCATGCTCTACTTAAAGGGGTCATGAACTGGATTGTTTTATTATTTTATAATGTTCCCTGGGGTGCCCTTATAATGTTAGTATGATTTTTACATAAAAAATTGTCATAATTTATAAATAAAAGCCATTTTTCCAAGCCTGATTTCTGCCTCAGATTTGAACGCTCCGTTTTAAGGGGCGTGTCTGCTGTGAGACTGCAGTGTAAACGCCCACTGCTGTGATTGGCTGACATGCTTGCAATGAAATAGCTAGTATTACAGGAACTCTCTCGAAAACTTTTACTACGTTTTTACTATTACAGCTATCGAGATTAACAAATCGTGAAAAGTATCGTTTAAAGCATTATATTTAAATCTATTCCATCACATGAAAGGTTGCAGCATGATGAGCACTGAGCAGATGACAGACAGTCTGTTGATCGCGTGAATAAAGATCTTATCATTGCAACGCAATTTTTGCACTCTCACAAATGCTTACACCAAATCACAATGCAAACACGATGTGAATACACAGTAAGAGCTTCGTTGTGTAGTGTAACAGTGTCATTATGTCATCACGAGTTTGGTAAGTGTCCAGATAAGCTCTCGCGGCTCGCGCTGTGCTGTTTGATTGACAGCTTGGGCGAAAGGGATCGTTCTTTGATCGCTTTCTGTAGGCTAGGCTATATAATTTAATAACAGTTTAAAAAAAGATTATTTTCATAATACTACGAGAAATTATGTGAAGTTGATCGTTTAGTCACTGATGCATAAACAGTATTGAACGATTTTAAGAGAAATATCTGAACTTGAATAATTACACCGAAATCACAGATCGCAGATCAGGCATTAGAATACGCATGGTTACTTACATGTTGCTGGCAGATCCGTGTCGGGAAATTGTGATTGACTGATTTAATAAAGTTTAACCATGCTGGAATCCGAAGGAAGCTTATGACTGTCTTCTTCCACAAACTGGCGCTGCACAATATTTAGTAAACAGCATGTTTATTGCTTGGAAGTAGCTCGATCCGGTAAGCAATCATCATGTCGTCCTATGTTATTTAGCATGTTTGGGCGAATCGGTGGGCGGGGCTAAACAGGCCGTGTTGAAGTAGGCGTTGATCTTCTTTTGTGGAGGCGGTGTTTTATCCTCTTTGACGTCATAGTTCCCCACTTTGAAAAACCAGTCGTTTGCTGAGCCTGATGTCTATAAAAGCTTTTATTGGACTAACAAGGTAGTTTTCAGTTCTGAAACTTACAGGATATTATTATAGTATGATGATCTCTTATATGTCAAAAGCTCAAGGAAACTTTGATTTCTCAGTTCATCACCCCTTTAATATAAAAATTCAAGTTATTTATTTTCTTATAAGCTCTTGCCCTAACCAAAATTAAATTTCAGAGTGTGACAGGTGTACAGTTCACCATTTGGTCCTTAGGGCAGTTAATTTATCTCATTGACAAATGTATAATTTTTGTACATTGTGGAAAAACTGATAAAACGAGTTACAAAAATGATCTTAGACAATTCTTGAGTGGCATAAGTTGTTCTGTTTTTAAATAACAGCTGTATATAGAGATGTGGTGGAAATGACATTTGTTCATTGCAGGTCGGAAAAAATGTAAAATATTAACAATTTCTCTTGTAATCTAAGTTTGTCCTCTTACAGACCTTAAAACTAGACAAATTATTTAAACTTATGAGACTGTGTTACGTGACTTTTGAACAAGTTCCCTTTCAGTCGCTCACGTTCGACGTAACGTCGACGTGACGACGTAATTGGGATCACTTCAGGGAGCCCTATCAACTTCGAGTGTCTACAGAACGAGCCAATGAACGTTGGCGTGCGTGAATCGCGTCACGCGCCCCCGCCCCGCAGCGCGGGTATAAACAGGAAGCGGGAGCACGCACACATTGTCTTTCACTTCGGAGCCGAGCTTCTATGAGACTTTTTGTCTATCAGAGTCAGCTGTTTGAAGACTTCAAAGAGGATTATCTCTCTGTTGCTGTGTTGGTGTGACGGCGCGATCAGTGGTGGCCGCGAGCATTGCAGCTCTCAACTGCTGTTTTCACAGCACTGTGTTTGTGTCTGTGTGTGTGTGTGTCGGTTCGGTGGGCGTTTCCCCTGTGTGTGCATTCACACTGCGGCTACCCCTGGGTGCCTCAACACAAAGAGAGTTTTTCAAATCCTTTTTTATTTTCAACTAAAAGAGCAACACAAGCGTGACCCTGCGTCTTTTTCAAGATGTCATTCCGCTTGTGCGTTTCTGGGTGTGGTCGTTCCCTGGGGCCAGCAGATGGCCACAAGAGTTGCCTCTCGTGTTTGGGCATTCAGCACGCTGAGGCAGCTTTTGTGGATAGTTCATGTTCCCATTGCGGGAATATGACTATCACAGCGTTAAGATCGAGACTCGCTTACCTCAAGGGAGGTGCAGTCCCCTCGCCTATGCCCCGATCTAGAGTCTATTCTGCCCCGCAGAATAGACCTACTTTGGCGCATGACCAGGGTGATCTGAGGATTACCGTGAGGGCTTCCCCGTCGAGTCATTCTCCGCGGGCCCCTCATGCCTCACATACGCTGCTGCCATTGGAGCCCCTTAGTGAACGTCTTGGTCCTTCCCCGGAACGACCAACCGTTTCCTTTGGGGCCCCAGCTGACGATCAGATGTCGATCGCAGCATCGGAGGGGGAGCTGTCCTCTGGAAATGACGACTCGGCTGCGTTGCCCCCCTCGGGGTGTGTAGCGTTGTCCGAGCCAGATCCAGAATGGACTGCTATGCTTTCCCGGGCCGCCGAGAAGGTCGGGCTTGCGTGGAATCCTCCACCACGTCCCGAACCTTCTCGGTTGGACGATTGGTTTCTCGGGGCGGGCCGTGCTGGTTCTCAGTGCGCCACCCCGGTACCTTTCTTTCCGGAAGTGCATGAGGAGCTTTCTAGGACGTGGAAGGCACCGTATAGTGCCCGAAGCCGTTCTAGTGGCTCCTCACCCCTCGCCACCCTCGACGGCGGGGCAGCTAAGGGGTATGTGGATATCCCCCCAGTGGAGCGGGCCGTCGCGATGCAACTGTGTCCGGCGTCCGCTTCCTCTTGGCGGGGTAATCCACGCCTCCCGTCCAAGGCCTGTAAGTTTTCGTCCGGTCTTACGGCGAAGGCTTACAAGGCCTGTGGACAGGCTGCTTCCGCCCTCCATGCCATGGCGCTCTTGCAGGTCCACCAGGCCCAGGCGCTCATGGACATGAACGAGGGTGGTTCTGACCCAGAGCTCCTCCGGGAGCTCCGTGTGGCAACCGACCTTGCCCTCCGGGCGACGAAGGAAACCGCACGTTCAGTCGGTCAGGCGATGTCCACCTTGGTGGTCCAGGAGTGCCACCTCTGGCTCAACCTGGCGGATATGAGGGACACCGATAAATATCGGTTCCTGGATGCCCCTCTTTCCCAGGTTGGGTTGTTCGGCGACGCGGTCGAGAGCTTTGCCCAACAGTTCTCGGCCGCACAGAAGCAGACGGAGGCCATCCGACACATCCTGCCCCGGCGGACCGCTGCCGCTCCCACCCGTCCGCCGGCCGCAGACCCTCCGTCTACTCGTCGCCGAGGTCGGCCTTCTGCGGCGTCCTCCGCTCCCGCCAGGCCCCAGCAGCAGCAGCCATCATCCAGGCCTCAGCGCGGAGCAAGCCGCAGGAAGTCGACCCCGCCCGTCCAGGCCGCTGCCAAACCAGGAGGCAAGCGACGGTGCAAACGACCCTGAGACGGGCGGCCCAGAGGTGGATCAAGTTGCTCTTCAGGAGATGGCGAAGGCGCCACTCCTTCCCCCGGTGGAGGGCCGGGCGGAGAATCTTTTGTTTCCTTTTCTTTTTGTTCCGCCACTGACCCACGGGTCAGTGGTTCCCACATTTTCAAAAAAAGAGCAATTTCTGAAACCTCTGGGCCCCAAGAGGGTGCGCTTGGCAGTCGACGACGCCGCCATGCCTTGTCACTCCCGAGCCCCTCTTTCATCGCCAGCGAGCAGCAGTGGCTGTGTTCCGGACGTGCTGTCGCCTCCACACACTCACTCTGCCCTTCGACGGAAGCAGGTATGTGCTGCACCACACACTCAGACCCCACTTCGGGCCGCTGTGCCGTCCGAGTCGGGTCCCTGCATTCCGCCACGCTGCCCCACCTTGGGTACGTCTGTGGTGCCGTTAGTCCCGCTTGCTCGGTCTCTGGGAGCCTGGTTAACGCTTCCCAGCCCGTCTCGCTGGCTCATCCGTACCATCAGACTCGGCTATGCGATTCAGTTCGCCCGGCGCCCCCCTGCTTTCAAGGGCATCCTGTTCACCCGTGTTCTGGCGGACAATGCCCCTGTGCTCAGGGCGGAGATCGCAGTCCTACTGGCGAAGGACGCGATCGAGCCGGTCCCTCCAGCCGATATGAAGACCGGCTTCTACAGCCCGTACTTCATTGTACCCAAGAAAGGTGGTGGGTTACGACCAATCTTGGACCTGCGCGTCCTGAACCGGTCCCTTCACAGGCTACCGTTCAAGATGCTTACGCAGAAACGCATTTTCAAATGCATCCGTCCCCAAGATTGGTTTGCAGCGATCGACCTGAAGGACGCGTACTTTCATGTCTCGATTCTCCCTCGACACAGACCGTTTCTCCGTTTTGCGTTCGAGGGACGGGCATATCAGTACAAGGTCTTACCCTTCGGGCTGGCCCTGTCGCCCCGCGTCTTCACGAAAGTCGCGGAGGCGGCCATTGCTCCCATGTGCGAGCGTGGTGTTCGCATCCTCAACTACCTCGACGACTGGCTTATTCTGGCCCAGTCGAGAGAGCAGTTGTGCGAACACAGGGATATGGTGCTCAGTCACCTCAGCCACCTAGGGCTTCGGGTCAACTGGGAAAAGAGCAAACTCACCCCCGGGCAGAGGATCTCTTTTCTCGGTATGGAGTTGGACTCGATCAGTATGACAGCGCGCCTCACCGAGGCCCGTGTCCAGTCAGTGTTGAACTGCGTGAGTTCACTCAGACGCAGAACAGCGGCACCACTGAAACTTTTTCAGAGGCTCCTGGGGCATATGGCATCTGCAGCCGCGGTTACGCCGCTCGGATTGCTTCATATGAGGCCGCTCCAACACTGGCTCCACGATCGAGTCCCGAGATGGGCGTGGCAGAGCGGCTCGTGCCGGGTCCAAGTGACTCCGCACTGTCGCCAAACTCTCAGCTTGTGGTCGGACCCTTCGTTCCTGCGGGCAGGTGTTCCCCTGGAACAAGTGTCCAGGCACTCTGTGGTCTCCACGGATGCCTCTACCACCGGCTGGGGGGCCACGTACAACGGGCATGCAGCTTCAGGTCTGTGGACGGGGCCTCAACTGCATTGGCACATCAACTGCCTCGAGTTGTTAGCAGTACGTCTTGCATTGAGCCGTTTCAAAACGCTGCTACTAGGCAAGCACGTACTGGTCCGTACGGACAGCACTGCGACCGTTGCGTACATCAACCACCAAGGTGGTCTACGCTCCCGCCGCATGTCACAACTCGCCTGCCATCTCCTCCTCTGGAGTCAGAAGCATCTGAGGTCGCTCCGTGCCGTTTACATTCCGGGCCTCCTCAACCGTGCAGCCGACGAGCTCTCACGGCAGCAGGTGCTACCGGGAGAATGGCGACTCCATCCCCAGGTGGTCCAGCTGATTTTCAGGCGCTTCGGGACCGCTCAGGTAGATCTGTTTGCCGCCCCGGACACGTCTCATTGCCAGTTGTTCTATTCTCTGACCGAGGGGACCCTCGGCACGGATGCTCTGGCACACAGCTGGCCCCGGGGCCTTCGCAAGTATGCGTTTCCCCCAGTGAGCCTTCTTGCACAGACCTTGTGCAAAGTCAGGGAGGACGAGGAGCAGGTCTTGTTAGTTGCGCCGTATTGGCCCAACCGGACCTGGTTCCCGGAACTAGTGCTCCTCGCGACAGCCCCTCCCTGGCCCATCCCTCTGAGAGAGGACCTGCTCTCTCAGAGACGGGGCACCCTATGGCACCCGCGTCCAGACCTCTGGAAACTCCATGTCTGGTCCCTGGACGGGACGCGGAGGTTCTAAGTGACCTACCCCCTGCGGTAGTTGACACCATCACTTCCGCTAGAGCCCCCTCTACGAGGCGCCTCTATGCTTTGAAGTGGAACCTGTTCGTTGACTGGTGCTCCTCTCATGAGGAGAACCCCCGATCTTGCGCGATCAGAGCCGTGCTTTCCTTCCTGCAAGAAGGGCTGGAGCGAAGGCTGTCTCCCTCCACCCTTAAAGTGTATGTTGCCGCTATTGCCGCACATCACGATGCTGTTGATGGTAAGTCTTTGGGAAAGCATGACCTGATCGTCAGGTTCCTGAGGGGAGCGAGGAGACTGAATCCTCCTCGCCCACTCTCTATACCCTCTTGGGACTTGTCTCTGGTCCTTTCGGCACTTCAGAGACCACCCTTTGAGCCTCTGTAATCAGCTGAGTTAAAAATTCTGTCCTGTAAGACAGTACTCCTGGTTGCATTGGCCTCTATCAAGAGGGTAGGGGACCTGCATGCATTTTCGGTCGACGAATCGTGCCTAGAATTCGGCCCGGATAACTCTCACGTCATCCTGAGACCCCGGCCCGGATACGTGCCCAAGGTTCCTACCACTCCCTTCCGGGACCAGGTAGTGAACCTGCAAGCGCTGCCTTCGGAGGAGGCAGACCCAGCCCTGGCTTTTCTCTGTCCCGTTCCCGTTCCCGCTCTGCATCTGTACGTGGACAGAACGCAAAGCCTCAGGACCTCAGATCAGCTCTTTGTCTGTTACGGAGGCCAGCAGAAAGGGAAGGCTGTCTCCAAGCAGAGGATGGCCCACTGGATAGTGGATGCCATCGCCTTGGCTTACGAAGCCCAAGGCGTGCCCTGCCCGCCTGGGTTGAAAGCCCACTCCACTAGGAGTGTCGCTTCTTCCTGGGCGCTGGCTCACGGCGCCTCGCTGACAGACATCTGTAGAGCTGCGGGCTGGGCGACACCTAACACGTTCGCTAGGTTTTATAGCTTACGTGTTGAGCCGGTTTCTTCCTGTGTGCTCGCTTCTACTAGCCGGTAACACCGAAGTTCCCGCTCTAGTGTCGGCTTGCTGCGCCACTCCCTTCCTAGGAACGGATACGTGCGCTTTTTACTCCAGTCGAGTTCCCCATTGGCGAACCCTGTGAGTTCCTCCGCACCCCTTCGGCAGTTGGACGTTGCGGAGCGTCCGACGCCAGGCCTAGTGCTCGTATGCTTGTGTAACTTGTGCTAGGCTGGGTTCCATATGTGGTGATCCCTGCGGCGATCCCATATGTGTATTCTTCCACGACCAGCTCCCTGCGGTGAGCCCGTGTCTTCCCTTGGCAGAGTCTGCTCTGCCGTCACTGTCCGGTGTGTCTCCCCCTTCGGGTGGAGCCACCCCAGTGACATTCCATATGTCGCACTGCCCCGTCGGCCAGTCCATATGTGTATTCTCCACATGTTACCTCCCTTCGGGCAGGATGTGACTCCGCAGCGTTCTTTCCCCTGGAGAGGTACGCTTTCCCAGTGTTATCCAAGAGTTCCGCTGTGTGGGGTATAATGGAACAGCATTTGAACTCCCTCTACGCAGGTCTTCCGCCCCAGTAGTTGGGGGTCTGAGAGTCTTGCGTAGGGCGCTGGATGTGGCAGCAACCTTGGCGTTTTCCATGGGATCCCAATTACGTCGTCACGTCGACGTTACGTCGAACGTGAGCGACTGAAAGGGAACGTCTCGGTTACTGATGTAACCCTCGTTCCCTGAAGGAGGGAACGGGAGACGTAACGTCCCGTCGCCACCGTTGCTGACCATCGCTGCATGGCCGTCACAAATCTCGGCTCCTCAGCGAAAAACAATGTGTGCGTGCTCCCGCTTCCTGTTTATACCCGCGCTGCGGGGCGGGGGCGCGTGACGCGATTCACGCACGCCAACGTTCATTGGCTCGTTCTGTAGACACTCGAAGTTGATAGGGCTCCCTGAAGTGATCCCAATTACGTCGTCACGTCGACGTTACGTCTCCCGTTCCCTCCTTCAGGGAACGAGGGTTACATCAGTAACCGAGACACGTTTTTTTTATTCAACTTCACAAGCCTAAAAGTGCCCGTAGTTGAAGAAACGCCCTTATATGTGTAAAGGCCTAAAAAAAAGTGAATGTGTAAAGGCCCTAAAAAAAGTTTATAGCCTATGTGTAAAGGCCTTAAAAAAAAAAAGTTGTGTAAACTAAAGGCCTAAAAAGTTTGTATGTGAAAAGTGTGCATGAGTCTGTTCCTGAACAAAATACTTTTAGAATTTAACAGGAATTTTAGCTATAGTTTTATGATACTGGATGAAATTATGTACCACAAATAAATAAAAATCGATCTATCCACATATACACTTAGTATGTGGATAGATCGATTGTGTGTGTGTGTGTGTGTGTGTGTGTGTGTGTTTAGTTAGGTATGTAAGTTAGCCTATGTAAAATAGAATCTACCGCATATGTATATGGTGAACATATTCCTAGTCTTTACACTGTACCTGATGCAGGAAGCACGACGTGACAAATCCCCGAAGTAAATGCCTTGTTCTATTTATGACCAAACACTCGCAAGTCGCGGACAAATGGATTTGCAACGGTCGCTTTGTCACGCCCGGTGTAGAGAGTTTCTTGCTGTGTGGCACGGTAAGACGCGACAATGTTAGACATGCTGTTGGTATTAAAAAAGAAAAGAATCGAAAATAACAGTGAGGAATCGATTCCAAGAATCGATTCTTTTCGATTCCAGAAACAGTAATTGGAATCGGAATCGATTCCAAAAAATCCGGAATCGAACAGCCCTAGTTGTGCTTCAATAAAAAATATTTTTAAGACACCGAGATAGGGCCAAAAACACATGCTAAACATTTCACAATACTTTTTTTGTGAAAAAAAAGAAGAAAAAAGGTTTTTTTTTGTCTTTTTCTTTCTTTTGTCCAATCAACGGCTGATGGCTGGTGTATTTGAAAATAAGTTTTAACAATATTAATTTGTTCATTGACACACAATTGACATACTTCAGCTTTGAACAATTACATTTAAATTCCTTTTCTAACATTGATGACATTTCCTTGTTCACTAAGATATTTAATTATTGAAGACATTTTCTGTAAAGCAGCTTTAAATCAAGGTGTTTTATTTTGAAAAGCGCTATACAAATGACTTGCGTGAAATGCCTGTCTGGATATAAAATCTCTGTTTTATGGTAAAAAAATAAAGCACTGTATATTGTTAGTTTTTCATTATGATTAAAGTAATTTTTGACTTTAATCATAGACAGGCGGTGAGTAAAACCAGAGAATGTCTAAAAAGGAGACGGGCTCTGGTAAAACTGTTTCAAATGCCTGTGTGTTGTTAGCTATCGGCGCTCCGCCCGCACGGCCCGCCTCCAGCCGCTCGTTTTTTTCCGGAAAGACTCGGTACAGCCTATCTTTCTTTTATAAATATAATAAAACTAAATACTTTTTGGAGATATGAAGGATGCAATACTACTCTATAGGTACTCAAGATTAACATGAGATTGACTGAAACTGAGTGTTTCACCCCCCCTTTAAGCATTTTTAAAAATCACTTTAATCATAATGAAAAACTAACAATATACAGTGCTTTATTTTTTCACCATAAAACAGAGATTTTATATCCAGACAGGCATCCGTTATTCGTCCAAAATATTTTTTTTAAACTTTGGCCATGTTAAGCATGAGAATCCATCTCTTTAACACTGTAAACAACTCTGAATACATGAAACACCATTGTACCCCCCTCTAATGTTCACAGGGGAAATGAATCAGCGGGACGAGATGTCGATGTTGATGTCATCGCAGTGAGTATTTCTGTTTAAAGCTTTGACTTGATCTTACTTTATAATTAATGGATTATTATCAATTATACATTTACATTAGGGTGTATTTACACCAGTAAAGTCCGATAGTTCACTTGCTTTGGTCCGGACCAAATAGAATGTTGATTTTTTTTGTTTGGTACGGTTCGCTTTCACACTGCTCTTTTTGCAAGTGAACCAAAATGTGTAAACAAAGCCACAAGTGTGCTAAGGTCGTCCATTCATTGGACAGGAATTCTCAAGCAGGGAAAAGCAGGAAGTGCACAAACAGGCTCAGCATGGAGATATTTTGTTTTGTAATATTTGTTATTTTACTGATTTGGTGTTATTCTCTACAAACACAATATGAAGAAACTAATGAGCATCATATGATACAATGTCATCTATACGATGTTGTAATTAGGATTTAGATTTAACCAACGGAACTTCCTGTAAATAGTCTGAAAGTCCGAACCATACAGAAAATGCTTTCACACTAGAAACGAACCAAACCTTTGCTCAGTTTGATCCGGACCGAGACTACCTCTTTTCGTCGGACCAAATTTCGTCTGTTTGGTCCGGACCGTGGTCCGGGGGAGGTTTCACACCTGTAATTTTGATTCGGACCAAACTGAAAAGTCCGAAAGTCCGGACCAAACAAGGTAGGTGTGAAAGGGCCCTTAACTACATTAGCTATAAATTATAACATGAACTATAAATTATAGTTATTACAGGATTTGATTAAACTTCAAAATTTCAATATTTCTAATATTATTCAAATCAAATGTTGTACCTATTAACTTTAGTTGAAAGAAAATACATTTATTAAATGATAAACTAAACAATGAATATTTGTTTAAATAAATAAAGGTTGATTAAAATATGTATTATCATGTTGTTTGCAATTTTTTTTTTTTTTTTTTTTATATTTGCTTTTTATCCACCATCCCAAGCATGCATGTAGACCTCTATATAATTGTGCATGAAACAAATATATTACAGTCCAGCCAATTGCGCGGGTTCGGCGGATGGCGGATTATGAGTGGTCTTGATCACCTGTCAGTCAAACTCCCTGATAAGGGTGAATTGCACGGGTTCCACCAGTAGAGGGCGCTCGTGCAACACAAGCAATGATTCAATGAGAAATACTGGAGAACAGTCTCTAACTAATGAATTAACGACTGATAACAAAGGAGCCCTTATACTTAACATTTTTAGCTTAGTGTTGTTAGTTTGCTATGTTGCAAAAGTAAAACATGACCATTATAAATTGCCATATTTGTTCTTTGTGGTGATACATGGTAAAATCATAAAACAGATTAAGCAAATATCCAGTGCTGTCTACTTCTAAACAAAAGTTTTGATGTTTCAGGAAACTCGAAGCTCTTAATGATGAACTGCAAGGACACATTAAGAAACTGAACTCCGAATATGACAAAAACCATTCAACGCTCAATAGCAAAATAAAGGAACTGAAAGACATCACTGTCAAGCTTGAAGCCATGCACAAAGACACTACAGAGGGCAGTTTAGTGGGATCATCATTAGGAGTGGCTGGAGGAGTCACGGCACTAGTGGGTCTGGGTTTATCATTTTTCACATTTGGTCTTCCTTTATTTGTTTCTGCTATTGGTGTTACAGCCGGAATAGCTGGAGGAGTAACAGGTGCAGCAGCGAACATCACTAACATGTGGCAGCAGTCAACACTACGTGCAACTATTGAGGAGATCATTAAGGATTTCCAGAACACAATCAAGCCAATGACTGATAATCTGAATAAAATTTCTAAAACCGTAGAAGAGCTTCAGAAGGCAGAGCAAGAGTTTTCTGTGGTAAATAAGGTAATAATGACAAGTGTGAGATCCGTGAAAACCGTTTCGAGCATTACTAAACTTTTAACTATACTGCGAACTGCTAAAATTGGGAAAACAGCTGCAAAAGCTGCTAAAACTCTTAAGACGGTTGGGAAAGTAACTGGCGTAATCTCAACTCTATTTCTTGCTCTTGACGTGTACAGTATTTATTGTGATAAAAAAGAGCTCTCTGAAATGAATAACAAAGAAAATAAAAAAGCAGAAGAATTTAAATCAGAAACTTTGAAATTTATTCATCAGATGAGAGAAACAGCTGCTCAACTTCAGGAGACTCTGGATGAAATTAAAAGTGCCAAAGACGAAATTAACAGAGAGTTACAGATCAGTTGAAATGATGCTTGAACTTGGTATTATCAATTTATTGACACTCTTTAAACTGAAGGTGTATAAAATCACACAGAAAGTGTGTGGTCATTGCAAGCAGTGTGTGCTGACTTATAGAAAGCGTATGCTTAGATTTTCCACTGTGGATCTGCTCATGCTTTTAGGACTCGTGTTTCATACAAAGATTTTCATTTGCAGAAGAAGGGGAGGAAAATTAAGTCATATATGTGATTAAATACTGTAGTTTCCATAGTATTTCAAATATTTTATTTTTAATGTATTTACTTTTTTTAAGCTCTGAATGTTAAATCAAACTTGTTTCCCTGTTTTCTGGTTCTGAATGACCTTGGATGAACAGTCTTTGTAAATGAACCACTTTCACTGGAGTTTGGATTCTCTTTGTGTTTTGTGAAATTCTACGGGCGTTCATTTTCATTTCCCTTTTTATTGTGAATGTTACTGTATTATACTGTAAAGTAAAAATAAAGCAAGAATCAATGTTTTCCAGCTGATGTGGATGTCAAGACCAAAATATCTCTTACAAAATTGCAGAATTAAGCATGTGCACCCTAAATAAATATACATCTGATCTCAACGACATATTCGCCCAGATTGTGTGATCTTTAAAAAGTAAACAGTAAAGGAGGATGTTTGAAATCAACCAAGAAATATCTACAATAGATTCAGTCTTGTAACTCTTTGGTGTAAGGGTTAATTTACTGATAATGCTTTTTGTCCTTTTTAATCATTCTTTAATAATTGATTTGCATAAGACGTTTCCACTATATCAGACACAGAGTGAACCCTGGACACCCTCTCAAACTGAAACAGTTATGACTAAGTTTAGAATGCTATAATGCAACCATTCTCTTGAATTACTTTAAAACAAAATAATCTCTGCCATCGTGATAAATATCCTTCAGATTCTAATTTCTAAGAACTTTTTTCAAAGGAGTTTCCATATTAATTTTGTGTGAATTGGACCAACTACCTCAGACAAAATACAACAGCAGTGTATGTCTAATTAATGACTTTGGAAGAAGCAGTAAAACGTACTCGTTACTTTCGTAACCTCGGTTCCATAAGAGATAAGGGAACGAGTACTGCATTGCAAATGCTATGGGAAAACTCCTTTCTTGAGAATATTGAAGCATTTATTTTAAAACGCATTGAAGCTGCACAGCGAGAGAGCATGTCAGCTCGATAGAGTGAGCTGATAGGCTGTGCTGCGGCAACTGCACGAACCTATGGTGAATCAGCAAAGGTAAACGGTCCAATCGGAGCACTTGGCACCTTGCCAACCTGATGCACGCCAAAATAGGCGTGGCTGAAGAGTATAAATTCAGAGAAAATTCACCATATGACAGATTTAAATGCACACTATGCAGCTTTCCGTTTTTGTCAAACAGCGACCCCTAGAGTCGCTGTGGAGTACTTGTATTTAACGTTACTGTCGTAAATACCACTCACGCAGAGCCGTCTCTGCACTCACGACCTGATCCCTTCCGCCCTCTATACCGGTACCTGTTCAGTAGGATGGAAGCTGTAATGAGTGGAAATAAGGTGTGGCCCCTTTAAGAGCTGCGCACGCCCAGTTGAACTGACGGCAGTCTGTATTGTATGTGCACCTCGAACACCCCATGTATGCGGGTTATTTCAGTTTGATGCTCATTCTTATCCTACTTTTGTTTATCGAGTAAAGCTGTGGACGGTAGAACGGGTGACATACAGTTACATTGGGGAATAAAGTGCAAGTTGTGAGATGCCAATCGCCTCCGTGAGTCTGTCTGGCCTCTAATAACTTCATCTGTGAGCTGTCCCTATTGTGTATATGTGCAGTGCCGTAAAGCAATTCGTGACATCGCGAGACCTGATATCACGCGATACTTCCTGACGCTGAGGCCCGCCGGCCCAAAGTTGCAAGCGTGGTTTTTCGGCTCACAGGCGCTCGGGGGCTGCGCGACGACCACCATTCAACCCGAAAAAAGTCATATAACTATTCCAATGACTCCGAAGCTGTTTGGTTAAGGTAAAAAAGTTACTTGGATCACCTTTAAATCGACTGAAGCGAAGCACCTGATATAAGCGAAATAGCACGGCAGGAAACGCAGTACTCGTTCTCTTATCTCTTAGGGAACCGAGGTTACAAAAGTAACCGAGTAAGTTCCCTTACGAGAACGGTTCTCTTGTACTGCGTTGCAAACGCTATGGGAACCCCATTTAAAACACCGTGCTATTCGCCGGTGACTACTTTGAATGTGTCTAATATATAGTCTAATATATCATAGACCAGAATGACGGGCCTTAAATTATATACACTGTACATAGTGAAGCACAAGGGTCACTTAAGTCACACATAGGTCTGGGTCGGGAGAGACAGGGCCCTAAATGGAGAGAATTCGTGCCTGTAAGGCGGGGACCTCTAGGTTATAGAACCTTGCAAATGTGGATGGGGCGGACCAGCCGGCCGCCGCACAAATGTCTTCAATGGGGATCCTGCTGGACCATGCCCACGAGGAGGCGAATGAGCTCTTACACCTATGGGACACGAAAGGCCCAGAGAGGTGTAGGCCAGAGAGATGGCATCTACAATCCATCTTGACAGTGTGAGTTTCGTGACTGGCAGCCCCTTGGTGCGGCCTCCGAAACAGACAAAGAGCTGTTCAGACTGTCTGAAAGAGGCAGAACGCTCCAGATATGTTCTCAGAGCTCTGACAGGGCAGAGCCGATAGGGAAATAACCTGGGCTCTGAACAGAGTTGTGAGCACCTTTGGTACATATCCATGTCTTGGTTTAAAGACGACTTTAGAGTCATTAGGCCCGAACTCAAGACAGGAAGCGCTTGTAGAGAGTGCTTGTAAGTCCAACAGCTCTTGAAGAAAAGTCAGTACCCTTGGTAATTCACAGTTAAGTGTGTCGAGGTTCCAAGCTAGACATCAGCTGGAGAAAACTGACCACTTGAGGTGGTAGAGACATCTCGTGGACGGAGCTTTAGCCTCTGTCGTGGACAGCTCCCTCAGCTCTGGGAACCAGACCTGGGTTCGCCAGAGGGAGGCTACGAGAAGGACTGCACACTTGGTGTTCCTGATCCGTTCGATGACCTGAGGGAGCATCGAGACCGGAGGAAATGCATAAAGTGGGAGGCTGGGCCTGCCCTCATACGGGGCTCCCCAACCGAGGTTGTAAGCGTCTGTTGAGATAACCCTCCTTTCTGAAACCACACCCATGTTCACACCCTGCTGGTACCAGCTGGTGTTCCTCCAGGGGGCCAGAGCTCTGGTACAGCGCTGGTTTACCCTGATGTTCATGCTGCTCAAACGCCACGCATGGGCTGGAATTTGTGGCCTTAGCCATAGCTGAAGGGGGCGCATACGCAGTAGACCTAATTGGAGTACTGAAGATGCCGAAGCCATAAGGCCCAAACGTTGAAACGTTCAGAGGGGTACATAGGAGCCCACTTTGAACGACGCAGCAAGCCGCTGTATTGTTAGAGCCCAGCTCGGCGTGGGCCATGCTGTCATATGAACAGAGTCGAAAACTGTTCCCAGGAACGTGATTCGTTGGCTGGGGGACAGCACACTTTTGGCAAAGTTTACCCTGAGCCCGAGGCTTTCCAGATAGCCAAGAATAGCCAGGCTTTGTGAGTGTGGCACTCCGCCTCTGACAGTATGTCAGTATGAGCCAGTCGTCGAGATAGTTTGGGATTCGCATTCCCCGCTGTCTCAGGGGAGAGAGAGCTGCATCCATGCACTTTGTGAATGTACAAGGTGCTAGAGCCAGTCCAAATGGTAGGACTGTGTACTGATATATCTGCCCCTCGAAGGCAAATCTTAAGAATGGCCTGTGATGGGGGTTCACTTGGATGTGAAAGTAAGCGTCTTTTAGATCTACTGAAAATAACCAATCTCCCGGGCGGATCTGCGCCAGAATGTGTTTGGTCATGAGCATCCTGAATGGCCATACCATTAGGTCCTTGTTCAGGTGTCGGAAATCTAAAATGGGTCTTAGACCACCGTCTTTCTTCGGAACGAGAAAGTAATGGCTGTAAAAGCCAGACTCGCTTTGTGATGCGGGAACTTCCTCGATTGCCCCTTTTGCTAGCAGACTCGTCACTTCGGAGCGGAGGACATGAGATATAGTGCTCTCTACCGAAGTGTAAGTTATAGCGCGAAAGCGCGGGGGTCTGCGGGCGAACTGAAGTGAGTACCCGTTCACTATGGTATTCATCACCCAATCTGACACATCGGGGATGGCTCACCAAGCCAGAGCCTCGATAAGCCAGAGGCTGAATCATCTCTGAAGACGAAGCGCCCGGGGGCGGGGGCTCGACCTGACAGAGGTTTATGTGAGGGAAAATGCTCGATTTGTGCTCTATGTGGGTCGCTGTTAAAACAGCATTTGTGTGCAGGGGTGTGTGACAAATGACGGGCCCATGTTCTGCATTTAACATGACTCCAGCCGCCTGAACTGAAGAGGGAGCTGTGAGATGCACTCGAGCGATCTTCGGGGGTGGTCCGGCCTTGGCGGGACAAGAACCCCTCTTCGCATCGGTTAGGACAGCTTCTTAGGGTCATGGTCCGGCGTGAGCTTAGGCCGGGGACCCTGGTGCTTGGGGAGCGGGTAGCGTTTCACAGGCTTGTAGCGTGGGCCGGTCTCAGCTGCTGGCCAGGGCTGGTGGACTGGCGGCGGCGTACTTCTAGGGTGCTGTGAAGCCGAACTAGAGTGCTTAGGCAAGAAGTGCTTTATAGCACTTTTCTAATGAATTTATTCAGGCAAATTTTCCTGGATCGAAGCGCTGAGAAAGTCATGCTGTCACAGGAAAGGCAGCCGCCTTTAGTGAGCGCTGCCTCGGCGTGCTCAGGGCCGAGGCAGACAGCACACTGGGTGTGTCTATCCGACACATGAAGGGGAATCCCGCAGGATTCGCAGACGGGGAGCGGGATTTGAAACAACACACTCTGCTCTTTTAGATGGAAAAAGCTTAGAGGATATGCTTGTCGAATGCCACAGGGAAACGATCAGCTGGCGAGATGATGCCGGCGCTGAAGCTGTTCGCCATAAGTTCGTGCAGTTGCCGCAGCATAGCCTATCAGCTCGCTCTATCGAGCTGTCATGCTCTCTCGCTGTGCAGCTGCAATGCGTTTTAAAATAAAGCTGCAATATTCTCGAGAAAAGAGTTTTCCCATAGCGTTTGCAACGCAGTACGAGAGAACTGTTCTCTTAAGGGAACCTAATTTTATGTGTAACGAGCAACAACAGCTAATAATGGGGCAGTTCTGGGGCTTTCTGAGCCTCTGTGAAGCGTTCTGCAAAGCCACTGACTGAAGGGCCGAATAGACCTGTTGTGGAGACTGGTGAGTCGAGGAAGGCGGTTTTGTTAGCGTCCCTGATCTCAGTTAAATTTAGCCACAAGTGGCGCTCCAAAACAACCAGGGTGGCCATGTTACGGCCAATGGCCTGAGCAGTGGTCTTGGTGGCCCGTAGTGCCAGGTCCGTAGCACTGCGGAGATCTTAGAAGGTGTACGGATCGGGCCCTGACTCGTCCATGGCACGGAGGAGTTTGGCTTGGAACACCTGGAGGATCACCATGGTGTGCAGTTGAGAGGCGGCTTGACCGGCGTAGGCGCGACCGGCCATAGTGGAAGTAGTCCTGCACGGCTTAGATGGGTGCATCGCTTTTGTTCACCAACTGCCTGCAGTTGGAGGGCACAAATGAGCGGCGACCTCTTCCTCTAGCGGGGGGAGCTTTACATAGCCCTTCTCTTCAGCGCCATCAACGGAAGAGAGCGTGGCAGAAGTAGAAGAGTGCGTCCGCGCTGAAGAGGGTGCGCGCCATGATTTAGTAAGCTCGCTGTGGACCTCTGGGAAAAACGGAGCAGCACGCTGGGGAGAAGCCTGTTGGCGCCCCGGCAGGAACCAGTCATCAAGGCGGCTTTTTGCGGGCTCTTCTGGAGAAAGCCAGTCCAGTCCCAGCTCGTCGACAGCACAAGTGATAACGCGGAGAAGTTCGGCGTCAATGCTCGCTTGGGTGTCGATTCGCTCAGTCTGAGAAGAGGGGGCGGGGTCCGCAGAGCCCGGCCAATCCTCACATTCAGACGGCGCCACAGAAACAGCATCATCGAGGTCCTCTGCAGATCTGCCGAAAGAGACGGGTGCAGAGGCTTAGAGAGAGGTGTTGATCGCTCTTTGGGAATAACACAGGAGAAGTATCAGAAGGTGTAGGCGAGGCACACGGGGACGGACCCGGTGTGCACGCTCTCAGATCACCGCGTTCGTGGATCGTCTGCTCGCGCCTCTTCTTCCTGCGGGGCTTGACGTGCGCCGGGGACGGAAGATGGGTGGGGCCACTCTCTGATGTAACAAGAGCGAGCCTGGATCGAAGCGCTGAGACAGTCATGCTGTCACAGGAAAGGCAGCCGCCTTTAGTGAGCGCTGTCTCTGCGTGCTCAGGGCCGAGGCAGACAGCACACTGGGTGTGTCTATCCGACACATGAAGGGGAATCCCGCAGGATTCGCAGACGGGGAGCGGGATTTGAAACAACACACTCTGCTCTTTTAGATGGAAAAAGCTTAGAGGATATGCTCGTCGAATGCCACAGGGAAACGATCAGCTGGTGAGATGATGCCGGCGCTGAAGCTGTTCCGCTGACGGGCTGTTCCACGACGAGAGGCTTCTTCTCCGGAGAGGTCAGCGAAAACGAGGTGAGAAACAGAGCTCGAGCTGAAGGAGATAAATCTGTCATATGGCAAATTTTCTCTAAATTTATACTCTTCAGCCACACCTATTTTGGCGCGCATCAGGTTGGCAAGTTTACCTTTGCTGATTCGCCATAAGTTCGTGCAGTTGCCGCAGCATAGCCTATCAGCTCGCTCTATCGAGCTGTCATGCTCTCTCGCTGTGCAACTGCAATGCGTTTTAAAATAAAACTGCAATATTCTCAAAAAAGGAGTTTTCCCATAGCGTTTGCAACGCAGTACGAGAGAACCGTTCTCGTAAGGGAACCTAATTTTATGTGTAACGAGCAACAACTGCTAATAATGGGGCAGTTGTGGCCTAATGGTTAGAAAGTGGCACTTTTAACCGGAAGGTCGCAGATTCGAGTCTCAGTCTGGCAGGAATTGGAAGTGGTTGAAGTGAATGATTGAATGACCAGCGCTCTCTTTCACCTTCAATAACCACAGCTGAGACACCAAACCCCTGGGCGCCGCAGCAAAATTTGACTGCCCACTGCCCCGGGTGTGTGCTCAGAGTGTTTGTGTTCAATACTCACTGCTGTGTGTGTGCACTTCGATGGTTAAGTGCACACACACAGAGCACAAATGCAGAGCACAAATTCCGAGTATGGGACAGTGTACTTGGCGTCACTTCACTTTCAGTTAAAGGGGTCATGAACTGAAAATAAAAATTTTCCTTGATCTTTTGACAGTTAAGAGTTCGTAATACTATAAAAAAATACCCTGTAAGTTTCAAAACTAAAAACTTCCATGTTATTCCAAAAACTGCTTTTATTGAAACCAAGGCCAGAAAACGACAGGATCCGAAAAGTGTGGAATAATGACGTAATAGTGCAGTGAAAGATCCGCCTTTGCAGAAAAATATCAACACCTTTTTTTGAGCCCCGTCCACTGGAGCGTTAGCAAATAGTGACATGAGAATGCGGAAAGATCGACACAGGATCAATACCATTACTTTCTAAACTATCCTAATGCTAGGAAAGTGGGGTTTTTTTTTCAACAATGTGAATTTCTCAGCAGTGCATTCGGTACATTTCACTGTGGATTATTTGATAATCAGTTGCAATTTCGGCACAGGCTTTGCAAACATACTTTCACGATATGGATCTGCCAACAGACAGAAACAAGAGTGCAGAAGAGAGTCTGATGGAGAGTCTGGGAGATCAGAAAGAGACTTTCCCAGCCATGATAACACCAGACAAGAGTTGAAGCAGGATCCTTGTCTTCTTTTGAGCGGACAATCGTTAAGTCAAGACACATTTATTTATACAGCGCTTTTTACCATACAGAGTGTTTCAAAGCAGCTTTACAGAGATAACAGGATAATAATGCAACAAAATTTGTTTTCAGAAGAAAATAGCGTCACAGTCCAGCTTAAGTAAGCTCAGTGATGGTTCATTTTTGTTGTAAAAATAAATAAATATAAATATATATTCTAAATAATATTTTTTTATTAAAAAAAAAAATATATAGCTGTGTTCTTTCTGTTGTTATGGTATTATTGTTTGGGTTTGTTGATTGTTGTGTGTTAATTGTGTGTTAATTGTGAGCTGACTGCAGTACGGATGATGGCCCGAGACACATCTCCCCATGTGGGATAATACAGTTTGTTTTTCCGTACATGAAGAGACTTGAGCCTATAGATGCAGGGAACTCAACCAGCTGGAACACACACACACACACACACACACACACACACACTCTCTCTCTCTCTCTCTCTCTCTCTCTCTCTCTCTCTCTCTGTCTCACACACACACACACACACAGAAGCCTGAGATTGAGAAGTTAGCAAATAAATAACGTAATATTAATGAGGAAAACGTGATTTGATGTGTGTGTGTGTGTGTGTGTATGTGTGTTCGCTGTTCCTCATGTTTCTTCCACAGTTGAAGACACTATACCTATCTACTGCCTCAACACTGAAGAAGAATCGCACAATGGGTTTCTACGGCATTAAACATGAGGATCATATTTACGCATTGCCCCGTGGATGTATGCATTATTTACACTAGTATTTGACATTATTAAAAGCATTTATTTATAGTCTTAAACTAACTGACCTTTTAATTTCAGCCACCTATACAGTGACAGCCAGGAGATGCTCTTCTGGTGGCCGTGAGTACACAGGTCAGTTTCTCTTCTGAGTCTAAAGTCCACAAATGCTTGTTTTCTCTATCAGTGGTTTTGCATTACACGCATTTTTATAAAACATGTTTACAGCTTTTATAAACATCAAGGTTTTTTAATGAGTTTTGTGCTTCATTTTGTGGCGATATAAATATAAATTTTATCATGATGAGTGTAAAATACCTTTATTATTGATCCTTCACATTATTAAAGGCACTGAAAGACAGGCAAAAATTCAGTAATCTTCTGGGGTTTTTTCACATTATCTCTCACAGTAACACGTACCTTTGAAGATGACGATGATGAAGATAAAGGCAAAGAATTGCCCAGGACTCGATCTATGGACATTATGATTCTGATGCAACAGACTGACCCGTCAAAGTTTTGATTATTATAGTTCAGTACAGCCTCACATAATCCACAGATATATATTAATACTGTGATCAGTTAAAGTGGCATATCTTTAACATTCACAATTAACATTCACTCTCATATATTCTCTTCTGAAGTCAGCCTCTTAATGTAAAATGGTCCTAAAAAGAATGAATCTATAATAGTTTATGAACTTTAAACATGGTTTTGACATGCTGTGCATTTCCTGTATTTTTCTATGTATTCATATGCAACAATTCTACATAGCCCTTTCTTTTATAGTTATTACAGTTTTTCTCAGTTGCTAAAACACTAAAACCCATTGGCTGAACAAAGTTCTCAGTTGCCTGAACTCACTGAGCTAATTGTGCAGTCTGCCGTCAATACCTTAAACCATTTCACATGGTCAAACACAATGTGCAGATCTCACTTAGACTTTTCAGCAAAACTCTAAACACATTCTCATTGTCAAAACACATTCTGCACTGTAATGCACATGTCATCCACACTGGTAAACACAAGAGGCAACGATCTAATGCACATGTCATCCACACTGGTAAACACAAGAGGCAACGATCTAATGCACATGTCATCCACACTGGTAAACACAAGAGGCAACGATCTAATGCACATGTCATCCACACTGGTAAACACAAGAGGCAACGATCTAATGCACATGTCATCCACACTGGTAAACACAAGAGGCAACGATCTAATGCACGTCATCCACACTGATAAACACAAGAGGCAACGATCTAATGCACATGTCATCCACACTGGTAAACACAAGAGGCAACGATCTAATGCACATGTCATCCACACTGATAAACACAAGAGGCAACGATCTAATGCACATGTCATCCACACTGGTAAACACAAGAGGCAACGATCTAATGCACATGTCATCCACACTGGTAAACACAAGAGGCAACGATCTAATGCACATGTCATCCACACTGGTAAACACAAGAGGCAACGATCTAATGCACATGTCATCCACACTGGTAAACACAAGAGGCAACGATCTAATGCACATGTCATCCACACTGGTAAACACAAGAGGCAACGATCTAATGCACATGTCATCCACACTGATAAACACAAGAGGCAACGATCTAATGCACATGTCATCCACACTGGTAAACACAAGAGGCAACGATCTAATGCACATGTCATCCACACTGGTAAACACAAGAGGCAACGATCTAATGCACATGTCATCCACACTGGTAAACACAAGAGGCAACGATCTAATGCACATGTCATCCACACTGGTAAACACAAGAGGCAACGATCTAATGCACATGTCATCCACACTGGTAAACACAAGAGGCAACGATCTAATGCACATGTCATCCACACTGGTAAACACAAGAGGCAACGATCTAATGCACATGTCATCCATACTGGTAAACACAAGAGGCAACGATCTAATGCACATGTCATCCACACTGGTAAACACAAGAGGCAACGATCTAATGCACATGTCATCCACACTGGTAAACACAAGAGGCAACGATCTAATGCACATGTCATCCACACTGGTAAACACAAGAGGCAACGATCTAATGCACATGTCATCCACACTGGTAAACACAAGAGGCAACGATCTAATGCACATGTCATCCACACTGGTAAACACAAGAGGCAACGATCTAATGCACATGTCATCCACACTGGTAAACACAAGAGGCAACGATCTAATGCACATGTCATCCATACTGGTAAACACAAGAGGCAACGATCTAATGCACATGTCATCCACACTGGTAAACACAAGAGGCAATAATCAAATACAAATAGAGAACACACGTCATTGATCGAACACAACCACTCAAAACTGATTTAACCTGTTTCAAATGATGCCCAAAGACAAGAAGCAGCACACTGATCACACATTTGATGTTTGTCCCTGTTAGTATTGTACACTGTAGTGCATTGTAGGCTGTATACTGTACAATAAACACATTGTATGGCCTGAACATTGTGCTTTGCATTTGTTAACAGCACTGACTGCTCAATAGATTTTGACTGGTTGCAGGTTCATATCAACAAAGAACAAGAATTACAGTATCACAGAGACAAAGGACAAGTGTGTGAGGTGCAGGGTACAGTACTGTAAAAACAGGGTACAAGGAGGAGGAAGAACACAAAAAATTGCAAAGAGCAAAGCAGAGTAGTAATTTCTGATCAATTTTGAGCTACTATGATAGAACATGTTTTCGTTCATCAAAAGACAATGACAGAAACATATCAAATTTGTTTTGAGATTAAACATGTACTTCTCCCTGAACTGTTTGATGGTACAGTAAGGTGTCACGGGTAAGTCTACACAGAATAGCAGTCCATAGATATCTTTCGAGAACTATGTTTTGAACAATGTGTTTTCTATTTTTTGGTCTATTGTTTACTGACTGCTTGATAGTGTATATCATTATGATCACTTTGTTTATGATTTGAGAGCAGTGTTTGATTTTGAACACATGTAAAACTGTTTTGAGGCGAAAGTTTCATTTTACGAGAGGAGTCAGAGGTTTTGTAAAGTGCTTGAAGATGAGGTTTTGTGTTTAATGTTTTCAGAAAATGGAGCAAGGTTTTAGCAACTGAGAAAAACTGTAATCACAACATCTGATAAGTTAATACACTACCAAACCAGTCCAGCATTTGTGTTACAGCCCATATTCTTCTTTCCATCCATGCAAGTGCCTAAAAACAAAGGCTTTGAATTGCTCAGGATATATTTCATTATGAGGTGTTGAAATATGAATTCCTGTGATTGACATCTTCCTATGGCACTAGTTTCAGGATTCTTCGCAGTGGTTTATGTTTTAAAAAAGCAAGTCATTTCTCAGAGGATACAGTCACATGACCGCTTCATGAATGAGGGATTGGTAAGTTTGATTGGGTTTGTTTATTTAAATCCACTCACATATTTCTCTAGAATGTTCTGGCTTGTGAACAGTGATTCATCTGAGATATTCCTCTCCTGATTCAGGGGCTATAAGTCCTCTTCGCCATGGCCGTCCGAAGGGTCCTCACCGCCATGGCCACCCAAAGGGTCGTCACCACCTTGGTCACCTGAAGGGTCTTCACCGCCATGGCCGCCCAAAGGGTCTTCTCTGCCATGGCCACCCAAAGGGTCGTCACCGCCTTGGTCACCTGAAGGGTCTTCACCGCCATGGCCGCCCGAAGGGTCTTCTCTGCCATGGCCACCCAAAGGGTCGTCACCGCCTTGGTCACCTGAAGGGTCTTCACCGCCATGGTCGCCCGAAGGGTCTTCTCTGCCATGGACGCTCGAGGGTCCGACAGCTCTGTTGTGGCCACGCCCACAGCCTGTTCTGCCCTGGTTCCCCGAGCAGCCAGCTCCGCCCTGGAGGCTCCCTGTCCTGTGCAACCACGCCTTCATCTGCCTCCAGATCTGCCTTCTTGGTTGTTTTGAGTTACCTCCCGTTAAATAAACCTTTGTTATTTTTGGTACTTCGCTTGGCTTGTCTCCTTCCCAACCCGGACCCTGACGGTATGGTTCAGAGTATTTATTTTTTTCCCACATTAATTTCCCACATGTCTAGTACAATTATGTGTTTTTGTTTTATTAATACAGTATAAACTTTTTTCTTGAAATACCCCGAAAGAATGGAAGTGAAATGTGACAACATGCCTCATAGGTGGGGTTCATTATAACATGACCATATGACAGCTTAAAATGTTATCTGATCTAATAAAAAAATATACAAGACAAACTAAAATATTTTCTCAATAAAATACAATTAAAAAACTTATTCATATAAAATAATGGCAATTTTTAATAATTAAATATAAACTCATTTTTGAGTTTTGACTACAAACACATGAAAACGTACTCGGTTACTAACGTAACCTCTGTTCTCTCTAGAGAGGGAACGAGTATTGCGTAAGCTAGCTTACGCTGCGGGAAAGTCTCCTTTCTCGAGATACTGAAGCCAAAAATTATCCTTAATTTTTTAAATCTTGTCAACGCAGTGCGGCAGCCTGCAGACCTAGGGCAGGCGAATCGCGTGCCCATTGGCTGCTCTGCGGCAACTGCAGCAGCCTATGGCTGAGCCTTGCGCGTGACGTCACGTCCAATGAGCGCGCTTGGCGCGCTTAATGCGTCACAGCCCGTCATTAGGGGTGTGGCTTAGCTTATATAAGCAAGGTACAGAGGCTGCTTCGCTGGTTTCTGTCGCATGAAGCGAAATGAGCTCGTGGCGAGAGCACGGCGGGCTACGCAATACTCGTTCCCTCTCTAGAGAGAACAGAGGTTACGTTAGTAACCGAGTACGTTCTCTTACGAGAGGTTCTCTCGTATTGCGTAAGCTAGCTTACGCTGCGGGAACACCCTTGTCAACGCCGTGCGCACGCCCAGCATCCTGAATGAATCCCATGGGGAGCCCAGGGAACGCGAAGCGGAGCTGGGCGGCCAAGATACCACAGTACACAAGCACATAATATGGGGCAGGGAGCGGCACAGCCGGTCCAACTGACACTTTCCACATAGTGCAGCTCAACCAGTAGAGCTAAATCAGCAACATAGCCCGCGCACAGACAGTGGGCTGGCTACGCGAGACTTAGACTGATAATACTTTGGCCTGCAAAGCGGGAACTTCCAGGTTGTAAAACCTAACAAATGTGGAAGGGGAGGCCCAGCCTGCCGCTGCACAAATGTCATGAATGGGAATCCCACTGGACCACGCCCACGATGAGGCCATGCCTCTGGTGAGTGCGCCCGAATGCCCAAAGGGCACTGCAGGTTTTTAGATGCGTAAGCAGCTGCGATAGCGTCAACTATCCATCTGGATAGGGTGTGTTTCGAGGCGGCGAGACCCTTGGTGCGCCCACCAAACGAAACAAAGAGCTGCTCTGAACGCCTGAAGGCGGCGGAGCGTGAAATATAGCTTCTCAGCACCCTGACTGGGCAGAGGAGATTACTATCTGCCTCGCAGCCAGCATTCGGCAGGGCTGAAAGGGAAATGACCTGCGCTCTGAAGGGAGTGCCCAAAATTTTGGGGACATACCCATGCCTCGGTCTGAGAATAACTTTAGAGTCATTGGGTCCGAACTCGAGGCACGCAGCGTTAGTGGATAACGCGTGAAGGTCTCCCACACGTTTTACTGAAGACAGTGCTATCAGAAAAACGGTTTTGAGCGTGAGGTATTTCATATCCACAGTTTCCAGGGGTTCAAAGGGATGTGCTTTCAGGGCGTCTAAGACCAGTGAAAGATCCCACATAGGAACCGAAGGGGGTCGCGGGGGGTTCATCCTTCTCGCTCCTCTAAGGAAGCGGATGACAAACTCGTTCCTTCCTAATGCGCGGCCCGGCTCTGAGACAGAGAGCGCTGAAATGGCCGCGACATAGACTTTGAGCGTGGAGGGGGACCTGCCCGCGTCCAGTAGCTCTTGAAGGAAGCACAATACTTGCGAGACCCCACATGTCTGTGGATCGAGCCCTCTGGCAGTGCACCATTTGTTAAACACCGACCATTTAGACGTGTAGAGCCGCCTCGTGGAGGGAGCTCTAGATTGTATGATCGTGTTCATCACCCCTTCTGGTAAATCAGCATGTAATTGTTGAGGCTCCACGCATGCAGAGACCAGCGCTCTGGGTGGGGATGCCAAATCGAGCCGCGGGCTTGAGAGAGAAGGTCTCTCCGCACCGGGATCGGCCAAGGGGGTGAATCTGCCAATTGTATGAGTTCCGGGAACCAAGCTTGGTTCTCCCAGAACGGGGCTATGAGGAGCACTGTGTGGCGCGCTTTCCTGGCTCTCTCGATGACCTGAGGCAGCAGAGAGACCGGGGGAAAAGCATATAGCGGGCCGCTGGGCCACGTCTGGGCCAGCGCGTCCTCGCTCTTGAAAAGAATACTGGGCAGTGTGCGTTGTCTTTTGACGCAAAGAGGTCGACTTTCGCTCTGCCAAAGCAGCGCCACAGCGACTGGACTGTTTGGAGGTGTAGAGACCACTCCCCAGGGGAACGTTGTCCCTGGACAGTCTGTCGGGGCCCTCGTTCAGATGGCCAGGCACATGCGATGCTCTCAGAGAGCGCCGAGAGTGCTGAGCCCATACGAGGAGGCGTTCCGTCAGGGCGCAGAGCTTTTTTTTCTTTTTTTTTTTGATCTGACACCACCCTGGTGGTTCACATAGGCCACTACTGATGTGTTGTCCGTGCGGACTAGAACATGGTGACCATGGAGGAATAGGAGGAAGTGCATGAGCGCTTTCTCGACCGCGAGCATCTCTAGACAGTTTATGTGAAGGAGATTCTCCTGGTCTGACCAGCGGCCATAGACCGGTCTGCCTTCAAAGAGCGCTCCCCAACCTAGGTTGGACGCGTCTGTTGAGACAACTTTCCGGTGTGAAATCACTCCCATAGTCACTCCAGTGTGATACCATTCGGCTGCTAGCCAGGGCTGCAGGGCTGAGACACAGCCCTGAGTCACTCTGATTAGCGAGCCACCGGTCGCCCAGGCTCGATGGGATACGCGCGCTCTTAGCCAGCGTTGAAGCGGGCGCATGCGCAGTAAACCCAGCTGAAGCACTGCTGCAGCTGAGGCCATATGCCCCAGGATGCGCTGAAATGCTTTCAGAGGAACCCGATTGCCTTCTTTGAAGGATGCGGCGAGGCGCCGGATGCGGCGCGCGCGCTGCTCCGACAATCTGGCCGTCATCGCCACCGAGTCCAGTTCTATTCCGAGAAAGGAAATTGACTGACGGGGCGAGAGCGAGCTCTTGGTCCAATTGACCGCTAGACCCAGACCTTCCAGATGGCTGAGAAGCGCTGTTCTGTGAGACACAAGTTCTGTCTCTGACTGCGCTAGAACAAGCCAGTCGTCCAGATAGTTCAGAATTCGCATTCCCTGACTTTTCAGGGGCGCGAGAGCCGTGTCCATGCATTTCGTAAATGTACGGTGTGCTAAAGACAGGCCGAACGGCAGGACTGTGTATTGATAAGCTCGACCGTCGAAGGCGAATCTCAAGAATGGCCTGTGACGGGGGGTTATCTGGATCTGGAAATACGCGTCTTTCAGATCGAGAGAGATAAACCAGTCTCCTGGGCGGATCTGCGCAAGGATCTGTCTGGTTGTAATCATCTTGAACGGCCGTCTCATGAGAGCCGTGTTCAGATGTCTCAGATCTAAAATAGGTCTTAATGCTCCGTCCTTCTTGGGAACGAGGAAGTAACGGCTGTAAAAGCCTGACTCGCTCAAGGAAGGAAGAACCTGTTCTATGGCCCCTTTGCGCAGCAGCTTCGCTATTTCTGCTCGAAGCAGGTGCGCTGCTTCTAAACCCACTTTCGTCTCCGTCTGCGCTAGAAGCGCGGGGGGCGACGAGCGAATTGAGGCGAATAGCCGTGTTTTGTAGTGTTCAACACCCATTCTGACGCGCCCTGAATAGCTTCCCATGCTTTTGCACGCATAGCTAGGGGTCGAATGGTCTCTGGGTTCAGATCGCCGCGCTGCGCGGGATGGAGAACCTGTATCAGAGAGGATGGGGCGGCGCGCGCGCCGCCGGTGCTCGAACACGGGGGCTGATAAACAGTATTGGCCGGCTGTACAGCGTTCAGTAGCTCGGTCCTGAAGGATGGAGCGCGTTTTGCTGTCAAACACCCCTGGCGCGAGAGCGGCGTGGGGGATATAGTGTCTGAAAGTGAGAGCGCGTGCTCGTGAGCGGGCGCAGGGTTTACACTTATAACACGGCCAGTGTTTTGGAAGCTTTAGAGGGTCTGTAACCCGGGGTAACCGTATGGCAGAGCGAGCAGCGAGTAGGTGTGAGCACAGAGTTGTGGGCACATTTACTACACTTAATACTCGAGCGGCGTGTTTCCGCTTTATGAGAGAGCGCTCTGAGCGCATTACCATGGGAACCATGTTGTGTGAAGCAGTGAACACATGGGAGTGGGCACATTTTCTATACTTAATATCCCCTCGGCCTGAGCCGTTGCAACTCGAGCAGCGGGTAGGTGTGAGCACAGAGTTGTGGGCACATTTACTACACTTAATACTCGAGCGGCGAGTGTCCGCCTATGAGAGAGCGCTCTGAGCGCGTAACCATGGGGACCGTGTTTGTGCGAAGCAGTGAGCACATGGGAGTGGGCACATTTCTACACTTATGACACCCTCGGCCGGAGCCGGAGTGTTTCGGGGCTTTAGAGGGTCTGTAACCCGAGGTAACTGAATGGCAGAGCGAGCAGCGGGTATGTGTGAGCACAGAGTTGTGGGCACATTTACTACACTTAGTACTCGAGCGGCGCGTGTCCGCTTTAAGAGAGAGAGCGCTCTGAGCGCGTTACCATGGGGACCGTGTTTGTGTGAAGCAGTGAGCACATGAGAGTGGGCACATTTTCTACACTTATCTTCGGCTAGAGCTGGAATGTTAGTGAGCTTTAGAGGATCTGCAACCCGGGGTAACTGAGTGGCAGAGCGAGCAACGGGTAGGTGTGAGCACAGAGTTGTGGGCACATTTCCTACACTTAGTACTCAAGCGGCGTGTGACCGCTTTAAGAGAGTGCGCTCTGTGGACGTTACCGGGGAGACCGTGTTTGTGTGTAGCAGTGAGCACGTGGGAGTGGGCACATTTTCTACACGTATAACACCATCGGTGTTATAGGAAACTGATAGAGCGAGAAGCTTTGATGGCTCATAAGTTTAGACGCTCATAAATACTCAAGCACCATCCTGCGAGATACAGGTTCGCTTTCTGTATGTGAGAAAGCTGGCCGCGAGCTCGGAGAAGCCAGCAGAAAAAATATTTATCTGCCGCCAGAGCAGGATTCGAACACGGGTCTCCCGTGTGGAAGTCCAATGCTCTGCCACTGAGCCACAGGAGCACACATAAACATTTAGTTAGTGCGAGCATATGACCGAGCGATGTTTCGTTTCGGCGTTTGTTTGCAGACGCGCGCGTGTAATAAAACAGGCTCGTTACTGCAGTATAGTATTTCCATCCGCCTGAACTTGGAGGGGACTGAGAATATACGAGGACGAAAAACACTCTCTCTTCCTCTTTTCGCCGGTGCTCGTGACGTCCGCTCTGATATCCCTTGAGAACGGCGCAGTTGCGCGGCTCGAACAAGGGAGAGAGAGCGGGAAGATGTCATCATGTGCTATGACATCGTATGTTTGCAGGCGTGCGTGTATTAAAACAGGCTCGTTTACTGCAATATTGATATTTCTAGTCGCCTGAGCTTAGGAGGGGACTGAGAAATGTGTGAGAAACGGAGGTGGCCGGAGAGTGACGCGCGCGACCGAGACGCGGGGTAGCTTTCTTATAACGTAAAGGAAGCCAGCCCGTGACCGTCTACTCCTGACATCTCTTGTGAGCGGCGCCGTTTGCGCGGCTTGACAGAGGGGAGAAAGCAGCTGTCTAAGAAAACAGCGCTGTCTGCTTCATCCCCTGAGGCGACGGCAGTGCGGGCGAAGCCGGCCGCTGCGCGTCGGGAGGTGGGGGGGAGAAGGAAATAGCGAGGCTCGCGGGAGGGGCTCCGGCGAGCGCTCAGCTGTCATAGAAGCCCAGGCAGAGAGCGCACACCACGTGGCGGTCTCCGTCGCTGAGCGCGGCTCTGCACGAGCCACAGGATGAGCGAGGCATTTGCAACAACGCCTCGCGCTCTTTTAGATGCAAGTGTGTCGCGGCGGACACACAAAACACACAACACAGAGCAAGAAAAGGATATATGTGCCGGATAGCGTAGCAGGCAGGGAAGGCTGAAGGCGGCGAGCGGCCGACGTCCTCAGGCTGAAATCCTTCGGCTTGCTGGTCGCTTGATTCGACGGCGGCTTCCTCAGAGATCAGCGATGCGAAGAGCTTCGCTGAAGAGACAGAAATCAGCGAAGCAGCCTCTGTACCTTGCTTATATACGCTAAGCCACACCCCTAATGACGGGCTGTGACGCATTAAGCGCGCCAAGCGCGCTCATTGGACGTGACGTCACGCGCAAGGCTCAGCCATAGGCTGCTGCAGTTGCCGCAGAGCAGCCAATGGGCACGCGATTCGCCTGCCCTAGGTCTGCAGGCTGCCGCACTGCGTTGACAAGATTTAAAAAATTAAGGATAATTTTTGGCTTCAGTATCTCGAGAAAGGAGACTTTCCCGCAGCGTAAGCTAGCTTACGCAATACGAGAGAACCTCTCGTAAGAGAACACAGCTATACAACATAGTTCAAAACAAATAAATAATTAGTAATTTCTGAACATTGACTCTCAGTCTTTATTCACCTTTTTCTCATGTTTTCTCAATAGAATTAATAAAAGTATAGAATATAATAGCATATTTCTAATAGGGGCTCATTGTAACGCAGTGTGACAACATGCCCCCGCCTGCACAACTGGGGTTTAAACCCTGCTAGTGTCTTCTGCTAGTTAGTGAAGCATTAAAGAGCTATCTCAACTGTTAAATAACATCTTGGAGATTAAAATAATGTCAGATTTGTCTAATTTTAAATAAACACAAAGATAGAGATGAAAAATTAACTTAAGTAAGAAATGTACTTTTGCTATGGTTTAATAAATGTCTATGGATATCTTCCAAAAAAAAAAAAGATTTTTTCTCTATATAGTGTTGATATGGCAACTAGTAAATACACCAAGTTTCATCATCCTAGCATGTGTGGAAGTGTTTAAAACAAGTGTGTTACAACTAGCCCTGTGTTACGTTGTGCCCCGTGCTCCCCTACTAGATCCTGAGGGAATATAATTAAAGTCAAACACATTCAACATGAGTTTCTAGATCTACTTTACAAATACGAGACACGGAAACGTGGAAACAAGAGTTTCTGTGGCGAATTCAGAAGAGGAGTTCAGGAACACCACAGTGCAGGAGTTAAAGAGAAAACTCATTCCTGAAGACCAACGTAAGTCCAACACTTCAGTCTTCTGTGTACATTAGCTGACATATGTGAAGTAGATTGTGATGTTAACAAAGAAAATCTGTATTTGAATGTAGATTCAGCTCTTATTAACGGAGAAGCCTGAGATTGAGAAGTTAGCAAATAAATAACATAATTCAGAAAGCACATATTAATAAAACATTGTTCTCTGATATCATGTGTGTGTGTGTGTGTGTGTGTGTGTGTGTGTGTGTGCGTGTATGTGTGTTCACTGTTCCTCATGTTTCTTCACAGTTGAAGACACCATTCTTCACTGCCACTTCAACACATGATGTTTTATTAACAAAGTTCGGGAGGAGCACGTTCAAATAATCAAGCAATCAATCAACTCATCAAACAATTACCATGTCTACCCTATCAGCATGAGAGGAAGCATATATATATTCACTCTGTCAACTCACCTAACTTCCTTGACAGTTTTCAGCATCCCTCCACCACCCCGACTCCTCACTCTTGGCTTGTTCTTTCACAGCCAGGAATACGGGGGGAGTACTCTGGGTTCGGGCCAAATACCGAGCCCGGAGCCCTCTCCTCGGACAGCACGCCAAATACGCATTTATTCTACAGTATCTGACTTATTTGTAAGTGTGAACTCGTGAAACTGGAGAAGAATCGCACACTGGGTGTAACAGTCACCAGCTGGAGTGCCCTTGAGAGCCACCAGAGGGCACTCCACACCAGACTCTCATGTTCACTCACAGACTACATCTCCCATCATTCTCTGCCTGGACTCATCAGCACTCATTATCACATTCACCTGTATCTCATCTTCTTGTTTAGTTCACCCCATATAAGCCTGGTTCACCCCATCACTCACTGCGAAGTTTTGTATGTTGTTGCATTGCATCTCCGAGCGTTTTCCCTGGTTTCATGTCTCTTGGTTTTTGAATTTCTTGTCTGTTCCCTGGATTACTCTTTTGCCTCTGACCCCTGGCTGTTTTGTTTGTTTGTTTGTTTGTTTGTTTGTTTATTTATTTGTTTGTTTGGACTGCATTCCTGTGTTTGACCCCTGCTTGTGCTGACTATGATTCTGGATTACGCTTCAAATAAAGCTGCAATTGGATCTCAAACTTTGTGTCTCGGAGCAGTTTGTGACACTGGGTTTCTACGGCATTAAACATGAGGATCATGTAGTATAGGCAGTGAATGGTTCTTACCAGGACACCACCATACAATTTGTGTAGTTGGTATCACCCGCTCTGGTGCATGAAGACTAGTAAAATAAGTTCAACGATAACTCCTGTGTATGTGTCTTAATGCTAATTAGAGTTTAACAAAGACAACCACAACATGGTGTCAGAAGTCGATGTACCCACTGAATAACACCGCGCACATCAAGTTGTGACTGAAGATCACCGCGGCGCGGGTGAACAGTGACGAACAGCAGCACGGCCGGATTATCCTAGCGAGCCCTAGGTGCTAACGTGACGGTCAAGATGGAAATGCTTCATCCGCCGCCACCTTTGTCCCTGACGGGGAACTTGGCTGAAAATTGGCATAAGTGGGAACAAAGATTTAATTTGTATCTTACTGCCTCAGCTCTAGTGGATAAGTCTGAGACGAGACAAATCGCTGTACTGCTGCATTGCAGAGGAGAAGAGGCGCTAGACATTTATAATTCGCTCGAGATCGAATACGAGGATCCACAACGTAAAAAATTATCAGAAGTCCTCGCAGCACTGCGAAAATACTGTGCTCCGCGAAAGAATACCGTCTTTGAACGACATCAGTTCTGGGCCCATACATTCTCTGAGCAAGCAGGCATAGATAAATTCCTCACGGAGCTAAGAAACAAAGCACGTACATGCGAATTCGGAGAAACTGAAGCTCATGATACGAGACAAAATAGTATTCAGCATAACAGACTCTGGCCTTCGTGAACGATTGCTGTCTATATCTGAGTTGACCCTTTCTAAAGCCATTGATATGTGCAGAGCTAAAGAAGTCACGAGGGCACAAGATACAGCTATGGCAGCATCATCAGAAACACAATTTGTGCATGCCATCACAAAAAAAGGGCAGCAGCCTAAATGGAGATCAAGCAAACCAGCAGTGCACAAACAAATGACAGCACCAACTAGAGGACATTCAAAAAATTGTGGCAAATGCGGACGCATTCTCATGCCAAGGCAGTGCCCTGCCTACAATGAAGTGGGTAAAAAATGTGGCAAAAAGAACCACTTTGCACTTGTGTGCAAATCAAAAGCCAAAATGGACGCGCTCGACATAGATACTGAGATATCTGGGATAGACACACTGTTTGTCGGTACTGTACTTCACTCAAACACGTCAGAGACAGGCTGGCACACAAATCTGAGTATGGCAGGCACAGTTGTCAACTTCAAGCTCGACACGGGCGCTGAAGCAAACGTCATTCCCATGAAAATCATTGATCAGCTTCAGGTTCCTGTGAACATCCAAAAGACAAACACAGTGCTTGTGTCGTATGGAGGCACCCGCATCAAACCAGAAGGTGTTGTAAAACTCCATGTGCAGTCTAAAAATAAAACAACTGACATGATGTTCTTTGTGACTACAGCGTCAGATATAGCCCTACTGGGGAGACAGGCATGTGTGCAGCTGGACCTCATAAGAAAAGTACACGCTCTCACACCATCAGCACCCGCCACAAAAACTGACCTCCTCAAGCTGCTATGCATCAGTGTTTCAAGGTTTGGGCCAGTTTCCAGGATTGCACCATATTCACACTGACCCTTCCGTTCCTCCGGTAATACACGGCTGCAGGAAGATACCGTATGCAGTCCATGACCGACTCAGAGAGACACTGGATGAATTGGAGAAAAGGGGTGTCATAAGCAAAGTCTCTAAACCTACTGCATGGGTCAGCAGTCTCTACATCACAGAAAAGAAAAACGGCACACTGAGAGTCTGCCTGGACCCCAGAGACCTAAACAGGGCCATACTCCGCCAGCACTACAATATTCCCACCCTGGAGGACAGACGGAGTAAGTTAGCTGGCAAAAAGTTGTTCACCATCCTGGATGAGAAGGACGGCTATTGTCAGATTCAACTAGATGAGGAGTCAGCAGATCTCTGTGCTTTCAACACGCCGTGGGGCAGGTATCGTTTTCATCGCATGCCTTTTGGCATAAAGTCAGCGAGCGAGGTATTTCAACGCTTGAACTCAGAAAGCTTTAGGGACATTGAAGGTGTTTTCATGGTGGCTGATGACATGATCATAGCGGCATCCACCAAAGCAGAGCATGATGTCATCCTAGAGAAAGTGATGAACAGTGCGGTGAGTCTAAACGTGAAATTCAACATAGACAAGTTGCAGTATATGGTCAATGAGGTTACTTACCTAGGCCATGTTATCACCGCTGAGGGAGTGAAGCCTGATGAGTCCAAGGTTTCAGCAATATTGCAATTTCCTATCAAATCTATGCTGAAAGCTGCTGCTCAGTCTGGCACTGACCCTCACCTAGCTTTATTGACTCTCAAATACTCCCCAGCCCAGATCCTTATGGGCAAGGTCTTACGTTCCACTTTACCGGCCAGCAAAGCTGTTCTGCAACCTTCTTATACCTAAACACATCCAGGAAACACTGCAGCATCTTCAATCACAGCAAAAGAGATGGTACGATAGAACAGCAGCCCCACTTCCAGCCTTCAAGGGGGGAGATAGAGTATATATGAGAATCAGAAACACATGGAAACCAGCTACAGTTGTCAGTATCCGAGATGAGCCCCGCTCATACGACGTTGTCACATCATCGGGCACAGTCTACCGCAGGAACAGACGCCACCTCAGGCCTGACAGGTCAATCAAACAAGACTCACAACCTGACTGTTCCATGTACACTGACAATGACTTGTGCAACGACAGTGTTCCAAAATCTGCTCCAATTGAGCCTCCTCAAGATGAGGAAAGGAGTGTGAGACGTCCGGAATGCACAAGAGCCGGACGTATCGTCAGACAACCGGCACGGTTTAAGGATTATGTGCTTGCTTAAGTATGCTAGATTAGTGTTACTATTGCTTGTTCATAGCAAACGTTTATTTTATACACTGGTGATATTTTCAGCATACTGTCCTTGCTTTATGTTTGATTAATACTTTGTTCAAAGCTTAGGAAGGGGGGTGTAGTATAGGCAGTGAATGGTTCTTACCAGGACACCCCCATACAGTTTGTGTAGTTGGTATCACCCGCTCTGGTGCATGAAGACTAGTAAAATAAGTTCAACGATAACTCCTGTGTATGTGTCTTAATGCTAATTAGAGTTTAACAAAAACAACCACAACAGATCATATTATCGCAGAGCGCTGTAGAAGTATGCATTATTTACACTAGTATTTGACATTATTAAAAGCATTTATTTATAGTCTTAAACTAACTGACCTTTTCACTTCAGTCTCCGTTAGAGAGAAACGCCCGAGAGACTCTTCTCCTGTTCACGAGTCGACAGGTCAGCTTCACAATCCCACAAACGCTTGTTTTCTCTATCAGTGGTTTTACATTACACACATTTTTATAATAACATGTTTACAGCGTTTACACACATCAGGCCTTTTTTTGTTGACATTTTTTGACACATCAGTTTTGTGCTTCATTTTATGGCAATATAACTTGAAACTTTACTATGATGAGTGTAAAATACTTTTGATTATTGTGTTCGCTGTTTCTTCACAGTTAAACATGAGGATGAAATTACTAAAAAGTGCAAAGTTTCTTTGGGCGTATGTATTACACAAGTATTTGAAATTATCAAAGCATTTATTTATAATATTAAAGTAACTATTACCGCTCTTGACACACTTCCCACATCTTTTTTCAAAAGTGTGTTAAACAGTTTAGAAGCAGATCTTCTAGAAGTGGTAAATGCCTCACTTCTCTCTGGGAGTTTTCCAAACAGTTGTCAACCCCCTCCTGAAAAAGAGCAATCTGGATAAGACCATATTAAGCAACTATAGGCCGATCTCAAGTCTTCAAACGTCTTAGAGATGCTAATTTTACCTTGAATTTAGCAAAATGCGAATTCGGTTGTGCCACAGTCACATATTTGGGTAAGGAGGTCGGTAATGGTCAGATTTGCCCTTTGAACTCAAAGATTCAAGCTGTCCTTGATTTTCAGATCCCGAATAATAGAAGAGATCTCCGTCGATTTCTCGGAATGACGGGTTATTATCGCTTAAGAACTTCTCATCTGTAGCCAGTCCTCTTTCAGAATTACTGCGTAAAGCAGTCTCTTCAAGTGGACTTCTGAGTGTCAATCCGCTTTTGAAGCGCTGAAAACTCTGCTCTGTAGTGCTCCTGTACTTGTTGCCCCCCATTTTGAAAAAACGTTCCTGCTAGAAGTTGATGCTAGTGGCACTGGTGTCGGTGCGGTTTTATTGCAGACCGGTGAAGATGATTTGAATCATCCGATCAGTTTCTTTTCGTAAAAGTTTCGCAAACATCAAATGAACTACAGTACTATAGAGAAAGAGGCACTCGCATTAATCCTCGCCTTGCAACACTTTGAAGTGTATATTGGTTTGAGTGTAAAACCTGTTACCATTTTCACTGATCATAATCCTCTTACGTTTCTCCAACAAATGTCTAATAGCAATCATGAGTTTATGCGATGGTCTCTGATTTGTCAAAGCTACAATATGAAAACCTGTCATAAAAAATGCTATTGCTGACTCACTGTCCCGTGTCAACCAGTAAAACATTGTTTTATTTTATGGGTCGGGGTGTTAGGACCCTGAGATATTTTGTGTGTTTGTATCAATTGTCCGTGTGTGTGTGTGTGTGTGTCTCGTGTCTCATAAATATTCTTGTATATACATTTTTACCAGATTAAGGGATGTAGGGGGTTTGACGCCAATTTATTTGTATCTCTTTTTCACTTTGTTTATGGGTAAGGGAGTTGGGTAATTTTGGCCTTGTCTGCCCCTGACCATAGTGCGACCACTCCGCTCCCCTTAATAAGACATGGGCTCCCCTGAAAATGAGATATGTGAAATTTTGGGGGGTCTCAAAAAATATTGACAAAGTTATAAGTGTATATTTTGACATGCAATTTCAGTTGTGTAATGTGATCATGATGGATTATTATGTGTAAAATAGCACAAATATAATTCATTCATGCATGACGGCGATTAAAACCTAATTTACTTCAATAAAGATTACTATACATGCTATTCTTGTCATGAGCATCAATGTGTGGGGGCGCTGCGGTGCAAATTCCACATATGTTAGTACATCATAGATTCGTAGAAAAAAAATAAACGTTAGAGGCCATTTATCTGCGCGCGAAGTCCTTAATTCATTCTGCAGTTATACCATCATAGCCATGGCAAAAAGAAAACAAGGCAATTGTGAAATTAAGAAATTGTGTAGTGATGACGTTAATAGCAGCACAACCGATTCACCTGCTGCGAGCACTGTTAGACCTCCCGCCGCGCCCGCGCTGACACCGCCAGAAGCTGAAGAAATAAAGTCCTCTCTGGCTGAAGATGGTAACAGCTCGTCAGAGGCCGGTCACGATCCTAACCCCTCTTGCTCCGAGTCCTCTCTCCCATTAAACTGGAACAGCCAGCAGTGAAGAGACTGGAAGAGCCGATGTACATGGCTGTTTGTTAAGGATGAAAGTTTGGGGTGCATCACTTGTAGGGACGCAAAAGGGTCTGAAAAGGTACCTGGCACGCACTTGTCTGAGGAGTGGATTAATGGGGAAATAAACAGCGCTGCTCAGAACAAGTTGCGAAAAAAGATATACAGGTGCTGGTCATAAAATTAGAATATCATCAAAAAGTTGATTTATTTCAAGAATTCAACTTAACAGGTGAAACTAATATATTATTTAGACTCATTACATGCAAAGTGAGATATTTCAAGCCTTTATTTGTTATAATTTTAGAAAATTAGAATATTACATGAAATCACACAGTAATTACACAGTGATACCATGGTCATTGAACCAGGTTTTGGTTATTTTGGCAGTGTGGGCAGGTGCAAATCCTGCTGGAAAATGAAGGAAGCATCTCCATAAAGCTTGTCTGCTGAAGGAAGCATGAAGTGCTCTGAAAATGTCCTGGTAGACGGCTGCGTTGAGTGGACAGCACAGTGGACCAACACCAGCCGATGACCAACACAGACTGTGGAAACTTCACACTGGACTTCAAGCATCTTGGATTGTGTGCCTCTCCATTCTTCCTCCAGACTCTGGGACCTTGGTTTCCAAATGAGATGCTCATCAGAAAAGAGGACTTTGGTCCACTGTGCTTTATTAAATCCAGAGTCAACGCAGCCGTCTACCAGGACATGTCCAGAGCACTTCATGCTTCCTTCATTTCCCAGCAGGATTTGCACCTGCCCACACTGCCGAAATAACCAAAACCTGGTTCAATGACCATGGTATCACTGTGTAATTACTGTGTGATTTCATATAATATTCTAATTTTCTGGGATTTTGATTTCGTGGGTTTCATAAGCTGTAAGCCATAATCATCAAAATAATAACAAATAAAGGCTTGAAATATCTCACTTTGCATGTAATGAGTCTATATAATATATTAGTTTCACCTGTTAAGTTGAATTCTTGAAATAAATCAACTTTTTGATTATATTCTAATTTTATGACCAGCACCTGTATAAACACAGGGACAGCATTGCACACAAGAGGGCCATTGAAGTGGCACTGACTAAGCAAAAGGCGATTTTGCCAAATAAAGTAATTGAGGTGAATTCCAAATTAATGGAGGAGACCGCAACGGCATTCAGGTCCGCCTATATGGTGGCTAAGGAAAGGCTGTCTTACAGAAAGCTTACCCCTTTAATGAAGCTTCAGGAGCTTAATGGTGCAAAGGTGGGAACTGCGCATAAATCAGATCACTCCTGCACTGAGATTATAGGTCATATTGCGGAAGAAGTTTGTTTCAAATAATCGAGAGCTCAATCCAAAGATTAGCATCCCCATTGACGAAAGCACAGTACAGTAAACTTCAGTGAGGCTTCAGTTCTCACTGGCAAAAAAACTAATAAAATATTCAAAAAAAAAAAAACACTTAGTTCTTTCAAAAATATATGTGCTCATTAATGTATATTTACTTCTTTCAAGTAATAAAGTATTCTCGTAAGTTTATAATCTGCCATTGAAAGTACATACGGGTGAGGGGTTTGAATGCCGGTCGCCATGTTGCCCCTCCATCTTGAAACTACATTAGCCAAAGAGGGACATAGCGTCGCCTTTTGCGCTTTACACTCAGTGGTGCCGTGACGAATGCGAGGGGGAGATTACTCGCGACTGCCGGCAGATTTGAAAGATTGCTGATGGAGGATCACGCCTATTCTCGAGGACATGTAAGAGTCGCCAAGGAAGCGAAAGAGAGAATTAAAACGTCAACGCGACAGGCAAATCAGCAAGACCAAAGTCAACACTGGAGTAACTTCTCCCAGATGGAAAGAGCTCATGAGGAGCAAAGATTTTAAAACGGACGCTTCAGTTGCCTGCTTTCTTCTCGGCAGGTAATTCAGCCTATTTGTGTAAATTTTAAGTTTTATAGTTGCTTGTCTAACTATAGCATGGTTGTGCATAACGCCAGAACGACCTTTAGTATAACTTGCGTTACTTTTCCTCACGTCAATGGTGAAAAAGTATTGTTTACCTTGTAACATAAATCTGTGCTGCGACGGATCACATGTGATAGTTTTAAAGGCGCAATTGGACGCAGTCGAACTGGAAGCCATGTTAATCTTGGAATAATACGGCCACCGTAGGAGTTACAACACCCTCGGAATTGAAAGGAACAGAAACTAATATTCACTGGGTAGTCATATACAATTTCACCACTAGATGGGGGAAAATATCACACAGTGTAGCTTTAAGCGTGACTTTCCAAACATCCAGTCCATACATTGCTTGGCCCATCGCCTTGAATTGGCTGTCCATGATTCTTTGAAAGTGGTTGCTGGATGTAATCATTTTGAGTTTTTCATTGCCAAGCTGTATTCTCTGTACCACCAGTCTGCAAAGAATGTGAGATTGCTTGAGGAAGCTGCTGCCGATCTAAATATGCAGATATTGAGAATTGGACAGATATTCAACATCAGATGGGTGGCGAGTAGTTTCAATACTGTGAAGGCGGTCTGGAATAACTACCCTGCTTTAGCGCGCCACTCCCAATTGTAAGTGAGGATGCATCTCGCAACGACACAGAGAGGAAGAAATTCCTGGCGCTATACAAACACCTCACAAACCTTTTTACCTCTTATACACAGCCACGTCCAAGTGATCTGATCTGACGTGTACGCAGACTGGTGAATAGAAATATACACTAGATGTCGCCTTGTCTACAGCAGTTCATTGGAACGAATGTCTTTAAGGCGACATCTAGTGTATATATCTATAATGCACCAGTCTGCGTACACGTCAGATCAGATCACTTGGACGTGGCTGTGTATAAGAGGTAAAAACGCTATAAATACTGTTCGTTTTCTCACACAAACCGCTCGTTTCGTGTCTTAGGCCATCAATGTGTACTTATGATGGGGAATTGTTTCATTTGGACGATGGGGAATTGTTTTAATTTGGACTCTGTGCTTGTGTTTTGAGCCAGTGACCATAGACCTGCATTATATGACTGACAGACAAGAACGGTTTGACCTAAAAATATCAAAATTGAAACTACTGCGGAAACAAAGACACCTAAATCTTGGATGCCCTTGAGGTAAGCTAAAACATATCAAAAATTAATTTCAAAGTGAACTATCCCTTTAACGCTAGTATATGGGGGGCATTGAATACAAGTAAAAAGAAATCGCTAGTTAATACCAATAACAAGGCTCAAAATAGCCTCACACTAACACGGTAGTATAATGAGGGTCCCTACATACAAACCGAAGCATTGAGAACTTTGTAAGTGTACAGACAGTTTAATAAGAAGATACTTTATAAAGACAGCACACATCGAGTAGGCAGGAGCCATCTTTGGAAAACAGTCTCAACCAGTTGAACCACGAACGCCGAGCGACATGAGCTGGTCGATAGGTTTAAGTCACAGTTCAGCTCACGTAACTCGGCGTTCGTTGCTCGACTGGTCGAGATTGTTTCCCAAAGATGGCTCCTGCCTACTCGACGTACTGTCTTTATAAAGTTTATTTTCCCTAGGTTCATTTTGCTCCGGAATTGTCCTTTAACCGTTGTTTATGTGAACTCAAAGACAGCCTATTTATAGACTTTTTGTTGGTGGCTGTTTGTTTGCTGTTTGACCTATCAATTTGTGTCGATAAAGTATAATAGTCCATACACTTGTAGCTGTTGTAAGTCCTTCTTCGAGGCACGCGCAAGGACACGGTATAGTTCGAACACTGCTTCATGTAATGTATGTCCTTGCATGACAACAGACAATAGTTTACTGTGTGTCATGTGTCATGTATGAGCTGAAGACGTCACATCGACATCCTGACCTTTTCTTAGAAGCGGCCGAGGCAACGTTTCCTTTCACAGCAGAAAACTCTGATGTCTGTATAAGAATAAAGCACTTCAAAGACAAGAGGGTTTGGACACACACTCACACACACACACACACACACACACAGCGGCGAGTTTAAACAGAGAAAGTGAAACTATCATCACTGTGAGCATCAGTGCAGTTACTACTAGATCCTGAGGGAATATAGTTAAAGTTCGAGCACATTCAACATGAGTTTCCAGATCTACTTTATAGATATGAGACACGGACTGGAGAGAAGAAGAGTTTCTGTGGTGAATTCAGAAGAGGAGTTCAGGAACACCACAGTGCAGGAGTTAAAGAGAAAACTCATTCCTGAAGACCAACGTAAGTCCAACACTTCAGTCTTCTGTGTACATTAGCTGACATATGTGAAGCAGATTGTGATGTTAATAAAGAAAATCTGTATAGACTGTTATAAATTGGGAAGCCTGATATTGAAAAGTTAGCAAATAAATGTGTGTGTGTGTGTGTGTTCCTCATGTTTCTTCACAGTTGAAGACTCTATTCTTTGCTGCCGCTTAAAGCCACTGGAGGATGATCACACACTGGGTTTCTACAGCATTAAACATGAGGATCGTATTATCGCAGTGCGCTGTAGAAGTATGCATTATTTACACTAGTATCTGACATTATTAAAAGCATTTATTCATAATCTTAAACTGTCTGACCTTTTCATTTCAGTCCCTACAGTGAGACCCCAGGGTGAGAGACTCTTCTGTTCACGAGTCAAAAGTCCACAAATGCTTGTTTTCTCTATCAGTGGTTTTGTATTACACACATTTATAATTCCATGTTTACAGCGTTTACACACATCAGACCTTTTTTTGTTGACATTTTTGACACATCAGTTTTGTGCTTCATTTAATGGCAATATAACTTGAAACTTTATTATGATGAGTGTAAAATACTCTTGATTATTGTGTTCGCTGTTTCTTCACAGTTAAACATGAGGATGAAATTACTAAAAAGTGCAGTGGCTTTGGACATATGTATTACACAAGTATTTGAAATTATCAAAGCATTTATTAATAATATTAAAGTAACTGGCCTTTTCATTTCAGGCTTCTCACCGTCATCCTGGAGTGACTCTACTGAATGGCTTGTGTCAAAAGGTCAGTTTCTCTTCTGAGTGTAAAGTCCACAAATGCTTGTTTTCTCCATCAGTGGTTTTGCATTACACACATTTATAAAGGCACTGATAGACAGATCTAAGGCAAACAATCATAATCTCCACATCGTCTCACAGTGTCAGGTCTCTCTGAAGAGAAATATATAAGAATATCCAGGACTGAATCTAGAGTTAAATATGAGCTCTTAACATGTAAATGCATTAAAGTCACACTGAATTCAGAGAGGAATCTTAAATCATGTTCCAGTATTAAACACTGATAAAACACATAATCTATTATAAATATATTCATACTGAGGGTTGAAGTGTAATATTAATCTTTCTCTGTCAAAGTTTATGATGGAGTTTGTGTTTTCCTCTATACATTCATATAAAAATAATATAATCATTTCTTTTGCTTAAATTTATTAAACCAAATTTGCACTTAATATTTTTATTTTGTGAGAATTGTTTCCCTTCCTTGTGTTTCAATGGTTTAATTAAAGATTCTGTGAGTAATTTCAATATAACTTCCCCAAAAACTAGAGCGAGAACATGAATAGAGGACAGAAATAAATGTACATGTGAACTAACTCTCAGTATTAGTCATGATTCCTGTCTTGTGTTCCCCTTGTCTTGTGTGGACTTATTTCCTGTTCTGTGCCATGTTTTGTAGTCCTTTGTAGTTTTTCTTGTTGATTAGTCTCACCAGGTGTTTCTAGTTAACCAGGTGTTTCCCCCTTGTTATCTTGTTTAGCTAGTTTGTCTCTGTTTATTTATAGCCCTTGTGTTTCACTTGTTACTTGGTCAGTTGTTGTACATGTATGGGTGCTTCTAGTTCGGTCCTTCTCGTGGTTTTGTTTCTTTGTCCTTCGTGTTCTTTATTATTTGTACTACGTGTTTCTTCATTAAAACCCTGCTAATAGATCCTCGCTTCCGCCTGCTTTCTCCGGCACACTACAGAACAACTGACCTACATTATGGATCTAGCAGGTAGTAACCGGTACCCACTGAGCAGACTTAGTTCAATTTATCAACATGATCACAACATTGAGAATTACGTGGAAGAGTTCGTGTTTTACAGTCACCTCGTTCCTGGTGACGATGCGATGCTTAAGGACTGTTTCTGGAGTGGACTGGAACTGGACATTAGCCTGAATCTACCGGAGGAAGACCCCAACTGGACCCTGGCACAGTATCTTGATTTTGTCCTGCTGTTTTGTGGATCCTCCTTCACTGTAGGAGAGGTGGAGAAGGAGGTTATCACTTCTGCCGATTCAGAGACTGTTCACGTCACTTCTGCCGATTCAGAGACCAGAGACTGTTCACGTCATTTCTGCCGATCCAGAGACGGTTCACGTCACTTCTGCCGAACCGGTGTCTCCGGACAAGATGGCCGCCGCCGAGCCGGTGTCTCCGGACAAGATGGCCGCCGCCGAGCCGGTGTCTGTTCCTGTGCCTGAGCCGGTGTCTGTTCCTGTCTCCTGAAGGGTCGTCTCCTCCCTGGCCTCCTGAAGGGTCGTCTCCTCCCTGGCCTCCTGAAGGGTCGTCTTCGCCCTGGCCTCCTGAAGGGTCGTCTCCGCCCTGGCCTCCTGAAGGGTCGTCTCCGCCCTGGCCTCCTGAAGGGTCGTCTCCGCCCTGGCCTCCTGAAGGGTCGTCTCCGCCCTGGCCTCCTGAAGGGTCGTCTCCTCCCTGGCCTCCTGAAGGGTCGTCTTCGCCCTGGCCGCCTGAAGGGTCGTCTCCGCCCTGGCCTCCTGAAGGGTCGTCTCCTCCCTGGCCTCCTGAAGGGTCGTCTTCGCCCTGGCCGCCTGAAGGGTCGTCTCCGCCCTGGCCTCCTGAAGGGTCGTCTCCGCCCTGGCCTCCTGAAGGGTCGTCTCCTCCCTGGCCTCCTGAAGGGTCGTCTCCGCCCTGGCCGCCTGAAGGGTCGTCTTCGCCCTGGCCGCCTGAAGCCGCCCTGGCCGCCTGAAGGGTCGTCTCCGCCCTGGCCTCCTGAAGGGTCGTCTCCGCCCTGGCCTCCTGAAGGGTCGTCTCCGCCCTGTCATGATTCCTGTCTTGTGTTCCCCTTGTCTTGTGTGGACTTGTTATTTCCTGTTCTGTGCCATGTTTTGTAGTTTTTCTTGTTGATTAGTCTCCCCAGGTGTTTCTAGTTAGCCACACCCCCTTGTTATCTTGTTTAGCTTGTTTGTCCCTGTGTATTTATAGCCCTTGTGTTTCACTTGTTACTTGGTCAGTTGTTGTACATGTATGGGTGCTTCTAGTTCGGTCCTTCTCGTGGTTTTGTTTCTTTGTCCTTCGTGTACTTTATTATTCATCATTTATAAAGCATTAATAGACATTAATAAGCAATTTATAAATACAGCTATAAATGCTTTATACTTGATTTAAAAGCATATCTATAATGTGTTTAATAATTGTATTTTCATACTTTATTAATGATCAATTTATCATTTCTAAATGAAGTATTGCATTATTTACACACCAGTTATTTAAGAGTTGTCAGTGGTTCATAAGATCACTTAGAAATTGTAAGTAAATGATTAATAAACTATTTAAATGTACATTTATATATCTTATTATTCAGACATATAGTAATAGTTACTTAATGTGTTAATAAATGCTTTATTAACATGTATTTCTACTGTAATTCAGGGTTGATTCAGGTAGTTATAAAGCATTTAGTAGTTGTTAGTTAACTATTTCTGTGAGCTCATCTAAAGTGAGGACTAGTTATGCCTTATAAAGCATTTATAAAGGAGATTTAAAAGCTGTTAATATTTATATGTTCTGTATCACTGTGTGTGTTTGTTTCCTTTTTCTGTTTAGAATATTAATGAGCTTTTAAATCTCCTTTATAAATGCTTCACAAGGCATAACTAGTCCTCACTTTAGATGAGCTCACAGAAATAGTGAACTGACCACTACTAAATGCTTTATAACTCCTGAATCTACTACATTTACTTACAATTTGTAAGGGATCTTATGAATCAATGACAACACCTAAATAACTGGTTTGTAAAAAATACTATACTTCATTTAGAAATGATAAATTGATCATTAATAAAGTATGACAATACAATTATTAAACACATTATAGATACGCTTTTAAATCAAGAATAAAGCATTTATAGCTGTATTTATAAACTGCTTATTAATGTTTATTAATACTTTTATAAATGATGAATTAACTGTTTACTAATACTTAATTAATGATTAATAGTGTGCAGTTATTATAAAGTGTTACCTTTTATTCTTCATAATTGTGTTATTGTTGAGTTTCTCTGACTGATGAACACATATAGTGTAATAACATGCTCTCTATGATGCTGTATGATTGACATTTCTCTTCTTATGAACATTAACAGTGGAAAAGTGCACAAGTTTAGTTTGTGATGAAAACTTCACAGTTTGTGTCTATACAACAATGCACAGAAATGAACAATTATCCCACATATCCTCTACATAATATACATGTAAAGTTTATTATGATGAGTGTAAAACATGTTGAATTATTGATCCTTCATACAATTAAAGTTAAAGGTACAGATTGACAGATTCACGACACGATATTATTCAGTTTCTGACGGATGTTTTGTTGTTCTGCTCCTCATCAGCTCACACAGGTTGTTCAGGGAGCGGTATACCCACAGGATCCATAGAAATACATCCTCCACTTGAAGATAAAGTAATTCCCAGGTCCCAATCTATGGATCTTGTACTTTTGATGAATCAGCCTCAGCTGGAACCCAGTGAATAATGTTGAATAATGTTGAATAATGCTGAATAATGCTGAATAATGTTGTGTATTGTAGTTCAGCCTCTCATAATCATCACATCAATCACATGTGTGTTTATATCAGGTCAGTGTGAGTGTTTACTGTTGATCATATGAGCTCCATCATACACTCACTGAAATATTTCACTGTCAGAGGCCGACATCAGAGGAGAATATGATAGTGAATTATGTGGTGTTTGAACTAAATCACACTTTAACTGATCAGCTCACAGTATTAATATATTTATGATGATTATGTGAGACTGTATAGTTGGTGGACGTGTGTAATAACAGAAACATTTTGAGGAAATATGGTGTTAATTTCCACTGTTATGCGGATGACACCCAACTTTACTTGTTCTTTTCCACCACCATCTTCGTCCAGATGTTCAGCTGAAATTAAAGATGGTCTTTCAGCTAACTTCTTGAAGGTAAATGGCAACAAAACTGAGGCTTTGCTTGTTGGCACTAGATCTGTTTTGTCTAAATCTAATTGTCTTTCTTTGTGCATTGACAATGCTGCAATCTGTCCTTCTTCACAGGTTAAAAGTTTGGGTGTCATCATGGATAGCACACTATCCTTTGAAGCTCAAATTAATAATATCACGCGGACTGCATACTTCCACTTGCGTAATATTAACCGTCTCCGTCCCTTTCTTTCAAATAATAATCCTGCTGTTCTCATTCACGCACTATCACTTCACGTATAGACTACTGTAATGCTCTCCGCCAAACTGCTACATGAGCTTCAGCTGGGTCAGAATCCTGCAGCTCGTGTCTATCTAGAACAGCTTCTACTGAGCACATCTCTCCAGTTCTTCAGCAATTGCACTGGCTTCCAGTAAAGTATAGAGTTGAATTCAAGATCTTGCTACTTACTCATAAGGCACTTCATAATCTTGCACCCCAATACCTTACACAACTTCTCCATGTTTACACTCCTTCACGTGCTCTCAGATCTTCATCTTCAGTTTCTCTTGTGATACCTCGGATTCGACTAACTCCCATGGGTGCCAGATCTTTCAGTTCTGCTGCCGCCCGCCTATGGATCTCTCTTCCCCTTGATGTTCGCAATAGCGATTGCTTGTTGACTTTTAAAACGTGTCTTAAGACATATATTTTTATACAAGCTTTTTTATAACATGTTGTATTGAGTCTTTAATGCACTTTATCTGTATGCTTGTGTGTTGTGTGTATTGTCTTATGCAGTGACCTGTATATTGCTTGTGAGGTGACCTTGGGTGTTATGAAAGGCGCCATTAAATAAAATGCATTATCATTATTATTATTATTAATAACAGTGTTTACAATTATTTAAAGGATCCCTTTATAGTCTTATAAGTGACTAGATTCTTGTTTTCTCTATAGAAGTGCTTTTATATTAGGAAGACTTGCTTCAACTAAACTACATACTATATTACTTTATAAATAATATACATATTTTATACCCAGCAAACAAGTTTCTCTCAACGTATGAACAAACGTTCTTACAGTAACATTAATAGACCGTTCATTCAATGTTATCTGTTTTTTGTGTTCTCAAAACATTAGAAATATTCTCAATATCAGGCCGTTATCATCATATGCTTTACTGCACATGTGATTTACTGAATGTTGGTTTGTTTGCATTTGTACTGTTGTTTTATTCTTCATAATTGTGTTATTGTTGAACTTTCTTGCTGTGTTCTCTCTCCAGTGCATTGCTATAATACTCATGTCCACTAGGTGGCGCTGATGTGTTCACATGTTCAACTGATGTAAGAGCTGTGTGGAAGAAGACGATATAGTTGAATAAAGTGAATGCTGAGCTTCTGCTTGTGTCTGTCAGCTTTCATTCCTCCTTCCTGGTGAACCGAAACTGTCCTTTGATGCGTGGGAACGTTATTTCAGAACTGGTTGCGATTGGTGGAGAAGAGTTTCTGCCAAGAGAAAGAGAGCACTGCTGATACACTGTTTAGGAACAGAAGGGCAACGAATCTACAATACATTGCCTCTTACTGCTGATACATATGACGGATCTCCACAAGCACTGCAACAGTTCTTTATTCCTCAGCCGAATGTGGTTTCAGAGAGGTATCGGACAACGCGCTCAAGCCACTGATCATTACGCTGAAGCGCTTCGTGAACTAGTGAAACATGTGCCTTTGGAAATATTGAGCATGAAATGATCCATGATCAGATTGTGGAAAAAACGTGCATGCCCCGAATTCGACCATCCAGCATTTCACTTGTTTCTGCTGATAGTCCTGTTTCTGTATCTACTGTCGCTGGATTTGGATGCACTAAAAATTTCACGCACAAAGTGAAGATCCGCTCTGGAGTTAATCCTGTACAACACAAACTCTGTCACTTTCCTTTATCACTGCGAGCAAAACTGCATTTTACCAAGTACAATTGACCATTCGCAAAGACCCTCCCCATTAGTTCTCTTACGAGAGTTCTCTCGTACTGCGTTTTTACTAAAACGCTACGGGAAAAGTCTCTTTTCACGAAACACTGAAGCAAAAAATTATCCTTTAATTTTCATATATGTAAAACGCGTTGCAGCAGCAGTCAGCTATGGCGAGACGGCTTGCTCGCTCATTGGCTGCTCTGCGGCAACTGCATAAGCCTATCGAGCGAGGCCTGGGGTGACGTCAGGCCAATGAGGGCGCTTTGCGCCCTCCTTGCCATTTCCCGCCGAGACGGGCGTGGCTTACCTCTATAAAAGGAGCTCGAGAAGGCTGATTCACTTGATTTTAATCTCTTCAGCGAAGCGCACGCATCGCTGGATCACGAGGAAGCACACGTCGTCTGATGCAAGCACTTCAGCGGGATGAGCCCTTGAAGCCGCTGGCCAACGCCGCCTTCTACCGCCGTACCTGCTGCGCTTTCCGACGCCATATCCTTTACATTCTTTGTTCTTGTGTGTATGTGTGTGTGTGTGTGTTCGCTTTGCAACACGCACCCCTAAAAGAGCTGCGTCTTTTTCAAGATGCCTTCTCATGCAGCGCTCGCGCTCGCTGACGGCGAAACGCCTTCACTCCGAGCCAATTGCCTACGGTGACTCTGAGGACTCGCCGGGCATCCTTTCCGAGGCTGCCCTTCCTGGAAGCGGATGGCGGGATTAGTTTTTCTTTACGTTACAAGAAAAGCTACCCTGCCTCTGCACGCGTCATTCACCGGCGAAGGAGAAAAGAGTGTTCTTAGTCCCACCGTTGGTCGGTCTGACCTCTTTTCTCTCACATTTCTCAGTTCCCTGTTCGGCTACTGGAAATATTATTGCAGCAAGTGAGTCTGTTACACGCTTGCCTGCCAGCAAACGCCGAAGAATACATGTTGACGCCGCTTTCAAAAGCCTGTATCCCCCTGTGGCTCAGTGGTGGAATTATAGGTTTTCCACACGGGAGACCAGGTACATGCCTGCAAGCAAACGCCAGTGTGGATAATACTCGCGCTGACTTTATCTATGTATCTTCACTGTGGTCCAGTGGTAGATTCTTAGACTTGCGCGCGGGGGATCCGAGGTTCGAACCCCAGGCCTGCCGGCAGAAAATATTTATGCCGCCGAATGCAAATCACTCTGTTTGTTCCCCGAGAGGCAACTGCAGACGTGTTTTTGCTGCCCACGAGCACGTGGTACATGCCTGCAAGCAAACGCCAGTGTGGATAATACTCGCGCTGACTATATCTATGTATCTTCACTGTGGTCCAGTGGTAGATTTTTAGACTTGCGCGCGGGGGATCCGAGGTTCGAACCCCAGGCCTGCCGGCAGAAAATATTTATGCCGCCGAATGCAAATCACTCTGTTTGTTCCCCGAGAGGCAACTGCAGACGTGTTTTTTGCTGCCCACGAGCACGTGGTACATGCCTGCAAGCAAACGCCAGTGTGGATAATACTCGCGCTGACTTTGTCTATGTATCTTCACTGTGGTCCAGTGGTAGATTCTTAGACTTTCGCACGGGGGATCCGAGGTTCGAATCCCAGGCCTGCCGACAGAAAATATTATGCCGCCGAATGCAATCACTCTGTTTGTTTCCCGAGAGGCAACTGCAGACGTGTTTTTTGCAGCCCACGAGCACGTGGTACATGGCCGGACTTCTACCGAAGTCCCGGCCACGGCCGATGATGCTATATGTGTAGAGAAGATGCCCACTGCTAGTGCCCATCCCTACACACTAGCACAGCCCTTCACACAGGGCCCGCGCTCATATATTCGACTCGGGTCGATCACGCACACAACATAGTGAACGTGCGTGCCCACTGCCTAGTGCCCACAAACACTATGTTCTGCATGCCTTGTGGTTTCTGTAAAGACGAAACCTGTGTGCATTCACTCTGCTCAGACAGACAGTGCACTAATTGCAGTAACTGTGCCCGCTCTCCCGCGCCCACACTTACTCACGGTATTTTCTGGTGTCCCGGCCACGGCCGATGGTGCTATAAGTGTAGTGTCGATGCCCACTCCTCAGTGCCCATCTCTACACACAAGCACAGCCCTACACTTAGGGCTCGCGCACATAAAATCGACTCAGGTCGATTGCGCTTCCAACATAGTGAAAGTGCCCGCACAAACACTATGTCTCACAGACCACAGGCTCTCTGTAAAAACGAGACCTGTGCGCGCTCGCTCTGCTCAGTCAGACAGCGCGCCCAAAGCAGTGAATGTGCCCGCTTCCCGCCCACATTTACTCGCAGACATGAGTCCCGCGGGACCCGCTCAGCCCTCCCTCACTCAGTCAAGCGCTGTAGTAAGGTCGAGGACGAGCGCTCTGCCCGCTGTAATAAGCGCGCCCCCCGCCTCGAATGCCACAGGCATAACGCCTACGTTATTGCGCCCCGAAGCGCCTCTGTCGCACGGCGAACAGAGCGCGCTTCGCATCCAGCCCTTAGCCAACCATGCAGAAGCATGGGCAGCGCTTCCAGGGGTTTCGGACTGGGTGCTAGGCATTATAAAGAGAGGCTTCTCGCTACAGTTTTGTCGACGCCCTCCCCGCTTCACAGCGCGCGTCCAACTACGGTGGTTTCAGAAGTAGCACACCTACTTCGCGCCGAAATATCAAAACTGATAAGCAAAGGGGCGATAGAGCGTGTGCCCCAAGCTCAAAGCGAAGGGGGGCTATACAGCAGATACTTTCTAGTCCCCAAAAAGGACGATGGTATCAGACCCATACTGGATCTAAGACGGCTGAACAAAGCATTAGTGAAACGCAGTTTCAAAATGCTCACGACCAGGAAAATCCTCGCGCATGTTTGCCGAGGAGACTGGTTTATGTCAATAGATCTGAAGGACGCGTATTTTCAAATACAGATAGCGTCACATCACAGGCGATACTTGAGATTCGCCTTCGAGGGTCAGACATACCAGTATACAGTCCTGCCGTTCGGTTTGTCCCTGGCACCTCGTACATTTACGAAATGCATGGACGCAGCGCTCGCTCCTCTCAGACTCAGAGGCATGCGAGTGCTGAACTATTTGGACGACTGGTTGATCCTAGCCCAATCACGATCTCAGCTCGTGGAGCACAGAACCATTTTACTCGATCACCTCGAGAATCTTGGTATCACGGTCAATTGGGCGAAGAGTTCACTGAACCCCAGCCAAACAATTTCGTTTCTGGGTATCGTTCTGGACTCGCAGTCTATGACAGCGCGGCTGTTGCCACAGCGCGTGCTGCACATTCAGCGCGCGGCGAAGTCTTTCCGCCGCGGCGCTTTCACCCCGCTCAGGAAGTTTCAAAGGATGCTGGGTCTTATGGCCTCAGCATCGTCAGTTCTCCGGCTGGGCTTGCTCCGCATGCGCCCGCTGCAGTTCTGGTTGAAAGCGCGGGTTCCGCGCGGAGCGTGGGTGTCCGGTCGATTACGCCTCAAGGTCGATCAGAACTGTGTTACAGCCCTGGTGCCTTGGATGGCGGACGACTGGTACCGATCAGGTGTAAGCCTGGGGACTTCCTCGGGAGTGAGGATGGTGTCGACAGACGCATCCACCTCGGGATGGGGAGCGCTGCTCGAGGGCAGACCGTTCTTCGGCCTGTGGTCGGAACGAGAAAAGCTCCAACACAAAAACTTAGAAATGCTGGCAGTGCACAACGCGCTGACGCGTTTTTGTCCCCACATCAAGGACCAACACGTCATAGTCCGTTCGGACATCATGGCTGTGGTGTCCTACATAAATCGCCAGGGCGGTCTGAAATCCACATCCCTGTACAGGTTGGCGAAAAGCCTCCTAATATGGGCTCAGCACAACTTACGCTCGCTGAGAGCAGTGCATGTACCTGGGCTTCAGAATGTGGGCCCAGACAGACTGTCCAGGAACAACGTTCCCCCGGGCGAGTGGTCTCTACACCCACAAACAGTCCGGCTGTTGTGGGAGAGATTCGGCAGAGCGGAGGTGGACCTATTCGCGTTCCACGAAAACGCTCACTGCCCTGCGTTCTTTTCAAAGAGCGACAGCGCGCTGTCCCGAAGTTGGCCGCGCTGCCCGCTATACGTTTTTCCCCCCGTCTCCCTCCTGCCACAGGTGTTGGAACGGGTCAGGGAAACAAAATGCCCAGTGCTGCTTGTAGCACCGTTCTGGAAGAACCAAGCATGGTTCCCAGTCCTGATGCAGTTAGCAGACATCGCTCCATGGCCAGTGCCGTTGAGGAGAGATCTCCTCTCGCAGGCCGGGGGCTCGATTTGGCACCCACACCCGGAGCTGTGGTCCCTTCATGTGTGGGCGCTCAACGGATATCCGTTGGTCTCGCAGAGGGAGTCATGAATACCATCACTCAGGCTAGAGCACCGTCGACTCGGCGGCTTTATGCTTCGAAGTGGTCGGTTTTCTCCGGCTGGTGTACAGCTCGGAGCCTATCACCCCTCGAATGTGAGGTAACGGAGGTTCTCTCCTTCCTACAAGAGCTGTTGGATAAGGGCAGATCCCCTTCCACGCTCAAAGTGTATGTGGCGGCTATTTCAGCGTTCTCCGGTTCAACGCTGGGTCAGTCACTGGGAAGGAACGATTTAGTCATCCGCTTCCTCAGGGGAGCTAGGAGACTGAATCCACCCAGACCTCCTTCAGTCCCTATGTGGGACCTTTCTACGGTCTTGGCGGCCATGAAAGGTGCCCCTTTCGAGCCTATCCAGTCTATTAGCCTCAAACATTTGTCTTTCAAAACAGTGTTTTTGATGGCTCTCGCTTCAGTGAAGCACATAGGCGATCTGCACGCGCTCTCCGTGAGCCCGGCATGCTTGGAGTTTGGTCCTAATGACTCTAAAGTCATACTCAAACCTAAGCACGGCTATGTGCCGAAATCCCTCAACACGCCTTTTCGGGCTCAGGTTATTTCCCTGTCTGCCCTGCCGGCATCGAGTGAGGAGGGGGACTCGAGTTTTCTTTGCCCTGTTAGGGCTTTAAGAGCTTATATGTCCCGCTCTGCTGTCTTCAGACAGACAGAGCAGCTCTTTGTCTCGTTCAGCGGACGTTCCAAAGGAATGGCTGTTTCGAAACAAAGTCTATCCAGATGGATAGTTGACGCCATAGCGCTGGCTTATACTGTCAAGGGCATTCAATGCCCGTTGGGAGTTAGAGCGCACTCTACGAGAGGCGTTGCCTCCTCGTGGGCTTGGTCTAGCGGGATTTCCCTACAGGATATATGTACGGCGGCAGGCTGGGCCTCTCCGTCTACATTTATCAGGTTTTATAACCTAGAGGTTCCCGCCTTACAGGCTAAGCTTTTGTCGGTGTTGTCGATTCAGCTGTCTAGCTAGACCTCTGAAATCGCAGGCGCAATGCGCTACTGACTATCTTGGGCAGAACTGTGTAAGACCCACATTTCCCACATTAGTTCAGGCTCCCTACCCTGTCTATGTGATGTCATATTCGCGTCTGTGGACATGTCTATATAAGGACGGAGGGAATCCCCTCTTGTCTTTAGACTCTCCCTGTGAGGTCGCGTTAAGCCTGCGGACGCTACAGTATAGGGAATTAAGGCTCCCCTCCCTTATTCCCTGACTCTGTGTGAGTCTATCTGGTGATTATGCACTGTATGCCTGAAATAGCTTCCGGTGATCGGTGTTTTTATCCCAGCACGCACGGCGTTTTACAAGGGGTTCCCGTAGCGTTTTAGTAAAAACGCAGTACGAGAGAACTCTCGTAAGAGAACGTACTCGGTTACTAACGTAACCTCGGTTCTCTCTAGAAGAGGGAACGAGTACTGCGTTCTCTGCCGTGCGTATGGTTCACTCTGGTTCGCTTCGGCGATCAAAATCAAGTGAATCAGCCTTCTCGAGCTCCTTTTATAGAGGTAAGCCACGCCCGTCTCGGCGAGGAGGGCGCAAAGCGCCCTCATTGGCCTGACGTCACCCCAGGCCTCGCTCGATAGGCTTATGCAGTTGCCGCAGAGCAGCCAATGAGCGAGCAAGCCGTCTCGCCATAGCTGACTGCTGTTGCAACGCGTTTTACATATATGAAAATTAAAGGATAATTTTTTGCTTCAGTGTTTCGTGAAAAGAGACTTTTCCCGTAGCGTTTTAGTAAAAACGCAGTACTCGTTCCCTCTTCTAGAGAGAACCGAGGTTACGTTAGTAACCGAGTACGTTACTGTTGCTATGTCTGACACGCCACGCCTCTCTCACACACACCATGTTCTCATGCAGTGAAACACATCAGCGGAGCAGAGAGGACACTGACAACACACTGAGACAGGACAGACCAGCTTACTTTTGATATGAAACAAAGTCTCAACTTTGAAATTTGGTCATTTTTTTAAAGAAATGTAAACAATAAATACCGTTTTGTGGCTCTTTAATGTGTCTGACAGATCCCTCAGTTAAAGCTGCTCGTGAACCGATCATCTCTTCCTTCTAGTTAATTTATAGCATCAAATAAACATTAATGAACATCAGAAGGAATGTTGTTTTAACCGTGGAAAGATGTCAGTAGACTCCGTTTATCAAGTTCAAATCCTCCAACGTTAATCTACTAACTCCTGACTGTTTTGTCGGACCAAAATGGCGGATTTGGTGGATGGCAGATTATGATTGGTCAAATCGCCTGTCAGTCAAACTCTCTGCAAAGGGTCATGAGGAGAGCAGAGCAAGTCTGCTGACACATGATGCTCCTCTCAGCCCTGTTGAATTGGCTTCTGCTGAATGGGAAAAGGTCTCCATTGACATTGTCGGACCATTCGAACTGGCACCATCAGACCGCAGATACGCAATAACGCTTGTAAATTACTTTAGCAAATGGCCGGAAGTCGCTTTTGCGTCCAAGGTTGACACATCTGCTGTTAAACAGGTCTTGATTACTGTTTTTACTAGAGAAGGAAACCCAAAAGAATGGTCTCAGACAATGGACCTCAGTTTATCTCTGCTGAGTTTCTGAGAGAGAGAAACATTCGTCACTTCAGATCTGCTGTGTATTATCCAGGTGAGAATGGAGAAGTCGAGTGGAGAGATTACACCATCTGAGTTACCACATGCTCTGCGAATGAGAACCAAGTTACACATCATGGACTTTCCGGTTAAAGAAACTTGATACGAGAGACAAGGTTAAACGGTGCACTGATGCCAGGAGAACTCCTTCAAGATTCAGAACTGATCTAGTTCGAGTTAAAGTTCACCCAAAAATTAAACTCTGTCAGTAATCACTCTCCCTCATGCTCATCTTCAGAACACTAATTAAGATATTTTTGATTAAATCTGAGAGCTGTCTGACTCCTCCATAGGCTTCTCTGTTATTGAAAATTTCCGGCCCAGAAAGTTAGTAAAGACAATGTTTAAAATAGTCCAAAGTGACTACAGCGGCTCAACCTTAAGTTTATCAAGCGACAAGAATACATTTTGTGCACAAAAAAAACACACAAAAATAACGCAGTGTAACAGCGCATCGCTTCTGGGTTGTACGTCAGAATGGAGGCTCACTATTGGCCGACGCTGGTCATGTGTGCATGTAATGCGTGTGATGCTGGCCAATAGTGAGCCTCCGTTCTGACATTACCTAATTACCTAGCAGCCTATGGAAGAGTGAGACAACTCTCAGATTTAATCAGAAATATCTTAATTTGTGTTCTGAAGATGAACGGGAGTCTTACGGGGTTGGAACAACATGAGGGAGAGTAATTACTGACAGAACTTTCATTTTGGGGTGAACTAACCCTTTAAGAAAGCTTGGATGGTAAAGAAGGGTGATGGGAAGTTCACACGACCAAAAGCTGTTGTACAGAGGAGAGGTGAGGATTCTGCTTGATGACGGTACGGCGAGGAAAGCCTCATGTCTCGCTGGAACGCAGAAATCCAGTGGAAGTGTTGCTCCTACTGAGTCTGATGAATAAATATGTCTGTTAGAGTTAGACAAAAACCTGTCTGGACCGAGGACTGTGTTGTAGATATGTAAGGAAATGAAGAACTTGAGATAGCAGATTAATATTTGAATGGAAAAGATACGAAAATTTTAAACCATTTATTTCATTGTTTCAAAATACTTGTTTATTTGTGATTTTTTTATTTTATTTTTCTGTTGTGATATACAAACAACTGTGTTCTTTCTGAAAAGGGGAAGATGTTGATTACTCTCTCCATTGTATTGGAAAAAAATGGCGGCGTGAAGTTGACAGTGTGAGTGAATCAGTCCGTGGACAATTGTGCTTAAACTTGTAAATTAGAATGCATCTCATTTAATACCACATTTATTTCTACTCGAAATCACTTTTTGATTATTTAGGGGTCTGTTTTGTTATGTTTTATTTTATTTTTGGGATGTTCGTTGTCGTGAATTAGGCCTACATTCGAGTTACGTGCTCGAACCGTTAGAAGAACTTTTTGAATTATGACAAAAGGAAAAAAAACGTAGATCCAAGCTGATGGATTCATCTTTAGATCTCGGTGCAAATGTTACTGTGGACTTTGACTCGTGCTCGGGTTCAGTTGTTCCTCTACCTGAAACTCCGATTAAGGAACCATTGCACAAAAAAGGCAGGAATGATGATGATGAAGATACGCATTCCCCTGTAACATAAACAACTCTGGGTAGGATGTGAATTAGCTCAAGGATATAGGGAATTTTGGAAATATTAATAATTATAACTCATGGTCCTAATAATTCAGAAATCGCATGTACATTTATTTTATCAATTATCGAGATTACCTTGTTCTGTAACTGGTCTGGTCATCAGTCATTCGTCCAGCGAATAAATGTGAGATTATCACAGTTAAGAAGGGATATCCCTTTACAAACTCCAAGAAAGTTTTATCTTCTGGCCACGAACATCAAACTTTCTGAGTTTATGAATTAAGAACTACTCAATGTAGTCTATAATATCGAGCTTTGTAGCTTAATTAGATCTTTTTGTTTCATTGACTTTAATAAGGTGGGTTTTCAAACACAGAGACAGTTAAAAGTATAAATGGGTTTATTAATAAAATGGCACACACTAGAGATTATATAAGCTACAAATATAAACGTATGTAAAATGCAAACAATAAAACAAACAAACATTTAAACAAACATGACGTGATCGGAATGAATGACATGAAAGAAAGAAAGAAATAAAGAGATAAGAGATAGAGGGTAACTTAATTCACAGACCTACGAGCTAGACACCAGGAATCAGCTGTTAGAGAGAGAGATACTTGCAAGATGTTGTACTCTTTCAGGGTGATGCTGGAAAAGGGGACGCGCGCGTGCGCGTGTCCGGCTGGTTTGCGTCTTCGTCTTCTGGGTCGTTTCGCAAGACGATGTAAAGGCTCACTTGAATTTAACGTTACCGAGAAAGTTCAGATCGTTTCCCTTTTGGAGGGGAAAGGCACGTATGAGCTTAGTTGCAAAAGCACGGCAGCTTCTACATGACGCGGGGTATGCGTCCCAGAGGCCAAGGCAAGGCCTGTCCAGCTGGTTGCGTTGGGAGGAGGAGCGCTGCGCGAGAAGAAGGTCAGAGCGGGAGCAAGAGATGAGAGTTGAGAGAGAGAGAGAAGTGCGGGTCTCTTCCTTTTAAAAGACATCTGTTTACGCCTTCTTTTTGAGACAACAGCAAATCAGAGCTTTTGGTCTGAAGCGGGAAAAAGTTTCTTTGTGTGAAGAAGACACGCCTACCCTTACCATATGTCTTATGAGAGATATAATTCATATTTCCTCTTAAGATTGTACACACAGAACAATACATTTTACTGTAATCTCCTATGTGTGACTGGTTGAATTAAAACAGGGCGGTCAGACAGATACCAAGTATGACAGGTAAAGATAGGGGAAACATAACGTTACATTTATATGCATAATTACACACAAATAAAGTTTGATTAAACACACAATAAAATTGTCAGTGTTTCCGTTATGGCAAGTGACAACACTTGAGAAACACAGGAATACATATCAACCTTTAGTGGCTTGTTATGTGGGGGAATATCTGTTCCAAAGTCCACGAGTGTGTGTGTGTGCGTGCGTTGGAATGTCATGAGGCTGTAAAGTCACAGGGAGTCCATGCTGAACTGGGGGGGGGGGAAGCCAGCCACACGGGTGCTGGTGAATTACCCCCTAGGGAATAATAACAAACAGAGCTGTCTTCCTAAGGACAAAGAAGATGTGTTCGACACCCTCATGATTCACTTAATTTGAAACGCAGATGTCTGTATGTCATTGTTGCTACACCCCTTTAGCCGTGATGATAATAACATCTCTCAAGTCCGTCATCAATGAAAGAGCCGACATCCTTGATAAAGGCATTGAAGAGGTAAAGATATCAGTCAAATTTCTGGCTGAAGAAATTAAAGATGTAAAGAGGAATGTGGAGCGAGTTGATAAGCGAGTGACAAATGCTGAAATTCGAATCAGTGAATTGGAGAATAAAGTACAGGATCTCTCCAGATATAAGAGGAGATGGAATCTGCGCCTCCATGATTTACCCGAACAACCAGGAGAAAACATCAGGCAGAAAGTTCTGGATATATGCGAGGCTGTTGTCCCAGCTTTTGCTGGTAAGTCTCACGAGTTAATCGATGTGGTGCACCGTTTGGGAAGAGTGAGGATCGACGGCACTCTGCCCCCTGGTCCAAAAAAACCTTGCGGAATTATTCTTCAGTTCACAATGCGTAATTTTCGGGATGCTCTCTGGAAAGCCGCAAAGAACTCTCCTTATCTTGCTACACACCATTTGCGTTTCGCAGAAGACTTGTCCCCCGAGGATCGCGTGCAGCGTAATAAACTTTGGCCACTTGTTGAGAGAGCCCGGCAGCAAGGGAAACGCGCTTACTTCGTTGGTCCAAAGGCGTACGTTGATGGCAAAGAACTTCATTTGCAAGACATGGAGGTCGTTGAATGATTTGAATTAGCTGCTAGTTGGTGTTACTAGCGGTATGGTTCTCTCTTTTTGTCATGGTTTTTGACTTGAGTAACAGTTCTCAATTTTCTAAATGCTTACTGAAAGATAACAGACTGCATTTCTCTCTCTCTCTCTCTCTCTCTCTCTCTCTCTCTCTCTCTCTCTCTCTCTCTCTCTCTCTCTCTCTCATATGACCCCAACCGTTTATTTACAAGTAATTGTTTATTTACAGAATGCCGTGGACTGACTCACTTGTTACAGTTTTCGTGTTAGGCTATTGTTCTAATGTTTCCTAAATTTTCTGTTTGCTCAATTAACGCACGAGGGTTACGTAACGATGTCAAACGTAAAGCTATTTTTCTGTATGCTAAATCTCTTAGCTCTGATTTTTGTTTTATACAGGAGTCTCATGCAAACTCAAGCAATTTTAAGTTTTGGAAATCACAATGGGGTGATGAGTTGTTTTCTTCATATGGTTCTAATCTTTCAGCAGGAGTCATAACATTAAAGCATGAGTTTAAGGGTAAAATAATAGAGTCAATCTCAGATCCTGAAGGTCACTTTCTTTTTTTATTAGTTACCTTAAATGATTGTATCTTTGTCCTTGGTAACATTTATGGATTTAACACGGCAAAAAATAACTTGAAACTGTTTAATTTGATAGAAACACAGACTATTTTAAATCTAAATATTCTAATTTGCTTATTATTTTGGGTGGAGACTTTAACCAAACTATGAACAGCTCTTTAGATAGATCACCACCTAGAATTTCTAATGGATCATCAGATCTCTGTAAATTTGTAAAAAAAAAAAAAAAAAGAACTTAACATTGTTAAAAGAATTGTCTGTCTCTCCTGTATCCCCTTTGAAAATTTATCAGTTGTCCATAAAATAGAATTGGCTGAACTTCAGAACTCATTAGATAACTTATATATATGTAAAGCAAAGAGTGCTTTTGTTCGTTCAAGAAGGAGATGGATGGAAGAAATTCCAATTATTTCTTTAGGTTAGAGAAACACATCTCAATTCTATCAATAGTCTTAACTTAAACGGAGTAGTCTTAAAAGATCATAAAGACATTTCTAAGTATTGTGAAGAATTTTATAAAAATCTTTATCGTTCTAGACACTCTCAACAAAATTTTGACTTATTTTTTAATTCTCTTGACTCAGACCGTATTTCCAAAATTAATGATATTGGGAAAAGTCTGTGTGAATCTCCTATTCAATTGAAAGATATTTCTGAGGCGATCGACAAGCTGAAACTTAATAAGTCTCCTGGAAATGATGGTCTGACCACAGAGTTCTATAAGAAATTTTCAAATATTCTTTCTCCATTTCTTCTCCAAGTGTATTTAGAAAGCCTACATAAGGGAACTCTCCCATGTTCTATGACTCAGGGTGTTATAAATTTGATCCCTAAGCCACAAAAGGATCCTTCTCAACTTGAAAATTGGCGACCTATAAGCTTATTAAATAATGATTACAAAATACTAGCCTCGATTTTTGCTAAAAGAATTAAATGTGTTTTAGATAATATAATTGGTGACTTTCAGTCGGGTTTCATGAAAGACAGACTTATCTCAAATAATATTAGACTTGTTCTTGATACTTTAGATTATTCGGATCTGATCTCTGATGACGGTTTCTTGCTTTTTCTTGATTTTTATAAAGCTTTTGATTCTGTTGAGTTTCCTTTTATTCTTAAATCTTTGAATATTTTTGGTTTTGGCCCAAACTTTATTAATGCAATTCAAACTTTGTATAATAACGGCAATGCTTCAATTAAATTACAGCAAGGTACTACTAATAGATTTAATATAGATAGAGGCATCCGTCAAGGCTGCCCAATATCGCCATATCTTTTTCTGCTTCCAATGCAATTATTAGCCATCCACATTCAAAATAGTAATCTGAAAGGTATCTCTGTTGCAAACCAATCAATTTTAATAAGCCAATTGGCTGATGACACCACTCTGTTTCTAAAAAATAAAGATCAAGTTTCTGTAGCCTTAAATATAATTGATCTCTTTTCATCTGCTTCTGGTTTAATACTTAATATTCACAAATGTGAACTTTTACCTATTAAAGATTCCACTGATGATAAAGTATGTGACATTCCAGTCAAATCCGAAGTGAAATACTTAGGTATAATTATTTGTAAAGATCAAAAAAGAAGATCAATGCTAAATTTTGAACCTCTTATTCTTTCTATTCAACGCAAATTTAATTCTTGGTTACAGCGAGATCTGTCTATATCAGGTAGAGTGTTACTTTCCAAAGCGGATGGGTTATCTCGGGTCATCTATCCTGCAATGGCTCTGGATGTTCCTGTGGAGATTTCTAGAACGCTGGACAAAATGATTGTAAACTTTGTTTGGAAATCTAAAAAACATTTAATTAAAAAGAGCGTTATGATAGCTGATCGGACAATGGGTGGTTTTGACTTAGTGGACTTTTCCACTCTTAATAATTCTTTCAAGGTTAAGTGGATAAAATCTTTCTTGAACAATCCTACATCTTTTTGGAATATTATCCCAAATTATATTTTCAGTTCAGTTGGAGGTTTGCATTTTTTGTTACGCTGCAACTATGACATTTCTAAAACAACTTTAACTCTTTCTAGTTTTCATAAACAGGCTTTAATATGCTGGTCCCTGATATATAAGTATACATTTTCTCCGCATAATTATTTAATTTGGAACAACCAAAATATTAAATATAAAAATAAATCTCTTTTTTTAAACAATTGGTTTGATAAAAATATACTTTTAGTGAGTCAACTTTTAGATGAAAAGGGTGTCTTGCTCTCTTATGAACACTTTATGCAAGAATTCTCTTTTCCAGTCCCCCCAAGAGAATATGCCATTGTTTTTGGGGCAATTGCTGATTGTATAAAACCTTCAGTCAATCCTGGCCCTAAAGGACCTTTATGCTCTCCACCTATATTTGACAACACTAATTTATTTGTTGATCAAACTCCTTTCAGCAGATTGTCAAACAAGAAAATTCGCTCAATTCTTAACAAGGATCAGATTTCTTTACCTGCTTGTGTAAGCTTTTGGAACAACAAAATTGATAATAATATAGTATGGGAAGATTTCTGGCTCCTTCAGAAAAAGTTATTTTTATCTAATAAAGTTGTTGAAGTATCTTTTAAAATTATTCATAATTGCTATCCAGTTAATTATAATTTTGCTAAATTTAATAATAGTATATCTCCCCTTGTTCACCTTTTGTCATCAGGTTGATGAGACAATTACTCATTTATTTTGGGAATGTATGTATTGCAAAATATTTTGGGTTGAATTTTCAAATTTTGTTAAAAGATATGTCTGTAAACTTTTGTATAAGCCAAAAAATTGTTTTTTGGTGACTCTCTGAAAGTAGACCCTTATCATTTAAAATTTATTCTCAACTTATTACTTTTTCTTGCCAAATTTTATATTCACAAGTGTAAGTTGTAAGATTGATATATATTTGAACTCCTTGAGGAATTCTAAAAACTCTGCTGCTTGTAAGACTCTACGTTGGTGTCAATAATTTAAGATAGCTTAATATTTATATAATGTAACCCTCTTTTTCTGTGTATTATTTTCCTCTTTTTATGTTTATATGTTCATTTATTGCTCATTCATGGTTGTTTTGTATTTGTTATTGCATAATAAAATAAAAAAAATATGTCAGTTGTATTTGTCACAGGTCGGGATGGGCCAAGCCAGACTGCGCCCACCCCTGAACCAGGACCACCTCGAGGAGCGTGTCAGAGGGAGGAGTCGGAGACAGAGAATAAATTCAACAAATTTTATTTAGAAGTAAAAGCAATTCGAAAATCCTAATCTAAAATCTTCTTCCTTCTTGCCCTCAGGGATCGAAGGTGAACGGTGCAACAGCTGGGGTCTCTCCCGCTCTTCCTCAGTGCGGGCCCTGTAGTGGATGGAACAGTGAACAGGTAAGTGGTCAGGTAGGTCTTTCACAGGTGGGGATGCAGTGAACAGGCGAGCGGTCCGGTAAGTCTCTTCTGGTAAGTAAATACTTCCAACCTTCCTTCCTTCTTTCACAGGTGCCAGATTTGAGGCAGATAGATATCAGTCGAGTACGTATGCAGCAGGTACACGGTCTTATGGTGGGGCGGCTGGGGAGTCTTCCTTGGGGAAGTAAGTGATCCCAACCTTCCTTCCTCCACAGGTACGAGATCTGGAGCAGATGGACGTCGGTCAGGTACGTATACGGCAGATTCACAGTCTGATGATGGGGTGGCGAGGGAATCTCCGTGGGGTAAGCGAATAATTCCAACCTCCCTCTCTTCACAGGCACAGAAACTGGAGCAGATGGATACTCCAGACAGAGTGTACCAACCTCACGTTCGTGACAGAAGGACAGCCACTTCTCTCAGCACAGGTGACTATAAGGATACAGTAGACTCGAAGTCGACAGGCTGCACAGGGCTTCTACTGAGACAGACAGAAGGGGTACTTCAAAGCAAGCATACAGTTCACATGAGTTGGAAGGGGACGAACACTTCTCACGATACAGAGGAGTTGCAGGAATACAGCAGACTCGAGTCGACAGGCTGAACAGGACTTCTTCTGGCATAGATGAGGTGGATATTCCAGACAGAGCGTACCAGCCTTACGTTCGTGGCGGAGAGGACGATCACTTCCCCCAGCACAGGTGGACTACAGGGATACAGCAGACTCGACGTCGACAAGCTGTACAGGGCTCCTACTGAACAGACAGAATGGATGCTTCAAACAAGTATACAGTTCATATGCGTTGGCAGGAAACGAACATTTCTCACAATACAGCTGAATCGCAGGAATACAGCAAACTCGAAGTCGACTGGCTGAACAGGGCTTCTTCGGGCACAACAGAATGGATATTTCAGACAGAGCGTGCCAGCCTTACGTTCGTGGCGAAGGTACAGTCCCTTCTCCCAGCACAGGTGGACTACAAGGATGCAACAGACTCGAAGTCGACAGGCTGCACAGGGCTTCTACTGAAACAGACAGAAGGATGCTTCACACAAGGTATACAGTTCATATGCATAGAAGGGAACGAGCACTTCTCACAATACGGCTGCGTTGCAGGAATACAGCAGACTCAAAGTCAGCGGGCTGAACGGGGCTTCGACTGAGACAGACAGAATGGATATTTCAGACAGAGCATGCCAGCCTCACGTTCGTGACGAAGAACAGTCACTTCTCCCAACACAGATGGGCTACCAAGATACAGCAGACTCGAAGTCGACAGGCTGCACGGGGCTTCTACTGAGACAGACCGCGAACATTTCAACAGGGCATCTCCTCTCCTATTAGCTCAAACAGAGGGGTTAATTCAAATTCCAGATGATAATTCTTCAACATCCACACAGTTAGAACAGATCAATGACACAGAACTCTCACTATTGACAGTGGACCAGCGTAGCACAGGGAGAGTGCACGGCAAAGGGAATGTATCTTCCACACACACAGCAATTCCACTTCTAGCATATAATGTGGGGGAAACGTCAATCTTAGGCACTGCAAACTCACTTCACAAAGTGCAATTTAAAGCCCGCACTCACCCTTGGGTCTCTGTGCGAGGAGGCCGTGATCATCAATACTGCTGAGGATGCTTTGGGATGTTTTTCTTCACATACACAAGCAGAGTTCACATCACCATTTTTAATGGAGAGAGAGATAAAAGACCGGTAATGAATCCATACAATCCACTCAGTGATATTTATGATCGTGATCCAAACACTCCCAGCCACATCCAATTCAGTGTCAAACACATGCAATTACGAGACTCAGTTCTCAGTTACTTAGCTCTTCTCCAATGCAAACGGGGTATTTCACTCTCCCTCTGTTGTCCTCCTGTCTCTCATCAGCTCACACTCTCCTCTTCGTTCACCCGTCCTCAAATAACTGCAACCGCCCAATAAAACAACTTCACACGGGGGAGAAAGAACCAGCCACCCCAACCACCTCTCTCTCCTGCTTTTTATCCTCTCAAATGCTGGCGGGGTTTCTTCCAGACTCTCTGGGTAATTTCCCCACACCTGTTGCCAATCTGTTCAGGTTGTCATGGCGACAGACGTACACAGAGGCCTGTGGACGGAGTTTCACCCACAAGTGTCCCACCGGAAACACTTCTCAGCAAAAATAGGTTCCATATACTTTTTGTCACATCATGACATATTATCAAGAGTGTGTAATCCTGTTTATTATTATTAAATATATCGTCATTAATCTCAAGGGTGTGTTGAGTGTGAGGATGATCAGTGAATCACAGTCGACTCATGACTTTCCATTAGCAGTGACTGCAAATACAATATTGGTAAAAAAAAATTATAATGAAAAAATTATAATATTAAAACCACATTAGGCTAATCACTACATTCTCAACTTTGGTGGTGATAATGATTTAAAAATTTTCGCTCACACATGCATAAATCATGTTATGACAGTCAAATGTATGTTTATTGAAGATTATAAAACAAACAAACAAACAAACAAACAAATAAATGCACATAGCCCATAGTCTACAAAAAAAAAAAAAAGAAAGAAAGAAAGAAAGAAAGCACTTCCGGAAGAGAGTTCATATAAAGTGGGCGGAGTCTATCTCTGAGCGGATGCCGTTACAACAGTGAAAGTAAAACTAAACACTGCGCAATAATCATTTTATATTCATTTCAAATTCTACATTAATTCCACAAAATGAGCTGCACAATTTATGTCAAAACTCTTACCGGAAGGACAATACCAGTAAATGTGGACTCAGAGGAACTGGAGAACATGACCGTTGAAGAGCTCAAAAGAAGAGTCGATCGCTTAGATCCCCAAAGTAAGTCGAACTCTTCAGAGTTATGTGTTAATGTCCATGTGTGTTTCTGTCACTCGTTTAATAATAACATTAATTATCATATGCAAAAATGATATAAACAGGAAAAACTGTATCAACATTTGAATGTTTATTCATCAGCTCTGATCAACCCAAAGGCCTGCACTCAGGGGCGTAGCCATCATTTCAAAAGTGAGGGGGACAGAATGTTAAGCGTTATACCATTTTTTTTTTTTTTTTTTTGCAGATCCTTGTTGACAGTTTTTTGCTTAATTGGCTTAGTATGCTATTTATGTTTAAATCAATACAACAGAAAGAAAGAAATGCACGTTCTGTACTTTAAATTGCACATAGTATTGTATATTGTACTATATTGTTTACATATTTAAAATTGTTTTCTGTGTAGGCTACATCAAACTTCAAGCTTTTAAAACTACTTCAAAATTTCTGGTTAGGCTTTTTTTAAGACAACCTTAAGTTTGTCTACAAACTTTTTTTTAATCTAATTGTAAAGTGTTATCGAATTTAATACATGTTAAACATCATGTAGGCTACACATGTTACAACGTAGCCTGATTCTTGCGGGTGCGAGCATGGGCGTGTCGTGATGCACGAGTGACTGATTACCATGGAAACGTGAAAGTTACGTATAGACTATCTTGACTCTTTGAATTTTAAATCTGGATGTATCATAGACAGTAAAACAAATGGACACAGCGACCCCATAGATTTCAACGGAGACAAGTGAAGTCAATTAGAAGCTCTTCTTCCTGATGGCTGAGCGAACTGCGCAGACTCAAACTGAGCTTGATTACGTAGATGTGACGTGAGCAACCCGTCTGTCTTCTAGTAGCTGTGCCGAGAGAAATCTGAATCATTCCCTTCCGAAACTTGCAGAGACGGAGAGTGTGAGTAGGAGGTGTCCATGAGCTAGGAGCAGGAGCAACTTTATGACTCTCTATATGGGCTTCTCCCTTGACTTTATCGGACTTTATGCCTCCACGTCCCCCCGATTGACTGCGAGCTTCTCCTCCTGTCTATACGGTAATTTCTGGAGAGTCGCGTGGTTATGACGCAATCATTAGCCTACTTCTACAAAAACTGCCTCTACTGGGCCATAACGTAAGATACAAGGTAATGGAGCCTTTTATACATTTTCGTGTTTCTTTAGAAATAAAAAATGGACAAATGGAGTCTTCAAACGCCTCAGATGTAAAGTTATTCGCTGTCAAAGTGACGCCAAAATGAATGGGAGTCAATGGGATGCTAACAGCAGGTGATGGTCTGCTAATCAATGGCGGCGCCCGGGGAAGCTTCAGTATTTTCCAAAACATTGGCCCCCTGGGATGTGTACACATTAGTACGGTGGCCCAGTAGTGCACAAAACAATGAAATTTAAAAAGCAAACATAAGTTCACAACACAACGGAAATGCTCCCGACCACTAGAGGGCTCTCGAAATGCGGTAAAGTTAGTTTTCCTAGAGTCGTTGTTTATAGAGTCGTAAGCTGTGTCCCAATGTTGAAGGCTGCATCCTTCGAAGGACGCAGACTTCAAGGATGCAGCCTATGCGTCCTCTGAAGGACGCACCATGTAGCCTTCCTAGGATTTCCTAATTGTGCAACCAGGTGTTCCCGATCACCGCTCCTGGCGCCAAGCAACGGTGCGAGAGGACAGCTGCCATCCTGATCATTCATTTTGATAACTGAGTAAACAGCTGTGTAGCCAGAATTGGCTATTGTCATTTTTATGTTTTATATTTTACTTGAGGACATGGTGAGGATTTTTTTAGCCCCGGCGCTGCCGGATCATGTATTTTCGGTTTAGCCCTGTTTGAATACAAAACCCAATTGAATATAAAAAGTCCAGTATTTCTCGTGCTCGTCATTATCGGCAGCTGTCACAGTTGCCAGGCGACAAGAACAATCCTTCGTAGGCTAGACCGGTCCGAGCGCGTCAGATGCGCCCTTTGATATGGGACGCTGCTGTAGTTAGCAACAATTTGTTAATATTGTGACAATAAGCCTACATTTTGTTACTTTAATTTTCGGAACTGCATATTTCGTTAAGTATTCACTTACAAATGTGAAGTAACCTACTGAAGTACTTTTTTCCTCACATCACAATATGATTACATTAAACTACACAAAAGTATATAATGTAACAACCAGATATTACTGTATATTGAAAATATACACAAGTAAAATGCAACATAGCCTACGCAGTAATGCAGTAGTAGCCTAATATAAATGCAGTAGTTATTAAAAGTACTTTTTTTCAGAAAGCCGTCGATTGAATCAGCCCTGCAAACCTGTTGGACCTAGTGGATAGTGGAAATATGCACTCAAACGCTCTGGAGACCATCCCAGATGATGTCCTACCAGCAGGAGGCATTACCAGGGGCAGCCCATCCCGGTCCAGCAGCTCAGCTCAATAGAGTCTACATCATTTTTTTCTTATTTTATGTATTGTAAAATTAAATGTTTATGTATTGATTTTGATATGTTTAACGTATTTTGTAAATAGTTGGAAAAAGTACTTTAATGTAGCCTATAGAACAAATGATTTTCATTTACCAATTTTATTTGAAAAAATAAAAAGGTATAAAATTTTTTTCATGGAGAAAGTATTACTGTCATTACAAAAATAAACAATGTCCCGAACAATTCATTCTCTTTTATTTACACAATTAAATTTGCATAAAAATAAATGTACATAATTTTTCTTTTAAAAAATAAAAGTGAAAAAAGTTAAACAAGAATATGTAGAAAATATATATATATTTTTCAATCATTCTCTCAAGAAGAGAAAACAGCCTGTCCATCCTCTCCCTTCTTTCCTGTGCACTCCTCGCCTCTGCCTCCCTCTGTAGTTGCATTTCTTCTCTGATCAAGTCCAAAAACTCGTCCTGTCTCGCCACCTTCGTGCTGGTGCTCCTGCTGGTGCTACTGGTGGTGCTGGTGCCCCTGGCTCCTCCTCACCGTGGGCACCCCCACTACTGAACCCGGCCCTGGTGTGTCCTCAGGGATTGAGGCGATGAGGACAGGGGGGTTGGTGCAATGCCTCTGTCCCAACACCTCTTCCATGAGGACAAACCAGGGCCAAGTTTCAGCAGTGGGTTTCCCACTCACACCTTCTCCTGTCCCAGGACACTTGCAATCCTAAAGGCAGAGCAAATGAACCATGGCTTGTTAACAACAACAGGACAATACATTTCAGCAAAGATGTGTGTATTACTTTTCATATATATATATATATATATATATATATATAGAGAGAGAGAGAGAGAGAGAGAGAGAGAGAGAGAGAGAGAGAGACCCGTTTTTCCCTGAATTGCTCTAAAAAAAGCAGAAAAGGGTACTTAACACAGGGGAGCAATCTTAAGTGCATTGTTAACACTGCAAAATATGACACATCAAGACATGCATATAAAATACTTAAGAAATCATATTTCTGTATACTAAAATTTGGTTAAAACCACATAGCTTGCATGACAGCACTACAAAAACACATAAAAGTGAAACCCCATTGCCTTACTGCTTTTCTTATTGTTTTGGGCTTTATAGAGAGCCTAAGTCCCGCCCCTCCGCTTCCGGCTCATGGGACCTTATTTCGGAAAAAATATGTATGGAAGTCAATGGCGAGAGATAACTTATCTTTTTATTCCGTCTGAACTGTGCCCTGAACTACACATATGATGTTTGTCAATTTAAAAGGTAATTATGAAAGTCAAGAAAGTCGCAGTTTGTCATAAAACAGAAGAGTAACATTTAGTTTTATGTGAAAATCGCTCAATGAACTACATCTCTCGTCTCGCACTATGTACGTCACAAGATCTGTTGCTCGTATGTGTGCAGTCTGGCTCAAAACACTCAGGCATGACGGCTTTACGTTACGATTATAATGTAAGACTATAGAAAAAATGACAGACGTTAGCTTCAGTAAAGTTAGCTTCATTCATTGAGAGAAAAGTTATGACGTCGCATGTGCGCCTTCGGGGTTTGTAGTCTTTGTAATTACGTATTTTCACAGTCTTATACCTCAGCAGTTTTACATCAAGCTGCGACTTTCTTGACTTTAAAATGTATCTTTTAAATTGACAAACATCATATGTGTAAATCAGGGCACAATTCAAACGAGATTAAAATATTTGTTGTCTCTCGCCATTGACTACCATACAATATTTTTCCGAAATAAGGTCCCATGGTGGTCGACCGGAAGGGGAGGGACTTAGGCTCTCTATTGGGTGAGTGAAATTTCTTATAATACACAAGTGCAAATATTACAAATAGGTTGTTAAACTAATAACGTTATTACCACAAGTTTTGCCTAAAACTACCTGATAAATGTAGCCACGCAATGGTGACGAAGGAGTTAAGAAGAAGTTTATAAGAAACTTTAACTTTAGCTAGCTATTTGAGTAAATTAAAACATAATACTTACATTTAAATGTGAATTTGCTGTCCACCACCGATCTCTAGTCTCGGCCGCCTTTAAAAATAAATAAATAAATGCTGTCGTCAACGGCGCGCAATGACTTATGGGGTAGAATAGGCCGCTAAGTGTCCATTTGTATCCTTCTTTTCACGGGGAAAGGAAGGGTGCATTTGGCGTCGCTTTTGAATCAGGGAAGCCTTCGTCGCGGCGCGATGACGCAACCGGCCTTCGAATACGGCCTTCAAAGGATGGAAAATTGAATTGGGACAGCCTTCATCGAGCCGCGGTGACGCAATCGGCCTTCAAATGCGACCTTCCAAGGATGCAGCCTTTGAATTGGGACGTCCTTCGTCGTGCCGCGGTGACGCAATCGGCCTTCAAATACGGCCTTCGAAGGATGCAGCCTTCACTTTGGGACACAGCATTCGTCTTAATATATCAATACCACCATTGTATATTGATATAAAATATACTTCCAACTCATCTACATGAATTATAGCTGCGTATTTATACTGGAGAATGCTTTGACACGCTACCACAGTGCATCCCTAAGGGAACGTCTGGCAATTCCACCAAGTGGTTAAAACGTATATTTTATTAAAATTTGATAAATAAAAATAAAAACCATTTCACCTGCAATACGTCAGTATGGTCACTAGGAACCTACCACAAGCTTTGGGACATTAAAAAAAACCTTTAGGTGAATTACAGTAGGCCTAATGCTTTTATAAAAAACAAATTGTGTACTGTGCCTATAGGGAGCTATTGACACAATTCCACCTGTTGTAAGTCAGTCTGGTTAATAAGAACTACAACCTTTGAAACATGATACAAGAAAAAAAAACTATTATTATATTACAGAAATGTTTACTATAATGAAGGGGGGTATTGGAAAAAATTCAGCTGTAAGTCAGTCTACTACCAATACAATCAAGCTTTAGACAGAACATGTCTTTTTTAGAAGGTTAAAGTTCATTTTAATTAATACAAATTATACGTTTTAACAACTTGGAAGAATTGGCGGACGTTCCCTTAGGGATCATGCGCTGGTGGCGCGTCAAAGCATTGCTATAATGCACATAGGTGATTTTGAATTAATAAATGTCGATATGAAGAGTTCAGATGCAAAAGCCTCTAAGAGCCATCTGAAATTTTCTTCTAGAATGATAATTTTTATCCAGCTCGTATATTTAAGTTCAATAATTTCACTTAAATGACAATGAAAATTACCTATTAATTGTAATTTAAGTGAAATTACTTAAATTACATTTAATGAGGTTTATACACTGATGTTTGCTGTTTCTCACGCATTTGTTGTTTTTATAGGTAAATATTACAGACTAATCTACGCTGGCCGAGAACTGGAGGATCATAAAACACTTGGAGATTGTTGCATTACACATGAATCTAGATTGCATAGGGTTGATCTTCTACGTGGAGGAGGTAAAAACAGTGTTAGTTTATAATGTTTAATCTGACTCTTCATGTCGTCACTGAAGACAAACTCTTGTTTTCTCTATAGCAGTGATTTTATATTAGTAATTCTTCAGTGAATTCTGCTCTTAAACTGAATGTATATTGTATTATTTTCTGTCATTATGTATATCTGTTACACGATTAAACCCCACAGAGGAACAGCAGTCAAGTGTCAGTTTATGATCACAGTTTTAATCATGCTGTATGTAATAACATGCTCTCTATGATGCTGTATGATTGACATTTCTCTTCTTATGAGCATTAACAGTGGAAAAGTGCACAAGTTTAGTTTGAGATGAAAACTTCACAGTTTGTGTCTATACAACAATGCACAGAAATGAACAATTATCCCACATATCCTCTACATAATATACATGTAAACTTTATTATGATGAGTGTAAAACATTATTGATCCTTCATACAATTAAAGTTAAAGGTACAGATTGACAGATTCAATATCATTCAGTTTTTAGCGCAATATTCCTACGGACAAAATTGCGATTGTTAACTCATGATTTCTGTTCTGTCTGTGCGCACCAATCTTGCACTTCTATCTACTCCTCAACCAGACCACCTAGAGACTTCGGGTTTTCGGCATTATGTTAAGGAAGGTCTAATCTCGGGAACGCACACAAAAAAAACAAAAAAAAAACATTTACTATCTCTTAGTGTTGTGATCCCATGACGTCAGAAAATTGCGCTAAAACACTCACTGAGTTTGTATTACTTGTTTCTTTTGTTGTTCTGTTCTACATCATCTCTCACAGGAGGTCCACCTAAAGATGGAGTAATTCCCAGGACTAATGGAAATATTAGCTCTAATGCAGCAGAGTGAATCCAATGGACGGTGTTGCATACTGTAAATAAATACTTATATATAAATACATATACATATACGTATCTGATCAGTTAAAGTGTGATATGATTCAAATGTACCACCATTTATTATATGGCTTGGTTGAATTCTAGTGTAGAATGCGGTGTGTTATTTCTTGATATCAGACCGCTGCGAGCCTATAACACACCGTTGCCATGAAAAACAGAGCGTTGCTATGAACGCAGGATTCTAACCATAGACGGAATGGACTATTTTCGGAACGGAAGCAATACAATCATTTTTAAATCAATATACTCCTTTTTAAATCAATATTTTGTGACAAATTACTGATTTATTTGGTGGGTAGCCATGTAATAAGCGGCATAATGTAGAGCGAATACAACCCCTTCAGGCTGATTCAAAATCCCTTGTATGCGCTCTACATTATCCCTTACATATATTCTCTTCTGATGTCGGCCTCTGAAAGTGAAATATTTCAGTGAAGTGAATGTATAATGGAGCTCATATGATCAACAGTTACACTGAAGGACTCGCCTGTATCGCACACTCACTCACTCACTCACTTACTCACTCACTCTCACACACACACACACACACACACACACCCTATAAAGCTCACAGATTCACACAGTCTCAGAACATGATCATCAACAGCTCTGAACGACGATGATCTTTATTAGTGTTTATCGACTCTTTAAGATCAGCTGATGCTGTTCGTCATTCGTTACTCTGAATAAAAGCAGCTGCTAAATTAATAAAAGTACATAATAATTTAGCAGAGAATATATTCCAACAGTAGATATTAGGTTAAACTTTATTTCGATGGTCTACTTTAGTCATTCTGTTACTACATGTCAGCTAACTCTCAGTAGAGTATTAGTAGACTGATTGGTTTGTGTGAGTAGAATAAGATGAACATGTGTTTGAAATGTTACTTATAGACAGTAAAATGTCTATTGGGGAGCATCACAAATAAAGTGTTAGGCCTACTTTACAGTTGACTAATACTCTAATAACTGATAGTTTACATGTTGTTGCAAAGTTACTAATAGTTTGTAGAATATTTGAAGTGGATTATCAAAATAAAGTGTTACTGAGATTGTTTATGCAATACAGACTCAAAAGAAAAGTTGTTTCAGGTTATCAAGTTATTACTTTATGATGAAAGATTATGAGATAAACATTGTGCTTCTCTATAATAACATGCACTGGTGGCTCGATATCAACAAGAGGAACATTTGTCATATTTGTAATATCTACTAGGGATGTCCCGATACCACTTTTTCACTTCCGATACCGATACCGATGCCGCAGCTTTAGCTATTTGCCGATACCGATATCAATCCGATATTTTTATTTTATTCTTGAACTAATACTAATAATAATACAATATAATGGAAGCACTTTGCTCAATTAGCCACATAAAAACATCTCACTCAAATGGAGAACAAATACTTCTCCAGTATATAGTCCACAACAACAGTTGATAATGAAAGACTGCCACCCTTTATTCAAAAGACCTTGAGATATGTTTGGTAACCTGAATGAATTTAAAATTAATTTGCTATATTTCAGATCAATATATTTGTTTCCTTAAAATTTTAATTAACTTTAACTTTATTCTCATCTGAATTATAAATAATTTATTTCTGTATAAAATAATACTACTTTTAAAAACACATTTGATTTTATTTGTTATTCAATGTAGAATGTGTAACTTAAAAATAAACAGATTAGTGCTCTGTTTTAGGACAAGGAATGAAAACCAATGCAATGATGAATGTCCAAAAGATGAGATCATTTTTGCTTTTAAACAGCGCGCGCGCGCGCGTGTGTGTGTGTGTGATTTTGGTTGGGTGACAGTTACAGTTTGACAAGAGTTTACAGTTTGACAAAAGCACAGTGTTGTGTTTTACACAAATATAAGTAGGCTAAACACTTTTTGCAGTTTTAATGATGTCCTGTATGAAAATGACGGAGTATGTTTTTATGTTTCCACTGTTCGATCGCGCCCGTGCCTCTCTCTCTCTGACACACACACACACACACACACACACACTCCAGCATTGCAATCTTGACATCGCAGCCTGTTCATTTTGCTGCGTCCACACCAAACGCGAATAGAGCGTCAAATTTGCGTCTATCGCGTCTAGTTCGATGCTTGAACAGTTGAATCCATTCGCGCGTCCAAAGCAAATAGGACGCGCCGCGCGCGTATAATGATAAAGTGAGCGTTTGAAGCGATATAGACGTGCGTTCAGAGCTAAGGCGGGCTACAGATTAGGTGTCCCTAAAGAACCCGCATATGCGCGTATCTAACAGTAACGTTAGTTCCGTATTACATTAATTAATGTGCACGCGAGATTTATTTATTTTTATACCGTGTATTCTCTGTGTAAATCCATGCACCGAACGTATGTTCAGTACGAATACGTACCGTTCCACCCCTAATGGGTATCGGATCATAGGTATCGGATTTTCTTTTTCTCCCCTCCGATATCCGATCCAGCGTTTTGGGCCAGTATCGGCACGATACCGATGCCGTGGATCGGATCGGGACATCCCTAATATCTACATGAGGTGTTTATTACAAAATGTATTTGTATAATGAAATATTTTACTTTAAGAGGCTGAAATTAGAAGAGAATGAAACTTATGGTTGTAAATTTGAACGATATCCCACTTTAACTGATCAGAGCACAGTATAAATATATATGTCTGTAATTATGTGAGACTGTATAGTTGGTGGAAGTGTGTATTTAAAGGGGATCTATTATGCAAAATTACTTTTATAAGGAGTTTGAACACAAATATGTGTAAACAACCAGCATATAATGGTAATAATCTACTCACTCCTTTTTTTATATATAATCTGATAATTGCATAATTGATAATTGAATAATCAATCATTTCTTGCCTCTGGTTCTCTTAGTTTGGGACATTTAATATTAGAGCTGTACGACATTGGAAAACAAACACATTGCAATATTTTGTTTTTCTGTGATATACAGTATATTGCGTTATGAAAACAATTTCACCTGATGATTTTAATAGCTCTATTTGTAAAGAGTTAATCATTCTAGGATGATTGGGGTGATTTTGTAGGGGAGTGAATCTGAAAAATAATAAACACATTACAATCATAGATGACAATAGAAGAAAGACAGATGAAATAAGCAGTGCTTTATGTTTCTCAGGTAAATGAACTATATTCAGGTACAGACATTGAATAATCATAATAACAGTCTGGTTGAATACTCGATTCTGATTGGCTGCAGGCTGTCCATTAAAAAGTGATAGAGGACACCTAGTAAATAAACCGTCAGGCGTAACCAGGGAAACCAAGTTATTGTTTGTAAAAACTTTAGATTTCGATTGTAAAACTAATTAAAATATAAACTATATATATATATATATAATGTTTTAAAAATGTGTTATTTGGCAAGTGACCATGGTATAAGCGGGTTAATGCCCTTCGAGGTGTCCATTGTCAGGTATTAATGGACCTCCGCTGTGCGTCGGACGGTTCACCCCTCGCCGTCGTCCATTAATACCTGACAATGGACACCTCGAAGGGCATTAACCCTTACATAGTCTTCACTGTATAAATCAAATGTGATTCAGATAATTAATAGTTTATCTTTGTTAAAGGTACAGAAGGGATTTTCTTGTCCTCTTTTGTTGTTTGATGAACTTTGGTGACAAACAGTTGTGTGTTTATTAGGCTGCTGTCACTTTAAGACGAATGCGCGTATTCAAGACCGTTAATGACTAGCATCCGTTTTCCTTCTGTTTACAACCTATAACCGACTGCGTTTACGAGGAAACTCATCGAGACTGGCATTTTAACTTAATTTTCCGTGCACGTGTCTGTTCAAGCACAAATAGATAAAAAGGGAAGGAATTCAGTGTTCCTGAACTTAACGTGTGTTTGTGTGTGTGTGTGTGCACAAAACAGCGCGAGATCCAGTCTTCTTGCACTTGATGTTTAAGCTGACAGGAATTAAAAACACCTGCAAATGATAAACTTTTACTCTATGATGATCAAACTTTGCAGTTAATATCTGTGAATCAATGCGTTCAACACTGAACTGACTTCAGCTGGACTATGACACTATTTTCTTCTAGATCTGCTGTACAGTATACACTAACTGTTGCATTATTCTCCTGTAATCTCTGTAAAGCTGCTTTGAATCACTCTGTGTTGTATTAAGCGCTGTATAAATAAATTGACTTGATTTTGTGAACTTTGTGTGTATTTGTCAGTTTAAGCGCAATAAGACGTGAAAGAGAACTAAGTTTAATTCTCACAGAACGCTCCGTCTGACATCCAGCTTTCTGTGTGTGTGATTCGGGTGTGTGTTCAGAAGTTTAGACTGATAGACTTTAAAACACATGCTGATAATAAACGTTCATGATGATGAAGAACAGAGGGTTGTTCCATAAAACAAGATTAGAATACAAGCCAGGCTTATTTTGGTTAGTCAGACTTATTGTCGGTGGATTCTGTTTCATAAAGCAAACTTAAAATAGTTCAAACTCAGTTACCCTGGCAACTTCTGCTGGGAAACTAGCCTGGTCCAGGGCAGGCTAACTGTCAGGCTAAGCCTCAGCTGTTACACAGATCCTCTAACACTGACGACAAGAACACAATGATATTACCACTGACACTCTCTCATACCATTATTGGACTTTATTATCCACTATTAGTCCAAAAATAATATACAGAAAATAAACTTAAATAAGGCTACAATGATAAATTAGACAAATATATATATATAATGTGACGAGCGTCCTCAAGGAAATCAGCGTCGCCCTGGTAACAAACACCGAACACCTGCACATCCTCACAGCGGGCTGATCGGTCACAGCTGCAGCTCATTAATTAACGGCTACAAAAGCAGCACGCGCGGAGCAGACAGACAGACTCTGGTCTCGAGCTGAATGAATTGCTGGTCTAACCTTTCTCTCGTTTTCCTCCAGAAAGCAGCGAGTGACCGACAGCCCATCACTTTTGGAGCACGTTTGGACACCCACTTTCGTTTGGATTAAACACTGAAGAGCACTTGGAGCACCAGCCATCACGCACCGGATCACCGTCTTCCTGCACCTTTTATTTTACTGTAATAAAATCCACCCTCCGGGGCCATTGCACTAAACCTGCCTTGTCGTGTGATTCTTCACCCCGTGACAGTGGTGGAGAATGCGAGCAAGAGTGTGAGGAATCACCGGCAAGTTCACCGCCCCAATATCCTAATTTTTTCTCTTTTTTTTCCCTTTGTGCACTGCAGGACACGGAAAGCGGCACGCTTGATCCCCGTCATGGAGGAGGTTCTACAACGCCTCGCGGAGGTGAGCATCCGCCAGCAACAAATTGTGGAACATCTCGCCACCCGCCAGGGTAGGACGGAGGAAGAACTAACCGCCATCCGTGCCTCCGCCGCCCAGCGCGTTCCGCTACCTGACCCTCGAGCTCAAGCCACCCGCCTGCTGCCGAAGATGACGGCTGATGATGATGTAGAAGCTTTTCTGCAAGTCTTTGAAACTACAGCCCGATGTGAAGCATGGCCAGAGGACGATTGGGCACGCGCGCTGGCACCTCTTCTAACTGGAGAAGCCCAACGGGCTTATTTTTCACTTCCGCATGAGATCGCCGAAGATTATAATGAAGTCAAGCGTGAAATCCTGGCGAGACTCGGCCTCTCATCCATCTGTGCCGCCCAACAGTTTCACGAGTGGGAATTCAAGTCCCGCGTGCCAGCCCGTGCCCAAGCCGCTGAACTCAGCCGCATCGCGCGTCACTGGCTATTAGAAGGAAATCCCTCGGCTGCTCAGGTAGCGGAACGGGTGGTGGTCGATCGCCTCCTCCGCGCTCTTCCCCGTCCGATTCGTCAAGCGGTTGGAATGAGAAATCCCTGCAACACTCTGGAACTAGTGGAGGCGATCGAGCTGGCGGATGCCATCCATCACCGCGAGGCTGGGGATCGAGCGTTGCCGTTTCCCCGGAGGGTGGTCCAGGAGCGGCGCCCGCTCGAAGGCACCTCACGTCCAGTCAGCAGGCCGACGGTTTCCCCGCCGCGAGACGAGCCCATGCCCAGCGCCGAACCCGTAACACCACCGCGTGCGTGGCTGGCAGGCTGCATCGTCCATCAGCGTGTACCATCGGGAGCCCCTGAAGCGGACGTGGTCGTGGAAGGGAGACGTTTCCGGGCCTTACTGGACTCAGGCAGTGCGGTCACCCTTATCCAGTCCCGGGTATGTCCCCTTCGAGGCGGTGAGAAGAGTTTTCTGCCGATTACCTGTGTACACGGAGACACTCGCCAAGTACCGGCCCGCAGAATCACCATAGCATCACGACAAGGCACCTGGCCGGTGGAGGCTGGCTTGATGAAGGACCTGCCGGTGGCCGTACTGCTTGGGAGAGACTGGCCGGGCTTCGAACGACTGCTCACCGCCGCTACTCAGCCTGCCAGCCCAGAGGGAAACCGTCGAAGGCGGAAGCGGCCGCGTGGACCTCGCCGCAGACCAGCCCTTCTTGCCTCCGACAGCGGGAGAGATGGTGAGTCCCCCTCCCAATCTTCTAATCCTTTCTTTGATGTGTACCAACAGGCTGCGGGAGGGGGCTCATTCGCCAAGGAACAACGGGAGGACGAACGTTTGAAGCACTGTTGGTCCCAGGTCCGGATGGTCGATGGAAACGACGTCCTCCCACGGCCCCATCCTCTCCCGCATTTTGTCGTCGAGAATGGCCTGCTGTACTGTGTCGCACAGCGGAGGGGGGAGGAGAAAAAACTACTGGTGGTTCCCCGAGCCAAGACCGAAACCATCCTGGAGCTGGCCCATTCCCACCCCATGGCAGGACACCTCGGGGCAGCCAACACCACCCAGCGCATCCGTGACCGTTTCCTCTGGCCTGGCCTGGAGGCCGAAGTGAAACGATTTTGTCAAGCCTGCCCGACCTGCCAGGTCACGTCGCCCAGGACTCCTCCCCCCAGCCCACTCATCCCGCTGCCCATCATCGAGGTGCCCTTCGAGCGGATCGGAATGGACATAGTGGGGCCGTTGCCAAAGTCTGCCCGGGGACACGAGCACATCCTGGTGATCGTCGACTATGCCACCCGGTACCCAGAAGCAGTTCCCTTACGCAAAGCCACCGCGAAGTCCATCGCCCAGGAGCTGTTTCTGTTGGCCAGCCGAGTCGGCATCCCCGCGGAGATACTGACTGACCAGGGGGAACACCGTTCATGTCCCGGCTAATGGCAGATCTCTGCAGGCTGCTGCGGGTGAAGCAGTTGAGGACCACGGTCTATCATCCCCAGACGGACGGGCTCGTGGAGAGGTTCAACCAGACCCTTAAGCAGATGCTGAGACGCGTGGCGGCGGAGGATAAGCGGGATTGGGACCTTATGATTCCCTACGTACTCTTCGGGATCCGCGAAGTACCCCAGGCCTCAACTGGCTTCACCCCCTTTGAGCTCCTGTTCGGCCGCCAACCACGTGGGCTCCTCGACATCGCCAGGGAAGCTTGGGAGCAGCAGCCTGCCCCTCATCGCACCGTCATCGAGCATGTACGACAAATGAGAGAGAGAATCGATCGAGTGATGCCATTAGTCCGGGAACACCTCAGCAAAGCCCAACAAGCCCAGCAACGCCATTACGACCGGGCAGCCCAACCACGGGAGTTCCAGCCGGGAGACCGCGTCATGGTCCTGGTCCCCAGCTCTGCCTGCAAGTTCCTGGCTTCTTGGAAGGGTCCATACACGGTGTTAGAAAGAATCGGGCCAGTCACCTACCGTCTAAGGCAACCTGGTCGACGCCAGACAGAGCAACTCTACCATATTAACCTCCTAAAGAAGTGGGTGGGGACCCGGGACCAAGTGGCGGCCCTCAGTCTCACCGATCCCGTGGTTGTAGACGTCAACCCCCATCTTTCGGCTGCCCAGAAGGCGGAGCTGCAGCACCTGGTCAGTCAGTTCCAGGATGTGTTCTCGACCCAGCCCGGGCAGACCAACGTAGTCCAGCACGACGTCAGGACACCCCCAGGAGTCGTCGTCCGGCAACGGCCCTACCGTGTCCCGGAAGCTCGTCGGCAGGCTATTGAGGAGGAAATCCAACAAATGCTAAAGTTGGGGGTAATAGAACCATCCCGGAGCCCGTGGTCCAGCCCCATCGTAATGGTTCCAAAGCCGGATGGCACCCTCCGCTTCTGCAACGACTTCCGCCGCCTGAACGAAGTCTCCGAATTCGACGGGTACCCCATGCCTCGGGTCGATGAGCTGCTGGACCGTTTGGGAAGGGCCCGGTACATCAGCACCTTGGACCTCACCAAAGGCTATTGGCAGGTACCACTCTCTGAAAATGCTAAACCCAAAACTGCTTTCTCAACCCCCAGTGGCCACTGGCAATACCGGACCCTTCCCTTCGGCCTGCACGGGGCCCCCGCAACCTTCCAAAGAATGATGGACATCATCCTGCGGCCCCACCAAGCCTACGCAGCCGCCTACATCGATGACGTCGTGATCCACTCCGAGGCATGGGGAGAACATCTGGAGCGTCTGCGGAGGGTGCTTTCGGAGCTCCGGCGGGCTGGACTCACCGCCAACCCCCGAAAATGTCATCTAGCTCTCTCTGAAGCCAAGTACCTGGGTTTCCGTGTCGGACGGGGCCTGATACAACCCCAGGAAAAGAAAGTAGAGGCCATCCACTCCGCCCCGAGACCCCAGACAAAGACCCAGGTACGAGCTTTCTTGGGGTTGGCAGGGTATTACCGGTGTTTTATCCCCAACTTCTCCTCTTTAGCCGCCCCTCTGACAGACCTGACCAGGAAGGGGCAGCCGGAGAAAGTATGCTGGACCCCAGAGGTGGAGGAGGCCTTCGCCCGGGTCAAAGAAGCACTGACGTCGTCACCGGTACTCCGCGCTCCAGACTTTAGCTGCCCCTTCCTGCTGCAGACGGATGCCTCCGACACGGGACTGGGAGCCGTCCTGTCCCAGGTCCAGGAAGGTGAGGAGCATCCGATCATCTACATCAGCAGGAAGCTGTCCCCGGCCGAGAGGAAGTACGCCGCCGTCGAGAGGGAGGCCCTGGCCATCAAGTGGGCAGTCCTGGAGCTCCGGTACTACCTCCTAGGCCGCAAGTTCACCCTGGTCACCGACCATGCGCCTCTCCAGTGGATGGCCCGCGCCAAGGACACCAACGCCAGGGTGACTCGCTGGTTCCTGGCGCTCCAGGACTTCCACTTCGAGGTACGACATCGGGCCGGGGCCGCCAACGCGAACGCTGATGGCCTCTCACGGATATGGACAGCTTATGCAGGTCTGTCAGGGGTCATTCCCCACCCTCCCCTTATTTCACCCCTACTATCTCCATACGTTCACAGGACCAGAACGACGCTTAGGGGGGGGGAATGTGACGAGCGTCCTCAAGGAAATCAGCGTCGCCCTGGTAACAAACACCGAACACCTGCACATCCTCACAGCGGGCTGATCGGTCACAGCTGCAGCTCATTAATTAACGGCTACAAAAGCAGCACGCGCGGAGCAGACAGACAGACTCTGGTCTCGAGCTGAATGAATTGCTGGTCTAACCTTTCTCTCGTTTTCCTCCAGAAAGCAGCGAGTGACCGACAGCCCATCACTTTTGGAGCACGTTTGGACACCCACTTTCGTTTGGATTAAACACTGAAGAGCACTTGGAGCACCAGCCATCACGCACCGGATCACCGTCTTCCTGCACCTTTTATTTTACTGTAATAAAATCCACCCTCCGGGGCCTTTGCACTAAACCTGCCTTGTCGTGTGATTCTTCACCCCGTGACTATATATATATATATATATATATATATATATATATATAGATAGATAGATAGATAGATAGATAGATAAATACAATATATATACTACAGGTTTTCTTTTTTTACTGGCTAAATGTTTTGTGCCCAAGATTTAATTAGATTGTTTTAAAGATTTATGAATACATTTCTCTCTGGTTTGTTTGGCAGCTGTAGTACATGTTTATGATTATTAGAAGAACATTAGAACACAATCTAAAAAAGCTTTTTAAAGCAGAAGTTAAAATCACAAAATTAAAAATAAATAATTACAAAAGCACAGTATAAATTCTAACTGGTAAGATGAATCTGAGCTTAGTAATTGACAGTATATTAGCCTACATTTGATTTACCCCATTACAATAGTTCCTTTACAGTTATTGCTATCATAAAAATACACTTGTAGGTTTAAAATTCTAAATAAGGCACATCTAATGTCCAAATAACAAATATTTTAGCATATATATATATATATATATATATATATATATATATATATATATATATATATTATGTACTTTATTGTGTCTTTCAATTCAAACACATTTAACACAATTATACAAATGGACAGTTCCTTTAAAGACATCATATTTTCCCCCAATAAATATTCATTATTTTTCCTTCTACTTTTTTTTTTTTCTTTTGTGATAATACCCACCAACACATAGCCTAAAAAACACATAATTAGAACAATAACCAAAAAGTACATATTTGGACACTTTTACATATGATTTAAGGGGGAAAAGACAAATAACAATAAATAAATATTAAAAAAAATTTAACATTCACATATTTATATCAAACTCTTATAATGACACATAATTCCTAATAGTTATTCAAGTAATATTATTTGAATATCAAATATTCAATATTAAATAAGTCAATAAATAAAATAACATATAACTAGAAATAAAAGGGAGGGAGGGTTATATAAAAATGTAGCTAATGTAGGCTAATATATATTCCTTTATTTTATGGAATATTCTTTAATTTTAGAGTTGCACATATCTTTTCAAAATGTATACATTTGCTCTTAATTTCATGTTATCCTCTCCATAGTGTACTTTAGAAACTAAATCTAACCACTTATTTAAAACTGGGGATTCTTGCTTTCTCCAAAAAATTATTGCATTAAAAGCTGTAATTCTCAGCATTCTAAATAAGTATACATCATCTTTATTAAGTAGCATAGGTCCTATACCCAAAACTATATTTTGTATCTTTATATATTTAGTTTCTTAAAAAAAAAAATCTTCCCTGAATTAGGCTACTTCTGTTCACTGAAGTACTTCTGTTCGCTAGAAGTTCACTGCAACTTATCCAACATTCTAAAGATACATTATTATAATTAGAAGATATTTCTAGTGTTATAAAATATCGCATATTAATTTTCCAAGCAAAATGTATATTTTAGTCAGAATTATTGCGCTCCTATTTGGCTACATGGATACATTTGCATGACTTTCGAACATTTACAGATGGAGAATATAACTGTAAAATGTAAGTTTTGCACTGAGAAAAAAAAAAAAAAGGCACAAACACATAAAACAGCACAAAATATACGCTGTTTGATGGTGGATCGATTTGATCCACGATCGACCTCTAGGGCTGCTTCAAAAACGCGTGCACACGCAATTATCTAGACTTGATAAACCTGGATCAAATTAGTGAGATTGCGTGAACTTCAATTACCTTTTATGGAACCACTTTAGCCCCAACTCATTTGTTAGGCTCATTCAAGTCCGGTTTTGGAGTTTAATCCCCGCTTTTCTAAGCGTCTTTTATGGAACAACCCTCTGCAGTGTCACTTGAGCATGACCGCGATCGAGATGATCAGAGCCGCCTTAACCTAATGTTAGGCCCCGGGGCTGAGAGGTTTTGTAGGCCCCCCATCCCCTCGATTAATAGAGTCTCATTTTAAAAAAGTAATATCTAGGTAATCTACATCACAAAATGCATTAGTTTCTTTCGAGACCGACAACAATCAGTTTTTTAATATTGTTTTTAATTTTAATATTGTTATTAACATCACTGAGCACATAAACACAAGACACTTTATTTAACAACCACACACAGCAACTAAATTTCAACTTTATGCAAATGTGAAGCGATTTTCGTGAGCGACAACCAATAGGAAAGAAGCCTTTCAGTGGAGCTCAGCCGTCACCATCTCGAGTGCAGGCAAGACAGAAGAGTTCGAGGGCAATTTCACTGTTTTATATGATTTGACTGTAACTAACCACAAACATGGATATAATAAAATGATGCATGGAAAAGAAACTGTCGACAGTCTCAGTGAGTTTAATTCATACATTTATAGTTCGAGTGTTGTAGTTTTATGATGCAAGTTTAGCACTGCTGCAGTTCATTTTACAGTTTCCCCTGCATTATGTTGACTATCAGGGACAAGAAAATTTATTATTTGTCAAATTCGGATGACGTTTTAGTAATTTATGACAGTATGAGTGAGTTTAATTTGTAGATTGATCGATCATTAATCTAGCAAATTACTTAATCCACTGAACACTGATGTGTGGTAATATAAAAACACTCTCCCAACAGCATACTGTTTCTTTTGAGCCTAATTACTAGTCAAATTAAAATTATACAGTTGTGTAATATTGCTTGTGATGATGTGGACAGACGAGTAGTCTACCAATAACATTAGAGCGACAGCACTACCAACGCCCACGAGTGACTTCACAGTATAGAGACTAGCGACATACAGCGACAAAATCTGACAAGTTACAAAACAATATGACCTTTTCAGCTCATCATGAACCTGAACTTGAGAGGCCCCTGGGCTTTAGCCCAGGTAAGCCCGTGCATTAATGCAGCCTTGGAGATGATAATCAAAACCGAACAGATGTTCTAGTTTTCGTCAGTATTATGAGCTGTAAAGGCTCCGCCCTCTTCTGGAAAGGGGGCGGAGCAGCAGCAGCTTATTTGCATTTAAAGACACATGCACAAAAACAGCATGATTTTCTGTCCACTCAAAAATGCTGTCCACTCATTTACAACATTATATAAAAAAGATCTGTGGGGTATTTTGAGCTGAAACTTCACAGACACTTTCACTTTTGCAAATCATTTGATTCAGAGTGTGTTTCAATCTGCCAAAGTTATGTGATTTCAGTAAACAAAGCTTCGTTACACGTCACAGAGTTGTGGACTCGAGTCGCACGACTTTAACTCGACTTGAATTTGAGTCCCAAATTTGATGACTTGTGACTCGACTTTGACACTGTAAGTCCTGCCCAATTGGTCCAACGACAGTTTCCGATAAGCGGGTGAAGGTTTACTGCGTGTTAATGACTTTTCCGCATGGCAAAGTAATTTAATTACAATTAAACTTTTATCTGACTCCATGTTATCACAACCTTGAATTTAGGTTAGAAGGCCAATTGGATATTGGTCATTTATATAATAGTTTAGCGACACTTTTATAATATATTTATTATATAATAGTTTTAGCGATTATTCTATTTAACTCTTTACTCTTATTATCCTCGTTCTCTCGGGTGCCAAAGTCGCACATGGTCCTTGTACTATTATACTTGAATATATACTTGAATTAAAGTAACGTTTACTTCAGTAGAGGTCATGGCCACTACTACAGATATAAGCCGACCAACATTACTTCTCTGATAGTAGCTTTGGTTTAGTCATGCCATGGTTTCCCACGTACACTTGACTAGAGTAACATTACATTAAACAGAGGTAATGCTCACCCTATTTAGGTTGGTCAATGTTGTGGCAAAAATTCATTAAACAATCATCACTGCGTAAGAGACACTCTGAAATTCAAATTGTGATGAAGGACGACCTTTTTTAGGCAGATAAAACTGGCTGCTTGAGAATCAGCCAATCAGGAGCGTCACTGCGCTATGTGGTTCGCGGGAGCAGACAGTTTCAGTTTCAGTTTCGGAAACGTTTGGAAGATAGCGCTGGCGTCGAAAGACTGTGCAGTTTCACCTTTATATAGATAATCTAAGATAGTGTTGCTGTACTTATTTACGAGTTCCAAGTATTGTGTGCGTGCAACTACCAAACCACACACACCTTTAAACCTTTATTTCAATAAAACTCGTAAACGGAACATCTTGTCTGCATTCTAATCGATGCCCCTTGGTGGTTACAACCTTTTAAAGACCAGTCAAATTATACAGTCCTTTCCCATCACCAAAACATTTGGTCCTTCGAGCCAGATTCGCGTGGTCACCGTGGGATTGTTTAGAGATGTTCTCGGATCAGTATACAGACCCAGTAGATGCCCGACCCCGCCGAGAGACTCGGCGACCTGCCTGGATGGAAGACTATGACATCCCCCTCCAAGCATTGCAGCCGCCCTCTCGTTTGTCTCATCAATCGGCTAATCTGTCAGAGCAACAGCAGCCCTACGACAGCATGGTGAGATTCCCAGAGAGACACGTCAGGATGACGCCTCTCACACCACCACTGCTGCATGAGGATGGGAGTGTCATGCGGGGAGCGGAGGCTGTCTATCCACGCCAGTTTGAGTATACAGAACCCCTCTTTCAGAGTACGCCTGCCTCTGCCCGATCGAGGCCTGCCCCAGAAACAGCGCCTGAGGTCCTTGAAGCTCTTTATAAGCTGAGGGAAGATAATCAAAGGCTGCAGCAACAGGTAATGGACATGCACAGGCGACTTGATGCCCGTACTTCCCTTCCAGACCTACCAGCACCGCGACAGACAGCCCTTTCTCCTTTCCCTACACCAGCCCCCGCCCAAAAGCAGCATAACCTAGAGCAGAATGGCGGTGCATACCAAACCACGCCAATCCCGCCACCTGTGCACGTTGGTGGTCACACTCTGCCTATGGATGATGACGACTGGCCACTGCCACCACCCCCAGTAGTAGACAACGTTTATCAGCTACCATCACAGGACCTTATGGCAGAGCTCATAACAGCACTGAGAGACCTTAGGATGACACGTCAACAGGAGTCGCACAGTCACCCTGAGCCCCATTATCCAGTGCCCGGGGTACAGACACCGGAGTACTGTGTACCCTACACCCCACAAAGATGTGAGTCGCTGCCCGAAGAGCTGCAACCCTCGCACCACCATGAGACAGTGTACCGTGGGCCTAAACCCACAATCCCTGCATTCACCAAAGGGGATCCGAGAGAGTTCGCCAGGCTTAAGGTAGCTCTGGAGAACCTACTGCCTGTGGACGCTACAGAGCGCTTTAAATACCAGATCCTGGTGGACCACCTGAAGTATGAGGAGGCACTTCTAATAGCGGACTCATACACTAACTCACTGCAGCCCTACACTGACACTATGACAAGCCTAATTGAGCATTATGGACAGCCTCACCAGCTAGCTCTCAGGAAAATAGCTGATCTAATGGAGGCCCCTAATATTGCACGTGGTGACTCCAGTGGATTTAAGCGATTCGCCTTGAAAGTGAGAGCACTCGTGGCAATGTTAGACCAGCTTGGGGACAGTGGAAAGACTGAGCTTCACTGTGGTTCACATGTGACACGGCTGATGTCCAAACTGCCTCATGATATACGGGCTGAATTTAAGAGGTTCCTGTACCCAATGCGTGTTACAATCCCAAGCCTATTGCACTTTTCTGACTGGCTTGACTACGAGCTGAAGATGCAAGAGACGGTGTATGAGCCTCTAACCGGTGAAAACAAGAGTAGAGCAGGACCCAGGATAGAGCGCCGCCGCGATGTTAAGAGTGGTAAGAATACCAACATCATGCACATCACAGACCAACCTGATAGCATACCGACAGTAGAGAAGGCCTCATCTAGCACTAAGCAGCCAGAGAGGACAGCATACTGCCCTTACTGCTCTAACACGCAACACTTCCTAGATAAGTGTGGAAACTTTGCACAGCTTACAGTTGAACAGATAACAGCGTGGATCAAGACCAACAAGAGGTGCTGGCGATGCGGTCGCACACACAAGGCTGCACAGTGCCGCCTGAAAATTACATGTCACAAGTGTAAGGGGAGACACCTGCAAGCTTTGCATGAAGTGAATATAAAACCTGCAGTGAATATAAAACCTGCAGCTGAGGATACATCCTGCCTCATCAGCACAACTAATGAAGTTTTGTACATGGACAGGCGGGCTGGATGCAGTCAGGTCTTACTGAAAGTGAGTAAAGTGCTGCTGCGTAACGGGGAACACACTTTGGAGACATATGCCATCCTTGACGATGGATCGGAGCGGACCATTCTCCTCCCTGCAGCAGCGCAGAGTCTTAAACTTACCGGTGAGCCGGAAAATCTGATCCTCAGAACTGTTCGGCAGGACATCAGGGTTCTGCATGGCACTGCAGTTTCGTTCTCCATCTCCCCAGTAGACCATCCAAAGAAGTCCTTCAAGATATACAGAGCATTCACTGCTGATCAACTGGGTTTGGCTGAGCACACTTACTCAATGGAGGCACTTCAGAGGAAGCACAAACATTTAAGAGGCCTCCCTCTCCAGACGATTAACAGAGTGCAACCCCTGCTGTTAATCGGGTCAGATTATACCCACTTAATCACTCCAGTGGAGCCTGTGCGTTTGGGACCCCACGGAGGACCAGCCGCAGTGAAGACAAAGTTGGGCTGGACACTTCAGGGGCCGACCAGGTACAGTAGGCAACAGGCAACATCACAACAGTGCCTGCACGTCTCCACCCTATCACCCACTAACGAGCTTCTACAGAGTGTAGAGAGATTGTGGCAGCTGGATGTTCTGCCCTACAGGAGTGAAAAGCTTGTTACACGCTCCAGGCAGGATCAGGAAGCAGTCCGCCTGCTGGAGGCGAAGACCATACGAGTAGAGGTTGATGGAATTCAGCGCTACGCTACTCCCCTCCTCAGGGTGAAGAACATGCCACAGCTTCAGGCACCTAAGGAGGCTGTGCTAGCTAATCTCCGCAGTACAGAGAGGCGCCTGCTGCGAGACCCTCAAAGAGCAGAAGCATACTGTGCAGAGATTGGGAAGCTAGAAAAGGCGGGCTATGCAGTTAAAGTGTCAGAAGAGGAGCTGAGCAAAGCAGCCGAGTCCTGGTTCATCCCACATCACATGGTGAGCCATAACGGAAAGAACAGGATTGTGTTCAACTGTTCCTTCATGTATAAGGGAAAAAACTAGGGATCGACCGATATGGATTTTTTAGTGCCGATGCCGATACAGATTTTTTTTCATCAGCCTTAGCCGATGACCGATACGGGCTGCCGATTTTCTTGGGCCGATATTTGGAGCCGATACTGCTTTTGCTCACTCAATTTAAATCATAAAAATGACACAATGATGATAACAAATGTTACTAGTCTCAATTTAAAAAAGGAACATTTATTGAACTTAAAAAACAATATTTGACATATTAAAAACATGTGAGGTAGAACAAGTAAAAAAAAGTTCAGTGCTAAAAATACTGAAAATAAATATTTAAGCATAATTCAAATTCTTTAAGTAAATTCTGAAAATAAATATTTAAGCATGAATAAAATAATTACACTATTGCACACAGTAGCAACAAGCAAGCAGCATAATAAACGTCTGTCATTGCTATGCAGCCATGAACTGCACTCTCCATGATGACGAGGAAGTAAGGATTCATTTATTTCTAGCCCTTTACGACTACATATATTTATGGAGATGAGAAATAAAAACCCGCCCTGTCCAGCTATGATCAGCTGTTCGGCCGAGCTTTCGATGTTGTCGTATGAAAACTTGAGATGTTTTTATCTCGATGCGGCGCGGACGCGCTTGGAAAAAACGAGCGCGTCGCTTCCATTATGAAGCGCGCCTACATTTGAAATAACGAACTTGAGCGCGCAAAAGACGCGATATGTGAACAGGCCCTAAAAAGTTTAGATGTTTTCATCTCACCACGGCATAGGAGCGCCTGGACAAACGAGCGCGCTGTGTCGCAACCGCGTCGCTTCTTTTATGAGCACACGTCCAAACCTCAGCCAGGTGGTCGCTGAATAAAACTCCCACAAATATCACGGAACAACGTCGGCATTATTTAATCCTATGACCAGTGTTCGTAACAGCTGCCGTATGCATATGGACAGCCTCAAACTTAGCTATTTGCAGCTCCCTAAATACAATGACAAGCAGTTTTATAGATGAGGCATTCGCGTTTTCCATTTGGACCCACAAACTTGCTTAGTTGCACGCACATATAGAGCAACGTGTTTCCACTTTTTAAGTGTATGGCAATATTTCAGCTAAGTCAAACAGTTAAAAGATGCTTTGAAAGTTTAAAACTTGCCATTGTCTTGAAGAGGCTTCCAGCACTCTGCTAGTGTGGGAGGGGCAGTGCATGAGCTGCACGTGAACTGCAGTGTCTCCAGCAACACAGAGCTGCCTGCGGACGCCTGTCTGTAAATTATGCCGGGAAAAAACTATCGGCGAACGCAGCAGCCGCGTATCGGCCGATGCCGATACACGTAAAACCCGCAAATATCGGCCCGATTTATCGGCCGACCGATATATCGGTCGATCACTAGAAAAAACATCAATGAGCTGCTGTTGCCTGGGCCCACCTTAAGTTCCAGTCTACTGGGTGTACTGCTGCGCTTCAGAGAACATGCAATTGCTGTCAGCAGTGATATCAAAGGCATGTTTCATCAAGTGAGGCTGCTCCCAGAGGACAAGCCCTTGCTGCGCTTCCTGTGGCGAGACCTGAATACAGAGGAACCACCCAGCATCTACACATGGCAAGTCCTTCCATTTGGCACCACTTGTAGCCCCTGATGTGCAACTTTTGCGCTGCAGAAACATGTGTTTGACCACAGTCAGCCAGGTGAAGATGTTCGAGTGTCGATAGAACGATCCTTTTATGTGGACAACTGTCTGCAAAGCCTCCCATCTGTTGAAGAAGCCCATCACCTAGTCGACAAACTGACCTCACTGTTGGCTACAGGTGGATTTGAGTTACGCCAGTGGGCCAGTAACAACCCTGAGGTCATCAGTCACCTGCCCAAAGAAGCAAGATCTGAGAGCAGTGAGTTGTGGCTCAACGAGTCAGGCACTGACCCACAGGAGCTCGCCCTGGGACTCCGCTGGCTCTGCAATTCAGACACCTTAAGGTATAAATACCGTATGCTGGACCAACCCACACCCACCATGCGAAACATATACAGAGTCCTGGCACGCCTGTTTGACCCCCTGGGATTTATAGTCCCCTTTACTACGCGGGCCAAGGTCCTGGTGCAGCACTTGTGGGACAAACAGAGAGACTGGGATGACCCGTCACTGCCTGAGGATGTGCTGCAGCCATGGCTGATGTGGGAGGAAGAATTGCAGCATCTCTCCCAGATTCTACTGCCTCGATGCTATGTGAGCCCTGAGATGAACACTTCAGACCTCCAGAGAGACCTACACATCTTTGCTGATGCGTCAGAGAAGGCATATGGCTCGGTGGCCTATCTGCGGACGGAGAGCTCACACGGCCGTGCGGAAGTGTCATTCCTGGCTGCTAGATCCAGAGTGGCCCCGAAGAAGCAGCAATCAATACCAAGACTAGAACTGTGTGCTGCCCTGACAGCTGCACAGTTAGCTGCACTACTTCAAAGAGAGCTGACTGTGAATATCCGCAATGTTATATGCTGGACAGACTCCACAACAGTACTTACATGGCTTCAGTCCGACTCCTGTCGGTACAAGGTATTCGTGGAAACACGGATAGCTGAAATCCAGGAGCTGACTGAGGTCCAGGCCTGGAGATATGTGGATTCTGTCAACAATCCAGCTGATGATATAACGCGGGGAAAAACACTGCTGGAACTGGCTGGTAAGAACAGATGGAGTCAGGGCCCTGCTTTCCTACAACAGTCGCCTGAAGTCTGGCCTACACAGCCAGCCACAGAGGTGACAGAGAATTCTGCTGAGCTGCAAAAACCCATTATCTGCTGTCTCACTACAAGCATACAGACTTCTCTGCTACCAAATGTTGATCAGTTTTCCTCGTTCAGAGCGCTGACAGAGGCGGTTGCACAATCCAGCCCTGTGTCATCAGGGAGCCCCGTCAGTCTTTCTGCTGATGACTATCGAGAAGCAGAGAGAGAAGTATTGAGACGAGCCCAGCAGGACAGCTTTGCTGAGGAGTTCAGCCTCTTGAGTACCGGTAAGCCAGTAGCTGCCACCAGTAGGCTGATCTCCCTAGCACCAGAGTATTACAAGACTGTGAGACTCATCCGGGTTGGAGGAAGGCTCCGCCGCAGTGACCAGCTAGAGCCCGATTCTATTCACCCAGTGGTTCTGGACCATCGGCATAAAGTGACCCAGCTCATCATCCAGGACATGGACAATAGCCTTCGCCATCCAGGATCAGAGCGCCTTTTTGCAGAGCTGCGGCGAAAATATTGGATTCTGCATGGTCGTGAAGCTGTTAAGCGCCACCAGCACTCCTGTCTGGACTGCCAGAGATGGAGAGCTTCTCCAATAGTGCCCAAGATGGCAGACCTCCCACAGTCCAGACTACGGCTGCTGAAGCCCCCGTTCTTCTCTACAGGCATGGACTGTTTCGGGCCTTTCACAGTGAAGGTTGGCCGTCGCCATGAGAAGAGATGGGGCATACTATTTAAATGCCTGACAACGCGCGCTGTGCACGTAGATGTTCTTTCCAGTATGGACTCAGATTCCTTTCTGATGGCCCTCCGCCGTTTCATTGCACGAAGGGGTAAGCCAGCAGAGCTCCGGTCCGACCAGGGCACTAATTTTAAGGGAGGTGAAAGAGAACTCCAGGAGGCCTTCAGGTCATTACACCCCACACTCCAGGCTCATCTGGCTAAACACCAGTTTAGGTTTCAGTTTAACCCCCCAAGCGCACCACACTTTGGAGGAGTCTGGGAAAGGGAAGTGAGGTCTGTTAAAGCTGCACTGTATGCCACCATCCAATCACAGACTGTCCCCGAAGAGGTCCTGCGGACAGTACTTATTGAAGTGGAGGGGATTTTAAATTCCAAACCACTGGGTTACGTGTCAACAGACGTGGCTGATGCTGACCCAGTGACCCCCAACTTGCTCCTCATGGGGCGGCTCGACCCCTCTTTACCACAGGCTGTGTATGCTGAGTCTGAGCTCCTGAGTCGCCGCCGCTGGAGACATACTCAGGTGCTGGCTGACCAGTTTTGGTCCCACTTTATACGACACTACCTCCCGACTCTTCAGACTCGCTCCAAGTGGCACAAGGACCCTGCACAGCTGCAAACTGGAACCATAGTGATGGTAGTGGACCCACAGCTGCCAAGAGCCCAGTGGCCTTTAGGTCATGTCACTGAGGTTATTCCAGGAACTGATGGGAGAGTCAGGACTGCAGTAGTCAAAGTCAAGGACAAAATCTACACGAGGCCTGTTGCTCGCCTTGTAGCTCTACCTGCCATACCAGACACTGATACGGTCAGTCCTTCTTAGAGTGGCAAATATAGTGTAACAAATTTGGGGGCGGCTGTGACGAAGGACGACCTTTTTCAGGCAGATAAAACTGGCTGCTTGAGAATCAGCCAATCAGGAGCGTCACTGCGCTATGTGGTTTGCGGGAGCAGACAGTTTCAGTTTCAGTTTCGGAAACGTTTGGAAGATAGCGCTGGCATCGAAAGACTGTGCAGTTTATATTTATATTTATATTTATATTTATATAGATAATCTAAGATAGTGTTGCTGTACTTATTTACGAGTTCCAAGTATTGTGTGCGTGCAACTACCAAACCACACACACCTTTAAACCTTTATTTCAATAAAACTCGTAAACGGAACATCTTGTCTGCATTCTAATCGATGCCCCTTGGTGGTTACAACCTTTTAAAGACCAGTCAAATTATACAGTCCTTTCCCATCACCAAAACACAAATGATCATTAAAAAGTATTTTATTCTTGCAAGAAGGCTCAGTTGCCACACAGAAGTCACCAGTACAGTCTGTGAAACAAGTGCGACGATGGGAGGGAGGGCAGAGGAGTCTTTATACTGCTTTCAAGGTCTTCTGCTAACAAGCCCTTATCTAAACAAGGAGAGGCTTCCCTACTAGTTTTCTGATACTGCTGAGTTTATTCTTACAAACTCACAAGTTCTAAATTGGGCGACCTCTGACCCTAGAAGTCAGAAGTCCTTTCTCAATTTGCCTCCTCCTGATGTCCCACCTGTTTCCCAGTGTTTAAACACACACACACATTAGTCATATGTTGGCAGACCACCTACAGTCCAGGAAAGAGTCATTTCAATGTCTTACTGAAAGTAAATGAAAATCAATACTGTAAATCAATGAAAATCAAAATTTTCCATAACATCAATCAGCATTACTGTCCACGGAAATTACTATTTGTCTTTATATCCCAAATACACTTGAATTAGTGCTAAATATTAGCCAGAACTCTAAAATCTCAGTTGGTGTGCCCTCAGTTGGTATGCTCCACTCAAAACTGTTAGTCTGTCACTAATCTGACACAGATTTGCTGTAATAATAGATACAACGTAATCTACGTAAGGTTAATAATTTCAGAGTAAGTCAGAATAAATCCAAATGTAACAATTTATTATTAGTCAGGTAAATGTATCATGCCAATTACATAATAAATTCAAAGATAATCAATACAATAACATTAAATGCTCAGGGATAAAGAGTAAAAGATCTACACCTGACTCATAATGCTGAGTGTCTGAAATATATTCATATCTTATCATATATATCATATCGATATTAAAGATATTTAGAGAGATTTATTCATCTGACTAGTCATTTGAGAATCATTGAAAAATGTGGTAATGTGCAAATGTGTATTATGAGAAAACCGTTTTTTGACCTTTGATGCATGTCTCCTGTTGTAGGAGACTCCACAACAACATTAAGCATAATAGGGCACTTTATCAAACATCTATAACAGACCATGAATAACCTCGATTATTCCCACAGCAATATTACGGATGTGTTAAATATAACTGTATAATATATAGGTCTGACCCGAATTGGTGAATCAAAATCAATTCCGATTTAAATCTCACTTTATTTTGTTTTCATGTAAACGTTCGGATTCATCGATCGGAATGAATTCAGTGCGATTGAAACAAAAGGTGTGCATGCAGCAAACATGGCCATTGTTTGTATAATTGCTAAACCTCGTCTTCTGCTTGCAAAGTCTCACTCTCACACGCTATTCTCTGCCTCTGCTCTGCGCTTATCTGCAGTGTCGTCATCGTCAAACTGCTGCCGCATGAGGAGCACGATAGGAACGTTCCACTATTCATGATTGGGGGGGGGGGGGGATGTAATAATGACGTTGAAATCTTAATGGTTATAGACAGGCCATACAATATATGATATAAAACTAATAAGTAATATATGATTTATATAGGCTTATTGGTATTTGTCACCCTAAGCGGCTGCTTACCTCTCTTATTGGTTAAGTCCCCCCCTCCCCCTCTCCCCCTCTCCCCCCTCTCTCCCCTCTCTCCCTCACACACACACACACACACAGGCTTTGAAACCGCTGCACTTCATCTTAGAATAAACATACCGTTATTTCTTTCGTTGATGTGGACGCAAATTTATGTTATAATTAGCCTATTTGTATAGTTATCGTGTGGTGTGTGAACGAGATTTAATTAAAGGGGAAGGAGTCTGAAACAGTGGGCGGTGGCTGTACATGATAATACACGAGCGTTTAAACGGAGAAAGTGAAGCTACTGTGCATCAGTGCAGTTACTACTACATCCAGAGGTAATTTAGTAAAGGTTCGAGCACATTCAACATGAGTTTCCAGATCTTTTTTTCAGACGAGAGAGACGGACGCAAGAGAATAAGAGTTTCTGTGGCGAATTCAGAAGAGGAGTTCAGGAACACCACAGTGCAGGAGTTAAAGAGAAAACTCGTTCCTGAAGACCAACGTAAGTCCAACACTTCAGTCTTCTGTGTACATTAGCTAACATATGTGAAGTAGACTATATTGATGTTACCCAGAGGTGGAAGTAACGAATTACAACTACTCACGTTACTGTAATTAAGTCGTTTTTTTGGGTACTTGTACTTTTTTGAGTATATTTTTAAAGCTGTAATTTTACTTGTACTCAAGTACATATTAAACTAAGTAATCTACTTCGCTACTTGTAAAATCACATTTCGTTACTGAGTACAATTTGAATTGATATTCAAATCTTTGACTGGCATTTCGGTAGCCAATAAAAATATTCGATCGTAAACGGACCAATAAAACCCCTGATATTTGGACTGAATTAAAGCCGCCGCAGTCGCAGCAGGTTTTGAAGAGCTGATCATAAGTGAAGAAGACGAGGAGCTCAAAGTGATTAATGGCTGGAATGAAAGTTTGGAGAAACAACAATCTACATAGTAGTATTGTCAAAATATCTATATTTTGATACATATCAATACTGAAATATCTGTCAATACTCATTTTGGCCAATACACCGATACGATACCAGCTGCGCGTTCTCATTCTCTCATCTCAACGATAGCGAGTTTGACACACCCGCCTCCTCTCAGCGCGGGATTGCAGGTAGGCCTATTACGCATAATTTTATTAATACCTGCAAGTTTCTATGGCATATTTTAATGGTAAATATCACAAGTGCAATATTATAACGCTAGGGCACATTCATGTTATTGCAGAAAACTGGACGCGAGCTCTCAAATATACGAATGAACTGGACTCGGATATTGAGTGTGCGCTCTCGGACTGTGTCATATCATGTGCAATCGCGAATCTCTCCAAGTGGTTCTCACTGCAGACTCAAATGACGTCCAGCTCCAATCTCTCCATGCTCTTGAATTAAACGTTGTCAAAAGTTATGAAAAATCTGGTCTTTTTTGCAAATTAAATTCAGCTTGAAATAAAGCTTCCTTGTGCTGTATGTGAGCTATTGCAACAGTTAACGTTACCCTATTGTAAAGACAAATACACTGAGTGAGTAAATATTTAAGTTAGATTATTGTAATGGTTATAGGTCAATGTTTAAATATGTAAACAAAAGAGATTTAAATTAAAATCTCACCATATAAAGTGGACGTGTCTCTTGAGAAGACTTGAATTAAACTTTCCCATTAAAATAGATTACTGTTACAATGAGTGTTGTGCTTTTCGATGCTTGAAAATAATGATTGCCTTGACAAAATGGATGGACAAAAATGTAGATATTAAAATATTTAGTTTGTGGTAGTTTTCCCGATGGTATTAAAAATTATAGGCTAGGCCTACTGAATACTGACATAGCCTATTTCAAGGTGTCATATTGAAGTTAGAAATTCCAGTATCATGACCACTAATGTCCTTCGACAATAGGGTAAAAACGTGTTAAAAGTAGCTATTTTTTACATAAATCTATGATTTGGTTGAATATTTATTGGTAATACATTAACTATCGCCAGTTAAAAAGTAACTAGTAACTAGTACTCTGAGTAGTTTTTGAGAAGAGTAATTTGTACTTTTACTTAAGTACTTTTTTGACACCAGTACTTTTACTTGTAATTGAGTATTATTTCAGCAATGTAACGGTACTTGTACTTGAGTACAAATTTTCAGTACTCTTTCCACCTCTGATGTTACCCAGATAGCAAAATATGTCTGGCCCACCCCTGGGCCTCATCCTTGCTTCAATTCTGGCCAAGTTCTGGCTGGCTCCCCGGCCCAAAACTGCCCCACACACTGAACACGGACTTAAACAACTTCCTCTGGCCCAGATGTGGCCCACACCCTGTACAATGACTCTCATTTAAGATATGGCGCAGGTCTGGCCCAGGCACTGTAAAGCCCAGGACATTTTATAAAAGCAACCAAGAAAAAGGCTGAGAAAAAAACAGAGAAAAATGCAGTTCTGTTAGGATCAGTGTATGTAATACAGTGAGCTTGATATTTATGTTCCTTACCACCACTAGCGGCGCCAGGATTTTGATTGTAGGTGGGCCTCCAGAAAACTGGATGGGCCAGTTAAAATAAGCCAAAAAAAAAAAAAAAAAACGGGTTCCCCTTCATCTCCGTTCGCGGTCTTCGTACTGGAGTAAAGGGTTTAGGCTAGTAGCATAGTGGTGGTGTTGTCGCTAAGTCAAAATACCAAGGAGTTGTTGCGTAATTTATTTACATGCAGGTCTATCTGTTGTGTTTTATCTGCTCATTTAAATTATACATGTTGCAAGTAATTCCAAATCTAGGCAAATGGAAGAGTGGGACAGAAGGAGGAAGTTGTATGTTATATTCTTTCTATTCATGATTTGACGAGCTGCACATGACCACATAGCACGTAGTTGTATGCATCAAGGGATTTGTACGCTCTAATCATTTCTCTTGTATACACACTTGCTTGAATAAGATAATTATGGCTATATATCAGGCCATACAATTGCTGGCCACTTCTTGTCATCCACAATCCAAAGATCGTGTATTGCGTAGGGATCCAGCAAGATCTCACCATTGCTGAGAGTATGTTTTATGTAATCTTTTTGTGGCGTAGTTTTTCACCTATATTTAACAGCGCTTCGTCAGAAGTACAAATACAACAGCCGTTTTTTAAATCCTATCCAATGGTTGAAAGGAAAGGAGTAAACACGGTCACTAGTAGGTTGTGACGGCTGTCAATCAAAATGTGGAGCGGTGTATTCGTTCCATGTGTTTCCTGTCAGTAAACAAATAGATAATTTGGTAAATTTAAATTTAACAGAATTGATCAACTTGTTGCCTGCTGTGGTTGTTTTAATTCACATCCTTTCTAAAAAATATGAACGTTTTTGGTTTAATATATTCTTAATATATAAGACTGTCAATGATCTAATTTCATGTTTTATATTTTATTTGTTCATTGTTTATTTTGTTGGGTTTTAGTTGGAGTTGGTCAGAACTGTTTAAAATAATGATAATAATAATAATAATAAATTTTATATATATATATATATATATATATGCGCATGATGCCTGCTGCCTTTGGGCTCAGTGATGTTGAATTTAAATGACATGTAAAATAAAGACATGTTATGTTACATATGTAATGGTGTTTTCTGGAAGGAAAGGAACTAAAGAACAAAGAATTTTTATCAGCTGAACGGCAGAATACAAATGTTTTTATTAAATTAGATAAACATTATATAACAGTTTCAGGTTATGTTTTGGTGTTGGTAACATGTCCCACATTGTCCCACACAAACTTATAATCGTCCCACATTTGGTTTGTTTGATGGTGGTCACCCTAATTACATTACTAACTTAGTCTAACATGATAATTCATACATACATCACAGTATGTCCGGATTTTGATTCGTAAACAGTTGGACGTTTTACATAATGTTATATTAATATGAAACACAAACAAACAGATCCAACTCTGAAATTGCAGTTTATTATTGAGTCAACAAGAAATTACAAACAATCGCACGTCAAATTGCATTTAACGTGCAAAATCTACGTTAATCTCGGCATAACAGCTAGCGGTTTTCTGCCTCCTGGATGCGCGCGCATCCGGTATTGTTTGTATACAAGAAACCCGTGTATGCGTAGTTGGCATAGGTTTAAAAAAAAAAAAAAAAACTTAAACCGGATTGTTTTTGTTGCTTTTTTTAATACAATTACAATTTCATTTAATTTATTGTTTAATAAAATTATAAGCCTATTATTTTTAGTTTATTAACAGCAACAACAGCTGTAAAGATTAAGTTGACGATCGGCATCTCCGTATAGTGAACGTGTCTATAGAGAGAAATGCATGTCACGGGGTGACGTGAAGCGGAACTATTTTTTTGCCCAATGTTGTTTCCCTGTGGGAACGATTTCAATGTAACATACTGGGTGTTTCTCAAAACCAAGAATGCAAAGAACGGACTTGTGTTCTTGGGGAGAACGCTCTTGCTAGTTGTTCTTGGAAGAATGAACTCACAAGGTGACGAGCACACAGAACGCCGCTGACAGTTTGAGATGATGTGTTCTTGCTGGTATTGCGCAATAACACCCCCGCACAGACGCCGTCTGCAGTGCCCAAACATAACGAGAATTATTGACGATAACAGCCAGGCTTTATCGCCCAAGCCTACCCCTCAGCTCAAGGGATTACTCTACAACTGTACACTATGTAATGTATATTCATAACAATAAAGCTACCTATGCTGGAGATTCTCACTTCCGAAAACGTTTGAGCGCATTTTCGAAAAATGCCAATATTTGAAATCTACACAGTTGATTTCTCGCATCAAATGTTCTCAGAAGTGAATTTAGTGATGAAATAGCGTACGAAATTGTAGAAAAACGACTTGCTGTATTGACCTCTCGTTCCTGGAATGCCGAAATGAATGCTGGGATATTTCTGCCGTCAAGTTCACACAAGTTACCAACCTATGCATCCTCGGTAAAATGGGCGTGTCAAGAACACTTCCGGGATTTTTAACCGTTCTTGCCAAAATGCAAACTTGTGTATTGGGACGGTACTTGGGCAGCGACTGATGACGTTTCACAAGTCCACAAGAACGCAAGTACAGACAAGAACGCATATTGAGAAACGGCCAGTGTCTATGAGTAAATGGGGAAATGAGCATCAGCTGTGTAACGAGCGGCGATTGAGCCGCGAGAGAGACGTGTATTCGCGAGGGGGATTATAAAAGGACCTGTTTGTGTGGAGAGAGGGGTCACACAGAGTGGGGAGAGACTGCACACTAGGAGCAGAGCCGTAGAAAGAGAGAGTTGCGACAACGGAAGTTCGAAATGCTTAGTTGTCACGTGATTCGCGTAGACCTCAGATAGTTCCAGGAAGTGCTTCAGCGCCAATTCAAATCGATGGAGTTAGAGAGCAGAACTTTGATTTTTGGTAGTTTGTAGTCAATAAATTAATTGATTTACAATATTTATATAATACACTGATATGTGAATGTAGTATGTGTTTGTAGTTACAGTAATGTTATTTTTAAAAGATAAAAATCTGCTAGTATTTAATGTTTATAGTGGTCAACCAGCGTTGCCTGCCGTTTGTTAACATATTTCTGGCTAACGTTACCTTGGTTAAAAACCATGTTGCAGTTGTTTTGAAGTATTTCAAGTATTTCATTTAGGTTTGCGTTTAAAGTTTGTGTAGAGAGAATGGTGTCGTCTTAGCGGCCCCTAATTTAATAACAAATGATCATTCCAACGGAAGCGAATCAATGAACATTAACTTTAGCTGGAAAATAACTTTATTAAAGAACCGCTATAAAGCCAAAACAATCTCTGTTACCATTAATTATACGGTGTATCTCTGTAAAGCTGCTTTGAAACAATCTACATTGTTAAAAGCGCTATATAAATGAAGATGACTTGACTTGACTGTTTTTTTGTTCTTAAACTAGAATGTTATTTATCACGTAATGTTCACGTTTCACAAGGACAGAGACTTGCAGGTAGCAGGTGATTGTCTTAAATCCATTGCAAACAAGTAAAATGTAGAATTTATTAAATGAAATTTCATTAATCTTAATGTTTACAATGCTTATGCACCATATGCACTTATTACTGTATAAATGAATACATAATATTTTAATGTATATTATTACATTTTCAAACAAAACATGATTATACACACACAAATTATTTCATTAGTGTCCATGTGCATTATTTACTTTTAACATAATTTGATACATTCATGACCTACATTTCTTTAATCTATAAAATCTATTTATTTGGTTATTTTATTATAGTAATTACAGTATACATGATAAATAATGCATCGTCCAGAGGAGCCTTAATGATGAGTGAAAAGGGTTGTAGATCTCTCAAATACTGGTAAAAACTGCTTTCAAGTATGGGTAGGTTGGTACACTTTCCATGTCAGGTGAATTTAAACACTAGAAATGTTTAATATACATTACATCAGTTTTAATATATATATATATATATATATATATATATATATATATATATATATATATACTTTTGCATTGATTTAGCGCAATGGGATTTATAAATGTCTAATAAACTGCACGTCAAGCGTGTTGTCTGTCATTTCCTCTGTGTTGTTCTTGTGGTGTCTGACACAGAGAGGAGAAAATATGCTGAAACTGAAGGTGAGGGTACAGCGTCAGTGCAGGGAGTCTTCATGATCCACTGAATCCCTTTGAGCTTCTTGTGTTGAAAGAGATAAAGGAGACAAAAACGGGACAAATTATATACACTAGTAGTATATATTACATGTTGTGGTATTTAGTATTATTCCCCATTTAGTCAAGTGTGATTTGTTTTTTAAAATGGCTTGCTGATTTTAAGCATTGTTTTAATCTCACAAATAAACTTCACATCAATCCAAAAATCAGCTGAGCTGAAACATAATATAGACAGCCTAATAGTCAACAGAAACACAATGTCTAAAAAACTCCGCCCATACGTTTTTGTTACTCAAAAATGCAATCTAAAATAAGGATTTTTTTGTTGTTGTTGTTATTGCGCATTTAATGGGGGAATGAAACGGATATTCTCATTTTATCACTTCCACATATCACACTCCCCAATGTTATATTTAACCCCTGTTTAGAAGCCTTTCCCTCTTATTACACAACAAAGGATAAAACTGCATTAAAAGAACGGGTTTAACCATTAATAGGCTGTTCGTGGTTTATGCGCTACTAACTTTATCCAATGGCCTATCTTTTATCTGATAACGTCCCCTAAAACTACTAATTTAGAGAGCAATAATCAACTAGCATGCTTTAATACAAGTTAATTTAATTCAGATGTACTGATAATATACAATCGTATTCTTTAAACGTCTTGCCTTTTATAAAAGTCCATCACAAACGGTCTGTTCTACCGCGCTGCTGCTACTTCCTGGGAACTATTGAGAGGCTCCACGAGCCGCCATTGCTGTAAAAAAAAGCGTTCTATTGTACTCAATGGAGTTGTCACAACTCTCTCTCTCTATGGCTCTGACTAGGAGGAAGGAGCCTTAAATCAGCGGGTTTTGATGGATCTGGATTCATAAAGAGAGATAATGCTAACAGAGGAAGAGAGGCAGTGGATCTATGTTACTTCATCAAGCAGTTAAGTGTCATCTGTAATTCTTATTAGGAAACCTAATGCCTTCAGTACCCGCTGTATACAACAGTTTACTTACCTCTGTCTGGCCGAAGAGGAACCGCTGTGTGAATTCCTTACCTCTGGTTGTCCGAAGGGGAATCGCTGTGTGAACTTCCCACGCAGCTTGACGGAGAGGCGGACCAGCCTGTGATAATCAGAGAATAGCCTATTTCTTTTCGTTTTAAATTGTTAAAAAAACATTTCAAGCTTTCTTAAGATATATTTCATGTCTGTGAGGCATACGCTGAGTTTCGTTAAATTATGAGATGCGCTCCTGTTCACGAGCAATGCAAGTGACCGCGTGGGCGCCTCCATGATTATATTGTCTCTGCTATAGCCTATTTGCTTCTTATTTATTAAATCCTGGCATTTGGTTGATAAAAAAATTATTAAAATTAAGATACAATTTATACAAAACGAAATTCACTTAAAAAAGGCTTTCTGCAAAACAAAAAGTGGTCAAAATCATGTCTGACCCACATCTCTCGATATATTGTGCAGCTATCTTATTCGTGCGGTTCACTTTTCATAATCAAGATGAAAAAATAACATTATGATATTTTAACAAATATGAAACTAAATGAGCTTATTTAATGGCTACAACATATAGTAGGCATACAGACTCTCTATTTGTACAAATTGCTGCACATTCATTTTATTCTGAATTTTGCACGCATAAGTTGAAAGGCATTTGTTTGTGCATGCATAGTAAAACATATCTGCAACCAGGGCCAGCGAGTGCACTTCTGCCGCTCTAGGCGAAAAACAATTGTGGGCTGGGCAATAGGGCTGGTCCGAATACCATTTTTTGAATATCGAATAACATCGAATATTCAAAGCTTCGGAGAGAGGGTGCTGAACATATTCTTCTCTCTAATAAAGGCAGGAATCTTTATGTGTCTGCAGTAGCGCGGGAAGGGGGGTGCTGTGAACTAACATAATATTGTAGGCTACTTTAAAAACGTGAAATAAAAATAAATAAATGGACAGCGTTTACTAACTCTCTTATGCCTAATGAAGTGAGTGTTCAAGCTACGGAGAAAATGAAATAAAGTTTTAATTTGTCATGCTTTGTTACGTTCAGAGCACGTGAGTGGAGAGCGCATTTCTGAATATTCCGCTCGCTCGCTCATTCCGCTCAGGGTCGCTTGCTCAACCCAGATTGGCCTGCTGGTTCGAAAATATGTGGAATAAGGGCTGCCTCCGACTAAAGTTTTTTTCTAATCGTCTAGTAGTTGTTCATTTAAGCCATTAGTGTACAAATCGCCCCTTTATATTAATTTTATTACTTAAATAGTCTATATACAGGATAATGAGCGTGTAGCCTGTACATAATATAGCCGCACTCAAGCGCACGGCCACACGCATAAAGATTGCCACAAAGAACCGGCAAAATTATGAATGTGTAAAAAATAGCAAGGAGACATTTAATTGTTTATTAATAAACTGGTGTTTTCTGTGATGCTGCAAAGATGGAGTTGGCGATGCAGACTCGCCATGAACGCCAGAGAGAAATGCATGTGAAATACACATTCCATATGGATTATATAATCAGAGAATCGCCTATTTCTTTTCGTTTTGAATATTTTCGTTTGAAAGTATACTTTTCAAGCTTTCTATAATAGATAGCCTATATTTCTAAAATCTGTGATGCACAAGCTGAGTTTCGGCGCCCTCCAGTTCACGTGCAATGCAAGTGATCGTGTCGGCGCCTTATTACATTGTCTGCTATATATTTGCGTCTTATTTATTAAATACAGGCAATTGGTTGATAAAACATTGATCAAAATACAATTTATACAAAACGAAAATCTTTAAAAATAGTCTTTCTACAAAACAAAACTCAATGAAGTGGTAAAAATCATGTCTTACCCACTCCATGTCTCCAGATATATTGCACATCTCATGATGTATCTTTATCTTTCTCATGCTGCATATGCTCACTTTCATAATCAACATTGATTAAATTAAAAAATAACATTAGCCTTTAATATTTAAACATAAATATGAAACTAAATGTTTTCTTTAATGGCTACAACACATACAGTACAGAGAAATTTCATGTCTTCTCGTTGGCCACAACATAATGACGTCACATATTTTCCAACCCAGCCCTCAGCCCCCCCTCCATGAAACAACTTCCAGCGCGCCTGTGTGTCTGTCTGTCTGTTTGCATTTTGATTATTTCGAGAACCGTTCATCCAATCGACTTCACAAGGGAGTGCAGTGTTGCATTTGGTGCAAATTGCAACATATATCAAGTTCACTGATAATTATGCGTTATTAATTATTATCTTAATGAATAATGTAACAAGGACAAAGCATGTAAACTGCGTTGTTTGTGTTAGAATGGAATGGATCGCAAATAGATCCGAATGAAGAAACGTACAAAACCATAGTAGAAAATGGGTGGGCCCGTACCTAAAATGGGTGGGCCTGCCCAATGGTAGCGCTGCGGCTGCTTACCACGTTCAAATAATGTGCATAAATTAATTCTAATGTATTGTGCATTCTTAGTCCATGTTAACTAATGTAGTTAACTTAAATTAACGTAGTAGTGTCACCAAACTGTCTGTAAAAAGTGTTGTGTCAGATTCCAAACAGTGCGTTCAACTTCAGTTTATGTTCACTTGTAAACATATAACATCCCCACTGCAGTAATATGTTACTACCATTTTAAGAACATTATACAGTGATATATACGCTTTAATATTTTTCTTTCACTCTAAAGTGCACCTGCTCTAATAAAGCAGATTACATTACATTCAAGAACACAAGATGTGCCAAAGACAGTGAATCAAGAACCTGCACTTATTTTGCAGCTTTTCTTATGTATCTATACCGCTTTTCCGTTTCGGAGTTCCCCACAGGAGTGTTAAAACCAGATAAATCTTATTTTTAATTTCAGATTGTAGTCTACATACAAGTTGTCTCCACGAGTGGGTTAGGGTTAACCCTAGGCTAACCCTAACCCTGACCCATTGCAGCAACAGTGTGGTGTTCAGTGTAGTTTGTAGCGACAATGCCTGACAGGCGGTCACATGCTGTTCCAATTAGTAATTCCTTGTCTTTAAAACACATCCTTCGTTGTCTTTTCAGACAACGGGTCTGTCCACGGCGTCGCTAAGTCTGCTTGGACATGTCAAAATTGCAATCTGTTGTTCCCAGAGGAACATTTTAGTCAAATGGACAATCCCTTGTAAAACCCCCAGTTCAGCATGGACTCCCTGTGACTTTACAACCTCGTGACATTTCACACAAACACACGCACACATTACACACACACACACACACGTGGGCTTTCAACCAGAAACCCACCACGAGATGCAACTGAGGCACATTGCCATATATGGACTTCCACATAGTAAAATTTCATTTTACCATTCATTACAAATTTATAATAGAGGTGTGGTTTGCTAGAGTAAAATCTTTAATTCCGAAGATTCATTGAAAGAAAATCACTCCATAGTGTCTTGTAACCCGAACCTGGTCATAAACTTTTATGACCTCAAGACGGCATCTCATCCAGTTCTTCTTGTAAAGCCAACATTCCAACACCTTAACATACATGAAACTCTTCAGAGAAAACTCCCTAAGATGTTTGATATGTATTCCTATGTTTCTCAAAGTGTCGTCGTTTGCCATAACGGAAACACTGACAATTTTATTGTGTGTTTAATCCAGCTTTATTTGTGTGTAATGAGGCATATGAACATAATGTTATGTGTGTCCAATATCTACCTGTAATTCTTGGTATCTGTCTGACCGTCCTGTTTTAATTCAACCAGTCCCGCACATAGTATTATCGTAAGATGTATTATTCTGTATGTATAATCTTAAGAGGAAATATTAATTATTTCGGTCAGAAGACATATGATACAAGGGGGCGTGTTTTTCTTCACACAAAGAAGACATCTTCCCGCCACAGATCAGAAGTTTTGATTCGCTCTGTCACAAAACAGGGCGTAAAACAGATGTCTGTTAAAAGGACGAGACCCCCACTTCTCGCTCTCTTCCCTCTCTGGCTCTTCTCTTCCTTCTTCGATCTCCCTCTTCTCTCATCGATCCCGCTTGACCTCCTCCTCCTCCTTCTCCACGTGCAGCGCAGCGCTGCTCCGGTTGGACAGGCCATCGCCTCGGCCTCTGGGACACATGGCCCGCGTCATTTAAAAGCCTGCCGTCTTAGAAACCAAGATTTCTAGCCTCTTCCGCACGGAAGACGAACTTTCTCGGTAATGTACATCCAGTGAGCCTTTAAACTTCGCGGCACCTGAAGACGCAACAGAAACAGGACACCATCCGCGCTGTCCTGCCAGTTTCAGCATCACCCGAACAAAAGACAAAATCGCAAGTATATTGAGTTGATAAAACTGCTTTCCAGGTTGTCTCGTGAATTTAGGTTTTCTGTATGTAATTATTATTTTCCCCTTCTCTGCCTTTTATTTCTTTCTTTCATTTCATGTTATCCTGATCACGTATTTTCTTGTTTGGTTAAATGTGTGTTTGTTTATTGTTTGCATTTTTACGTACGTTTATATTCGTAGCTCATATAATCTCTAGTTATGCATTTATTAAAATTCATAAATACTTTTCACTGTCTCCGTGTTTGAAAACCCACCATTCTAAAGTCACTGAAACAAAAGATCTTAAGCTACAAGCTCGATATTAGACTACATTCAGTAGTTTTAATTAATAAACTCAGAAGGTTCGATGTCCGTGGCCAGGAGATCAAACTTTCTTGGAGTTTGTAAAGAGATACCCCTTCTTAACTGTGATAATCTCACCGTTATTCGCTGGACGAATAACGATTAGATCAGTTACAGAACGAGTTAATCTCGATAATTGATAAATTAAGTGTACATGCGACTTATGAATTATGACCATGAGTCATAAATATTAATATTCCCAAGATTCCCCATATTCTTGAGCTAATTCATATTTACCCAGAGTCGTATTCGTTACATGTTTGGTGGAATAATTTTAGGCAGTTTCAAACTTTATTTGATGGGCAAATTCAGTTTCAGTTGAATGTGTATTATTGGTTTAATAATTGTAAGCTATACGCGCGTTTTGAATTGTGAGTTAAGTCGCTAAGGCGAACTCACCCAGCTGATGGTATAGGCACAAAGCCAGCTCAGCTCTGTAAAAATCTGCAGTTCATGATATTACAATTGTCTCTGTACATGTAATATGATTTAAACCGACTAAATGAAGACGAAGGATCTTTTTTTAGGACGAAGACGTAAATCTGATCTGAGCAGTGCGTCAGTTTCAGTCGTAGTAGGCCTTATGATACGTTAACGATAAACTCCTGGTCAGAAATTGGCGTCGCGATCCAATTTTGTACACCTAATGCATTATCATAAAGTGCTATTTTGATTAATGTTTATGGGAGATGAGCAGAGGCATAATTCCTGCTCATAGCTGTTTTGATGCCTGTCGTGCTCACAGCTTAAGTAAATAGATGTTTTAATCCCTGTTTGCTCACAGTTTCTAATAATTGAACAGAAGATAATTCCTGTTCATAGCTGGAACAGAAGAATAATACCTGTTCACAGCTGTAGTAATCACAGATGTTTTAATTCCTGTGTACTCACAGTTTAAGTAAATAGATGTTTAATCCCTGTTTGCTCACAGTTTCTATAAAACAGAAGTCCTAATTCCTGTTTTTATTGTAAACCGTTTCATATATAATGTGTAATTTAATAGATGTGTAATTCCTATTAGTCACATGTTATGAAACTCGTGTAATTTTTCCGCATGCAACAGAGCGCGAAATACTCGTGATTTCCACAGATAAAAAAATCTGCTGTCTAAATTGCTGAATCATGCACCGACACTAGAGGGCAGCCTCTAGAGGTGTGGCAGTGCTCAAATTACGCGCCCCCCACCGACGTCATCCTGCGTGAGCGTCGCCTCCCACTGACGTCAGCCTGCGCGAGCGCAACTACGCCATCTCGTGGCGTTATAAGATAATACCTGCTTTCAATTTCTTTTTCTCTCTCTGCATTCATTTTCTCTTCTTTTCCCCGATCATAGAATGAACGGTCGAACTCTCAAATACTTACCTGCATTCAAAGCTTAGCTTATGCTGATATTATTTGGAGTTAGACAATTCTCTTTTCTGTTTTTGATTGTCACACTTTAAGAAAAAAAAAAACTTTTCCGAATTAAAGCTTAGACTTGATTCACTCAGTTCATTGATAGTCCCAGCCTGCATTGAAGGGTCTCATTGCTAACCTTTTCGTTTGATTATTTCAATACTAATAACTTCAGTGTTATTGTAAGGATTATAGGAAGTCATTCTGAATTTCAGTTTTAATTATTATTGATACTTCACTGTTATCATTCTAATTTTCTTTCCTTCCTTATTTTTATTATTTTGGACCTCTCCTTGAACGCTTAGTTGAATTTCAATTCAAACTAGTTTGAATTTTGATTTAAAATTGTGTCTAATCCACCAGGTCGACCACTGAGAGGACATACGCCCTCACCCTTGTGGCACAAATCCACTGCCGGGGCCTATTCCTCTGCCTGCGTCTCAAGCCTGTGTTGTTATTCACATTTTATTTCATTGATAATTTTCTTTTTCCTCTTCCCTCTCTTCTCCAGTCTCTCCAAAAGGGGGGGGGGGGGGGGTTATTCTGATAAATCACCATCAGTTATCATAATTTCCTTTTTGTTGTATCACTATTTTAGTAAAGCCTTTGCCTCTGACTCCTGCATACATATTTACCCAATTTGATGAAACCAGAAAGCCTTAATTCACATTAAGTCCAACCTCTTAATCCCTTATTGTGTATCTATGGGCAGGACTCAGTCAGTGCACTGTGGTGATTGAGACGTCATCACTGGTTTCCACCTGGATGACCTCTATTCACCCCAGGTAACTAAAATTTGATAGAACCCATCCACTTATTATGAACCACAGAATACTAGATATTCCTCCTGGTGTATTTTAAGTGTTTGGGCCCACCTTTTTCTCTCTAAGACACACCTCCTTTCGAGGTCCTGTCCCGATAACTCTAGCAGTATTAATAGGCTTAGGCCTCTTTAATTTTTTTTTTACTTTACTATATAACACTCTCCGTGTTATTGTTTGTGACATTTCATTGCAGACCAATTCACTTCCTTGTGTTGTGTTTCCCTTTTTCTTCCCTACCTCTAACTTTGTCTATTCTGTTGTGATTTGTTTCTCTCATTTCACGTACATACAGAACCTAAGAGAGACCCCAGGAAAGCTGAATAATAGAGTAAACAATCCAAGCGGGCGTCATAGACGACCCCCAGGCTACCGCCTGTCAAAATCTCTATTGTGGGTTTAGCCATACCCACGAAATTGGCTCCGCTAACTGTCGGCATCAGTTAGCCCCGAAATTCTCATAAACGGCCTAGCCCGTATGAGTATAGCTCATTTTGACCCTAAAACAAACTTGCATTTTTGTCTCTTTTTGTGTGTGCTGTGCTTCTCTCGCCAACAGTAAGCCGAGATGTCGAGCTCACCCTGTCCTGCAGTCCGCTGGGACGACCTTGAGGCATGGCTGAGAGACATAACAAAGACCGTGCTGCCCCAGGACCCACATTGCTCGAGCCAAGAGCAACGGGACACAGACCTGAGCCAGTTCGAGTCCCATGATCCAGCCCAGACATACAGCCACGAGCAGCTGTCCAAAATCTTCGGAAACCTCGCACTCAAACTCGTCGCCAGGGCCCGGGACAGCGAAAGGAGCAACGCCGACCTGCAGCAAAAGACAGCCGCACTACAGCTCCAGGCCACAGAGGCCCTGGAGGACCGAGCACACACACAGAGCCGTCTAGACCAGCTACCCTTCCCGACCAAGGAAGAGGACGCCACAGACACAAAGCTCCAGAAAGAAGTAGAAAGACTTCGAAATGCCCTGCAAGATCTGCACCTCGACACAGACCAAAGAGAACAGTTGGAGAGAGAAACCAGAAAAGAACTCAACGAAAGGCTCCAACGGGCTGAAGCCCTCCTTGAGAAAGCAAAGACTAGAATTCATCAGCTCGCTCAGCAGAGACACGAGCTCCAAGATGAACTTGACACTGTTCATGCAGAACTAAAACATGCTTACAGATTGCAGAGTGTCTGGAACGGAGAAACACACATCACAGAGTTTCTCCCGGCCAGCCACCCCAACCCTGTCAGCCAAACATCAAAAGCTGAAGGGGGCGGAGCTGAAAAGGGTCAGAATCCTCTCCAGACGGATTGGGCCCCCAGCAACAGCTCTCCTCCCAAAAGCCTTGACAAGCTGGCCAGAAACATTCCTACGTTTGCCGGAGACCACAGTGTTTATGCGTACCTTCAAGACATTGATTTTCACCTGCAAACTGTCGCTAACGTGACAGCTTGGGACAAGTTCTACTTGTTACGAACCACCGCAAATAGAGATGTGCGTAAGTTTCTGGATCGCCAACCAGATCCGGTCAAAGCAGATTACAAGCAACTGCGACAAGCTTTGATCCGTGAATTCTCTGACCCAGAATCAGACCAAGGGTTTATCACGGCCTTTGACGTCAAACAGGCCCGATGTGAACACCCACACTCCTATTATGACCGACTCCGACAAACGTTCTTCGGAGCAACCAACTCCCCAGGTATGGAAGAGGATGTGACTTTCAGAACGTTGTTTCTGCGAAATCTACATAGCACCGTGAGTAAACATCTCGATGTGCTCGTCTGCCCACGAACCATGTCTACTCGACAACTCAGAGACTTAGCCCACAAGGCTTACACCAAGCAAAGGGCTATAGATGAAAAGACTGTAGAAACGCACACAATTTACTCCGTCTCCGAGCACTGCTCAGAGCCAGACAGCAGATTGCAGCACGACTGTGACGGTGCTCATCCAGAGCGTCGGACCGAACGCTCAGAAAGATTCTGGAACCAGCATCACTCGCCGTCCAGAACTCCAAGCCCAGACCGTCGAAACTGCAACCTCTCTCCCCAGAACACTGGTGAGCCAGAGTCTTCTTACACAACAGATGAAGACAGTGCAGCCACGTCTGACACCGACACAGAAAATGAACACTGACACCTGCTGCTTCAAGGTCATCTCTGACCTGCAGCTGTGCAACCAGACCAATGTCTGCGCCACATACCTACCACCATCACGATTGCAGTGACTACACAGCACAAACGAACTTTACCAACTACACTGCACGCCTCAGAGCCGCTTACACTACCTCCGCTGTGTACAAAGAAGGTCATGCGGGCCTCTGATGAACAGACCTTTCCTATGCCAACAATGATGCCCCAACGCCACTCATGAGACATCGAAGCATGTGGCATACCAACCTCAGCGAAGCAACAAGACTGTCCTAGCCAACCAAGGACATCCATCGCTGAAGTTTTTCCTCCCTTTCTCTCTCTCTCCCTTTTGCCTCTAACAGGATGCTGTGGTGGTTCGCGAGAAAGCAGCCACAATCGGACATCACCAGATCCGGCATCCGGCATCGCATTAAGAGAGAACACCAGCCCGACTCCTGATCACCAAGGCAGGACTCACACCCAGGAAGTCTAACACTGTGATGGGCATCTCCACGGTCACCGACCACGCCCCGACACTCGTCTTGGCTTTCATTTTGTACCAGACTCAACACGACGTGAGCACACACAGCCAAGCTCACCAAGCCGTGTCTGGCGATTTCCTACGAACCCTGGAAAAAGGGGGGGGGGGGTCCCACACCATCGACCCCCTCAACCTCACTTGAGCTGAATGACCCACCTGCCATCCATTGTGCCTATTTGTTGTTCGATGAAGTCCATCTCCAAGTCTTCATCAAACACAAAGGGGGAATGTAGCGACAATGCCTGACAGGCGGTCACATGCTGTTCCAATTAGTAATTCCTTGTCTTTAAAACACATCCTTCGTTGTCTTTTCAGACAACGGGTCTGTCCACGGCGTCGCTAAGTCTGCTTGGACATGTCAAAATTGCAATCTGTTGTTCCCAGAGGAACATTTTAGTCAAATGGACAATCCCTTGTAAAACCCCCAGTTCAGCATGGACTCCCTGTGACTTTACAACCTCGTGACATTTCACACAAACACACGCACACATTACACACACACACACACACGTGGGCTTTCAACCAGAAACCCACCACGAGATGCAACTGAGGCACATTGCCATATATGGACTTCCACATAGTAAAATTTCATTTTACCATTCATTACAAATTTATAATAGAGGTGTGGTTTGCTAGAGTAAAATCTTTAATTCCGAAGATTCATTGAAAGAAAATCACTCCATAGTGTCTTGTAACCCGAACCTGGTCATAAACTTTTATGACCTCAAGACGGCATCTCATCCAGTTCTTCTTGTAAAGCCAACATTCCAACACCTTAACATACATGAAACTCTTCAGAGAAAACTCCCTAAGATGTTTGATATGTATTCCTATGTTTCTCAAAGTGTCGTCGTTTGCCATAACGGAAACACTGACAATTTTATTGTGTGTTTAATCCAGCTTTATTTGTGTGTAATGAGGCATATGAACATAATGTTATGTGTGTCCAATATCTACCTGTAATTCTTGGTATCTGTCTGACCGTCCTGTTTTAATTCAACCAGTCCCGCACATAGTATTATCGTAAGATGTATTATTCTGTATGTATAATCTTAAGAGGAAATATTAATTATTTCGGTCAGAAGACATATGATACAAGGGGGCGTGTTTTTCTTCACACAAAGAAGACATCTTCCCGCCACAGATCAGAAGTTTTGATTCGCTCTGTCACAAAACAGGGCGTAAAACAGATGTCTGTTAAAAGGACGAGACCCCCACTTCTCGCTCTCTTCCCTCTCTGGCTCTTCTCTTCCTTCTTCGATCTCCCTCTTCTCTCATCGATCCCGCTTGACCTCCTCCTCCTCCTTCTCCACGTGCAGCGCAGCGCTGCTCCGGTTGGACAGGCCATCGCCTCGGCCTCTGGGACACATGGCCCGCGTCATTTAAAAGCCTGCCGTCTTAGAAACCAAGATTTCTAGCCTCTTCCGCACGGAAGACGAACTTTCTCGGTAATGTACATCCAGTGAGCCTTTAAACTTCGCGGCACCTGAAGACGCAACAGAAACAGGACACCATCCGCGCTGTCCTGCCAGTTTCAGCATCACCCGAACAAAAGACAAAATCGCAAGTATATTGAGTTGATAAAACTGCTTTCCAGGTTGTCTCGTGAATTTAGGTTTTCTGTATGTAATTATTATTTTCCCCTTCTCTGCCTTTTATTTCTTTCTTTCATTTCATGTTATCCTGATCACGTATTTTCTTGTTTGGTTAAATGTGTGTTTGTTTATTGTTTGCATTTTTACGTACGTTTATATTCGTAGCTCATATAATCTCTAGTTATGCATTTATTAAAATTCATAAATACTTTTCACTGTCTCCGTGTTTGAAAACCCACCATTCTAAAGTCACTGAAACAAAAGATCTTAAGCTACAAGCTCGATATTAGACTACATTCAGTAGTTTTAATTAATAAACTCAGAAGGTTCGATGTCCGTGGCCAGGAGATCAAACTTTCTTGGAGTTTGTAAAGAGATACCCCTTCTTAACTGTGATAATCTCACCGTTATTCGCTGGACGAATAACGATTAGATCAGTTACAGAACGAGTTAATCTCGATAATTGATAAATTAAGTGTACATGCGACTTATGAATTATGACCATGAGTCATAAATATTAATATTCCCAAGATTCCCCATATTCTTGAGCTAATTCATATTTACCCAGAGTCGTATTCGTTACAAGTTTGATTCACAGATAAATGACTCTTTTAAAAGGTTAGTGAATCAGATCAGAAAGAGTCGCCTGTATAGAGAACTGTGGCGCCGAAAGTATAGTCCGACTCCTATGATTCAATAACTAATCACTCGTTGAAAAAGACGAATTGACTACATTTTAGAAAACAAAATGAAATATAGCTCAATATCATCTCATTAGCCAACATTACAGTGCACTGGATACAGCTCAGCAGTTTCTCTAATAAACAAATACACAATCATCCTGAAAAGAGGCCGTAGGCTCATCAACACTCCAAATCTCCGGGACCGATGGGTATTCTGACGTTACGTAACTATCAGCGCAAACAACTACATACTAAAAAAACTAGTTTTATCTTGACAATTAAAACATCAAACAACACTAGAACAATAAATTAATTAAATCACTTCGCCTACTCGTTTCTTCAGCTGAATGATTCCTCGGGAAAACAATGGTCTGCGTCTGCAGGATCTTCCTCAGGAATTAAATTAACCGTCAAAACCTTTTTCAGGCGGCCGAGTTCCTTGATTCTAGTAGTGGCCCGCTTGTGACAAAATGAACTCGGGCCGATGGTAAATACACACAGCTACACCGAGTATGGACCTGACACCAGTACAGCTGCTTTCAGCCGAGGCTGGCCCAGAAAAAGCCGTCAGTCCGGCAGATGTTACGTGCGGTCGGCTCGGATCTGGCCCGTTATCTGTTCACCGATGCCGACACTGACGCGTTTCAGCCGGAATCGGCCCAACTGTGCTTGCTATCTGGGTAACAAAGAAAATCTGTATTTGAATGAAGATTCAGCTTTTATTAAAGGGATAGTTCACCTAAAAATGAAAATTATCCCATGATTTACTCATCCTGAAGTCATCCTAAGTGTATATGACATTCTTCCATCAGACGAACACAATCAGAGTTATATTAAAAAATGCCCTGGCTCTTCCAAGCTTTATAATGGCAGTGAATGGGTATATTGTTTTGTAAGTCCATAAAAGTGCATCTATCCATCATAAAAGTGCATCTGTCCATCATAAAAGTGCATCTATCCATCATAAAAGTGCATCTATCCATCATAAAGTGCATCTGTCCATCATAAAAGAGCATCTGTCCATCATAAAAGTTCATCTATCCATCATAAAAGTTAATCTATCCATCATAAAAGAGCATCTATCCATCATAAAAGTGCATCTATCCATCATAAAAGAGCATCTATCCATCATAAGTGCATCGGTCCATCATAAAAGTGCATCTATCCATCATAAAAGTGCATCTGTCCATCATAAAAGTGCATCTATCCATCATAAAAGTGCATCTATCCATCATAAAGTGCATCTGTCCATCATAAAAGAGCATCTGTCCATCATAAAAGTTCATCTATCCATCATAAAAGTTCATCTATCCATCATAAAAGAGCATTTATCCATCATAAAAGTGCATCTATCCATCATAAAAGAGCATCTATCCATCATAAGTGCATCGGTCCATCATAAAAGTGCATCTATCCATCATAAAAGTGCATCTATCCATCATAAAAGTGCATCTGTCCATCATAAAAGAGCATCTGTCCATCATAAAAGTGCATCTATCCATCATAAAAGTTCATCTATCCATCATAAAAGTGCATCGGTCCATCATAAAAGTGCATCTATCCATCATAAAAGTGCATCTATCCATCATAAAAGTGCATCTATCCATCATAAAGAGCATCTGTCCATCATAAAAGTGCATCTATCCATCATAAGTGCATCGGTCCATCATAAAAGTGCATCTGTCCATCATAAAAGAGCATCTGTCCATCATAAAAGAGCATCTGTCCATCATAAAAGTGCATCTGTCCATCATAAAAGTGCATCTGTCCATCATAAAAGTGCATCTGTCCATCATAAAAGAGCATCTGTCCATCATAAAAGAGCATCTGTCCATCATAAAAGAGCATCTATCCATCATAAAAGAGCATCTGTCCATCATTAAAGTGCATCTATCCATCATAAAAGTGCATCTATTCATCATAAAAGTGCATCTGTCCATCATAAAAGAGCATCTATCCATCATAAAAGTGCATCTGTCCATCATAAAAGAGCATCTATCCATCATAAAAGAGCATCTATCCATCATAAGTGCATCAGTCCATCATAAAAGTGCATCAGTCCATCATAAAAGTGCATCTATCCATCATAAGTGCATCGGTCCATCATAAAAGTGCATCTGTCCATCATAAAAGAGCATCTGTCCATCATAAAAGAGCATCTGTCCATCATAAAAGTGCATCTGTCCATCATAAAAGTGCATCTGTCCATCATAAAAGTTCATCTGTCCATCATAAAAGAGCATCTGTCCATCATAAAAGTGTATCTGTCCATCATAAAAGTTAATCTATCCATCATAAAAGAGCATCTGTCCATCATAAAAGAGCATCTGTCCATCATAAAAGAGCATCTATCCATCATAAGTGCATCAGTCCATCATTAAAGTGCATCTATCCATCATAAAAGTGCATCTATTCATCATAAAAGTGCATCTGTCCATCATAAAAGAGCATCTATCCATCATAAAAGTGCATCTGTCCATCATAAAAGAGCATCTATCCATCATAAAATAGCATCTATCCATCATAAGTGCATCAGTCCATCATAAAAGTGCATCTATCCATCATAAAAGTGCATCTATCCATCATAAAAGAGCATCTATCCATCATAAAAGAGCATCTATCCATCATAAAAGTGCATCTATCCATCATAAAAGTGCATCTGTCCATCATAAAAGAGCATCTGTCCATCATAAAAGTTCATCTATCCATCATAAAAGAGCATCTATCCATCATAAAAGAGCATCTATCCATCATAAAAAGTGCATCTGTCCATCATAAAAGTGCATCTATCCATCATAAAAGAGCATCTATCCATCATAAAAAGTGCATCTGTCCATCATAAAAGTGCATCTATCCATCATAAGTGCATCAGTCCATCATAAAAGTGCATCTATCCATCATAAAAGTGCATCTATCCATCATAAAAGTGCATCTATCCATCATAATAGTGCATCTCTCCATCATAAAAGAGCATCTATCCATCATAAAAAGTGCATCTGTCCATCATAAAAGTCCATCTATCCATCATAAAAGTGCATCAGTCCATCATAAAAGTGCATCTATCCATCATAAAAGTGCATCTGTCCATCATAAAAGTGCATCTATCCATCATAAAGTGCATCTGTCCATCATAAAAGAGCATCTGTCCATCATAAAAGTGCATCTGTCCATCATAAAAGTGCATCTGTCCATCATAAAAGTGCATCTGTCCATCATAAAAGTGCATCTCTCCATCATAAAAGTGCATTTATCCATCATAAAAGAGCATCTGTCCATCATAAAAGTGCATCTGTCCATCATAAAGTGCATCTGTCCATCATAAAAGAGCATCTGTCCATCATAAAAGTGCATCTATCCATCATAAAAGTGCATCTGTCCATCATAAAAGTGCATCTGTCCATCATAAAAGTGCATCTCTCCATCATAAAAGTGCATTTATCCATCATAAAAGAGCATCTATCCATCATAAAAGTGCATCTTTTCATCATAAAAGTGCATCAGTCCATAATAAAAGTGCATCTATCCATCATTAAAGTGCATCAGTCCATCATAAAAGTTCATCTATCCATCATAAAAGTGCATCAGTCCATCATAAAAGTGCATCTATCCATGATAAAAGTGCATCTATCCATCATAAAAGTGCATCTATCCATCATAAAAGTGCATCTATCCATCATAAAAGTGCATCTATCCATCATAAAAGTGCATCAGTCCATCATAAAAGTTCATCTATCCATCATAAAAGTGCATCTGTCCATCATAAAAGTGCATCTATCCATCATAAAAGAGCATCTGTCCATCATAAAAGTGCATCTATCCATCATAAAAGTCCATCTATCCATCATAAAAGTGCATCTATCCATCATAATAGTGCATCTCTCCATCATAAAAGAGCATCTATCCATCATAAAAAGTGCATCTGTCCATCATAAAAGTCCATCTATCCATCATAAAAGTGCATCAGTCCATCATAAAAGTGCATCTATCCATCATAAAAGTGCATCTGTCCATCATAAAAGTGCATCTATCCATCATAAAGTGCATCTGTCCATCATAAAAGAGCATCTGTCCATCATAAAAGTGCATCTATCCATCATAAAAGTGCATCTGTCCATCATAAAAGTGCATCTGTCCATCATAAAAGTGCATCTCTCCATCATAAAAGTGCATTTATCCATCATAAAAGAGCATCTGTCCATCATAAAAGTGCATCTGTCCATCATAAAGTGCATCTGTCCATCATAAAAGAGCATCTGTCCATCATAAAAGTGCATCTATCCATCATAAAAGTGCATCTGTCCATCATAAAAGTGCATCTGTCCATCATAAAAGTGCATCTCTCCATCATAAAAGTGCATTTATCCATCATAAAAGAGCATCTATCCATCATAAAAGTGCATCTTTTCATCATAAAAGTGCATCAGTCCATAATAAAAGTGCATCTATCCATCATTAAAGTGCATCAGTCCATCATAAAAGTTCATCTATCCATCATAAAAGTGCATCAGTCCATCATAAAAGTGCATCTATCCATGATAAAAGTGCATCTATCCATCATAAAAGTGCATCTATCCATCATAAAAGTGCATCTATCCATCATAAAAGTGCATCAGTCCATCATAAAAGTTCATCTATCCATCATAAAAGTGCATCTGTCCATCATAAAAGTGCATCTATCCATCATAAAAGAGCATCTGTCCATCATAAAAGTGCATCTATCCATCATAAAAGTCCATATATCCATCATAAAAGTCCATCTATCCATCATAAAGTGCATCTATCCATCATAAAGTGCATCTGTCCATCATAAAAGTGCATCTATCATCATAAAAGTGCATCTATCCATCATAAAAGTGCATCTGTCCATCATAAAAGTGCATCAGTCCATCATAAAAGTTCATCTATCCATCATAAAAGTGCATCAGTCCATCATAAAAGTGCATCTATCCATCATAAAAGTGCATCTATCCATGCTAAAAGTGCATCTATCCATCATAAAGTGCATCTGTCCATCATAAAAGTGCATCTATCATCATAAAAGTGCATCAGTCCATCATAAAAGTTCATCTATCCATCATAAAAGTGCATCAGTCCATCATAAAAGTGCATCTATCCATGATAAAAGTGCATCTATCCATCATAAAAGAGCATCTGTCCATCATAAAAGAGCATCTGTCCATCATAAAAGAGCATCTGTCCATCATAAAAGAGCATCTGTCCATCATAAAGTCCATCTGTCCATCATAAAGTGCATCTATCCATGCTAAAAGTGCATCTGTCCATCATAAAAGTGCATCTATCATCATAAAAGTGCATCTGTCCATCATAAAAGTGCATCTGTCCATCATAAAAGTGCATCTGTCCATCATAAAAGTGCATCTGTCCATCATAAAAGTGCATCTATCCATCATAAAAGTGCATCATAAAAGTGCATCTATCCATCATAAAAGTGCATCATAAAAGTGCTCTACGTGTCTCTGGGGAGTTAATAAAGGCCTTCTGAAGTGAAGCCATGTGATCATGTAAGAAAAATATCCATATTTAAAACTTAATTGACTAATAACTAGCTTCCAGCAGACGGTCCTAGGACGGGTTCAGGGTGAGTAAATCATGGGCTAATGTTCATTTTTGGGTGAACTCTCCCTTTAATGGAGAAGCCTGAGACTGGGAAGTTTGCAAACAAACAACATAATTCAGAAAGCACATATTAATGAGGAAACCATCACTCTCTGATGTGTGTGTGTGTGTGTGTGTGTGTGTGTGTGTGTGTGTGTGTGTGTGTGTGTGTGTTCTCTGTTCCTCATGTTTCTTCCACAGTTGAAGACGCTATTCTTCGCTATGATTACAAGAAACTGGAGGATGATCACACACTGGGTTTCTACGGCATTAAACATGAGGATCATATTATCGCAGAGTGTCATAAAAAACTAAGAGGTATGCATTATTTACACTAGTATTTGACATTATTAAAAGCATTTATTTATAATCTTAAACTAACTGACCTTTTCATTTCAGCCAGAGAGAGATATGAGATAAGTGACCCTCGTCTTGAAGGTCAGTTTCTCTTCTGAGTGTAAAGTCCACAAATGCTTGTTTTCTCCATCAGTGGTTTTGCATTACACACATTTATAAAGGCACTGATAGACAGATCTAAGGCAAACAATCATAATCTCCACATCGTCTCACAGTGTCAGGTCTCTCTGAAGAGAAATATATAAGAATATCCAGGACTGAATCTAGAGTTAAATATAAGCTCTTAACATGTAAATGCATTAAAGTCACACTGAATTCAGAGAGGAATCTTAAATCATGTTCCAGTATTAAACAGTGATAAAACACATAATCCATTATAAATATATTCATACTGAGGGTTAAAGTGTAATATTAATCTTTCTGTCAAAGTTTATGATGGAGTTTGTGTTTTCCTTTATACATTCATATAAAAATAATATAATCATTTCTTTTGCTTACATTTATTAAATCAAGTTTGCACTTAATATTTTTATTTTGTGAGAATTGTTTCCCTTCCTTGTGTTTCAATGGTTTAATTAAAGGTTCTGTGAGTAATTTCAATAAAACTTCCCCAAAAACTAGAGTGAGAACATGAATAGAGGACAGAAATAAATACATGTGAACTAACTCTCAGTATTAGTAGAATAACAGAGTTACCGTAAAACTTCAAATAATAGCTGAGTCCCAAATAGACGCCTGTCTCTTTTAAACGCCTGGTGTGGCTACAGGTTTGGATAAATAAAGGCCGGTCTCTAATAGAGGCCTGGTCTGTTTTTTAGTTTCGGGTTGTATTTAATCTTCTAAAACCCATCAGATCGTCTGTTTAAGCCAGTTCTATGGAGCAGATTGCGCACGCAAGAGAGCCCTGCGCATCTGGGCGGGAGCTGTTAGCGCAAGCAAGGCAGGCAGAGTTAGCGGAGGCAGAGTTAGCGGAGGCAAGAGTTAGCGGAGGCAGAGTTAGCGGAGGCAAGAGTTAGCGGAGGCAGAGTTAGCGGAGGCAAGAGTTAGCGGAGGCAAAGTTAGCGGAGGCAGAGTTAGCGGAGGCAGAGTTAGCTGAGGCAAGAGTTATCGGAGGCAGAGTTAGCGGAGGCAGAGTTAGCGGAGGCAAGAGTTAGCGGAGGCAGAGTTAGCGGAGGCAGAGTTAGCGGAGGCAAGAGTTAGCGGAGGCAGAGTTAGCGGAGGCAGAGTTAGCGGAGGCAGAGTTAGCGGAGGCAAGAGTTAGCGGAGGCAAGAGTTAGCGGAGGCAAGAGTTAGCGGAGGCAGAGTTAGCGGAGGCAGAGTTAGCGGAGGCAAGAGTTAGCGGAGGCAAGAGTTAGCGGAGGCAGAGTTAGCGGAGGCAAGAGTTAGCGGAGGCAGGGTTAGCGGAGGCAAGAGTTAGCGGAGGCAAGAGTTAGCGGAGGCAAGAGTTAGCGGAGGCAGAGTTAGCGGAGGCAAGAGTTAGCGGAGGCAAGAGTTAGCGGAGGCAGAGTTAGCGGAGGCAGAGTTAGCGGAGGCAGAGTTAGCGGAGGCAAGAGTTAGCGGAGGCAAGAGTTAGCCGAGGCAGAGTTATCGGAGGCAGAGTTAGCGGAGGCAAGAGTTAGCGGAGGCAAGAGTTAGCGGAGGCAGAGTTAGCGGAGGCAGAGTTAGCGGAGGCAAGAGTTAGCGGAGGCAAGAGTTAGCGGAGGCAGAGTTAGCGGAGGCAAGAGTTAGCGGAGGCAGGGTTAGCGGAGGCAAGAGTTAGCGGAGGCAAGAGTTAGAATTCGCCAATGAACTAGTAGTTGAAGATCGCGCACAGCGTATGAGAAGCACAGTGCCGCGTCGAGGACAACTCGAGGTATCGCACACCGGACACGCACTTTCTCAATTTATGGCCAGCAATATTGTTATGTTTAAGGACATCATGGAATTAAGATAATGTCTGTACTATGTTATGATTGTACTGAACAATTAAATTAAATACAATCGTTGCTAAGTCTGCAGTCTGAACACTTTACCTCAGAGCGTCCGTTAACTGAATGAATTGAGAATATCACCTGAAAATCCGATAACATCAGCCGTTTTCATCCATGCAGCTGATTTCTGTGAATGAATGTAAAACTGAATGTATATCGCTGCACAGGGTGAAGTCAGTATACATTAACGACGATTTGAGGCAATGTACACTCATAGAGAATAATGTGTTCGAATTTTAAAGACGTGGCGCTGCGCTTCTCGTCTGGTGTGCGACCCCCTTTAGACATACGGAAATATAGTAGGCTAATTATTACATTAACTGATTTGTTAAACACAAACACAGATATGATAACCTCGTACTGTCATGCTCATCTCAACACTAAATTAAAGGCCTGTCTCATATAGACACCTGTCTCAAATACAAGCCGGTGCAGTTCGGCGATTTGGGAAAATAAAAGCCCGGGCTATTATTTGAAGTTTTACGGTATAGTTCATATATAATAAGTTTACATGAAGTTGCAAAGTTATAGTCTGTTGAGGAGCATCAAAATAAAGAGTCAGCTGATATTAACCAGAGGGTTTATTAATACTCTAATAACTGATAAACTGATATCCACATAAAGAGTTTAGAGTATTTTTATGCATTACAGTAAACAGAAAAGAAAAGTTGTTTCAGGTTATCAAGTTATTACTTTATGATGAAAGATTATGAGATAAACATTGTGCTTCTTTATAATAACTTGCACTGATGGGTCGATATCAATAAGAGGAACATTTACTATATTTTTCATATTTCCATGAGTCGTTTATTATAAATTCATTTGTGTAATGTAATATTTTATTTTAAGAGGTCGACATTAGAAGAGAATATAGTGAATTATATGGTAGTAAGTTTGACTGATCTCACACTTTAACTGATCAGCTCACAGTATTAATATATTTATGATGATTATGTGAAACTGTAGTTATAAAGAATTATTTAAGGATCCGTTTATAGGATCTGATTTTATATTAGTAATTCTTCAGTGAATTCTGCTGTTAAACTGAGTGTATATTGTATTATTTTCTGTCATTATTAATATCTGTCACACGATTAAACCCCACAGAGGAACAGCAGTCAAGTGTCAGTTTATGATCACAGTTTTAACCAGTATTTTATACTAACAGGGAACGTTCTGGAAAGATTCTCTCAAAGTTATGATCAAACGTTCCTCCAGTAACATTACACATTTGTTCAGAGTTATCTGGTGTTTAATAAAGTCCTCAGAACATCAGCACTAAAACATTATTAATACATCATTAATGGAGCTTTTATTCTGAAACGTTTCATGAGGATCATATTATCGCAGAGCGCCGTAAAAGTATGCATTATTTACACTAATATTTTACATTATTAAAAGCATTTATTTATCATCTTAAACTAACTGACCTTTTCATTTCAGTCAGAGAGAGTTATGAGATACAGATACAAGTCCCTCGTCCTGAAGGTCAGTTTCTCTTCTGAGTGTAAAGTCCACAAATGCTTGTTTTCTCCATCAGTGGTTTTGCATTACACACATTTATAAAGGCACTGATAGACAGATCTAAGGCAAACAATCATAACTTAAACGTTTCAGTTGGATGTTCATCTAATGTTTGTAAAATGTTGTTTCAGAATATTCATCATTCATAAGTAACGTTCCCATAATGTTTGAAGAATGATAATATGAAATGTTCTCTTAATGTTTTGCTGAACTTCACATTAAAAACGTTTTACAAACATTCATAAATAATATTTTCATATCTTAATGGGAACGTCAGTAAAACATTCTTATTTCTTTGTTGAACTGAGTGTTTATGGCGACTGTAAATCAGGCCGTTATCATCATATGCTTTACTGTACATGTGATTTACTGAATGCTGGTCAGAACTTTGATTTATATTCTATACAACAATGGACAGAAATGAACAATTATCCAACATATCCTCTATATAATATACATGTAAACTTTATTATGATGAGTGTAAAACATGTTGAATTATTGATCCTTCATACAATTAAAGTTAAAGGTACAGATTGACAGATTCACGACACGATATTATTCAGTTTCTGACGAATGTTTTGTTCTGTTCCACATCAGATTTCAGCCTTTTAGAATTATCTCGTCGACATGAAGAAAAGAGGAAATCTATGGAAACATTATTATTTGACATGGATCAGCCTCAGCTGGAATCTCAGAAGTTTCAGCTGAAACCCAGTGAATAATGTTGTGTATTGTAGTTCATAACAGCCTCACATAATCATCACATTAATAACGTGTTTTTATACACAGTTCAGTCACTGTTAGCCTGGCGACTCTACAAACACACTCCCATAATGCACTGCTACTGTTCATTGCCGGAAATATTAACATCACATCAGGAATGTGTTATAGAGTTTTTGTTTTGTTCAGTCTAAAGTTTACTGTTGTATTTTGTTAAAGTTTTCAACTCTTTATAGGTTTTCATAAAGTTTGTCATTATTATTCTAAGAAAACAAAATGCCAGAACACACAATAATTCATGTGATAATTAACTTTATTTTTCCACAAACCTTATAGCAGTTAAACTTCACAGTTCACACTGTACAACCAAACCCATAATAATCATCATCTTCTTCTTTTGATTTTTACTGGCGGTTGGCAAACCAACTTAAAAGGTGCATTACCGCCACCAACTGGACTGGAGTATGGACAGCAGTTTGACAACCAAACCCATAATCCAGGGCTGCGTTCAGCCCCGACAAAACGTATCTCAAACCCCTAACCGGTGCACGCCGTTTCCAGGAAACATGACGTTCAACCCGGAAACCGTAGCAAAACGTTGCGCACCGTTTTGAACTTGAACGTCCCCCTGGTTAAACTGCTTTTTAAAGTAACAGCCACATCACTTCCTGTGGAAGATACCATTTTGGTGATTATTATGGGTTTGGTCAGAGAATGTCTAATAAAGGGAGAACTTCCACTCTCGGTAAACGTCCGGCTTCTGAACTGGTTGCAGTCTGCCGTCAATACCTTAAACTGTTTCACATGGTAAAACACAATGTGCAGATCTCACTTAGACTTTTCAGCAAAACTCTAAACACATTCTCATTCTCAAAACACATTCTGCACTGTAATGCACACGTCATCCACACTAGTAAACACAAGAGGCAATAATCAAATACAAATAGAGAACACACGTCATTGATCGAACACAACCACTCAAAACTGATTTAACCTGTTTCAAAAGATGCCCAAAGACAAGAAGAAGCACACTGATCACGTTTACTCCTTTGATGTTTGTCCCTGTTAGTATTGTACACTGTAGTGCATTGTAGGCTGTATACTGTACAATAAACACATTGTATTGCCTGAACATTGTGCTCTCCATTTGTTAACAGCACTGACTGCTCAATAGATTTTGACTGGTTGCAGGTTCATATCAACAAAGAACAAGAATTACAGTATCACAGAGACAGAGGAGAAGTGTGTGAGATGCAGGGTCAACCCGGTATCACGCTAAAGCGTGTAATACACACGCTGGTCCACTAGCAGATGCGTGTCAATGTCACGCTTTGCCTCCTCTAGGCGTGAAAATGACACGCATGAATGAAGGGTGAGTACCAGAATTCATGATCAATGATCAATTTTGCATTCTCCAAAATTCACCATGTATGTATCGCTGCAGCCCGGAGACCTGCAAGTGGGAGGAGCTTATGCCGCAAGTAGGAGGGATTTCACAAATGTGCAAGTAGGAGGAGTTTACGCCGCAAGTGGGAGGAGCTTATGCGGAAATCCCCAAGCTGTCATTGCCGAGGACGGCGGTGAATGAGTATGGCAGGAAGTAGCGACAGTAATGAAAATAAACGATTAAATATTACGTTCCTCATCATGGTCTGATCTCTTACAGCTTTGTTATTATTGTGTGCGTCCAATACCACTCACTGTCAATGATGAAGTCACGTCTTTACACCTTTTACCATACTTAAAGTAATGTGTTTTAAATTCATCAGGCTGTAGGCCTTATTCAAGCATATTTCTGAATATTAGATATATATTCTTCAATTCTACAGTATCAAGTAAATGAACATATTAAAATGTGATGCAATTAGACTCAGTAAAGCTGTGATTGGATGATGACAGGTGTCGGTGATCATTCTCAAGTGTCGTGGTCAGCACTGCTGCTGTTGCTGTTGTATCAGTCAGTGGTTTATCAGCTTGTCAAAAAACGGGACACGGGAGGTCAAGCGACGAGGAAACTTTTTGTGCGCAAAAAACAACAACTAAAATGACTAAATTCAGCTCTTCATGTTCTTCTGTGTTTCTCTGAGCGAGTTCACGCAGTGTAACAGCGCAGCGCTTCTGGGTTGAACAGAGAACGGAGGCTCACTATTGGCCGACGCTGGTCATGTGTGCATGTGATGCGTGTGATGCTGGCCAATAGTGAGCCTCCGTTCTGACATTACCTAATTACCTAGAAGCCTATGGAGGAGTGAGACAGCTCTCAGATTTAATCAGAAATATCTTAATTTGTGTTCTGAAGATGAACGGGAGTCTTACGGGGTTGGAACAACATGAGGGAGAGTAATTACTGACAGAACTTTCATTTTGGGGTGAACTAACCCTTTAAGAAAGCTTGGATGGTAAAGAAGGGTGATGGTTAGTTCACACAACCAAAAGCTGTTGTACAGAAGAGAGGTGGGGATTCTGCTTGATGACGGTACGGCGAGGAAAGCCTCACGTCTCGCTGGAACGCAGAAATCCAGTGGAAGTGTTGCTCCTACTGAGTTTGATGAATAAATATGTCTGTTAGAGTTAGACACAAACCTGTCTGGACCGAGGACTGTGTTGTAGATATGTAAGGAAATGAAGAACTTGAGATAGCAGATTCATATTTGAATGAAAAAGATTCAAAAAGTTTAAACCATTTATTTCATTGTTTCAAAATACTTGTTTATTTGTGATATATATATTTTTTAATTTCTGTTGTGATATACAAACAACTGTATTCTTTCTGAAAGGGGAAGATGTTGTGTTCTCTCTCCAGTGCATTGCTATAATACTCATGTCCACTAGGTGGCGCTGATGTGTTCACATGTTCAACTGATGGAAGAGCTGTGTGGAAGAAGACGGTATAGTTGAGTAAAGTGAATGCTGAGCTTCTGCTTGTGTCTGTCAGCTTTCATTCCTCCTTCAACATGACATTTCTCTGACTGATGAACACATATAGTGTAATAACATGCTCTCTATGATGCTGTATGACTGACATTTCTCTTCTTATGAGCATTAACTGTGGAAAAGTGCACAAGTTTAGTTTGTGATGAAAATTTCACAGTCACACTCAATGATTTTTACCTGATCTCAGATCAGTTTCATTCATTTGTCCAAAACTATAGAGTGAATACAGGAATAGAGAGGAGAGAAATAAACGTACTGTGCAAAATGTAGGCCTATTATGTATGATTATTTTTTAAATAGTTTTTTTTTTTTTACCATAAATATAATGCATAGAATTATTGTTAAAAATTCTTTCTTTGCTCAGTCACGTGACTGAAAGTGACGTTTTCAAAGCATCTAATTAATATTCATGAGCACGCCTCCGCCATAACCGAGTAATCCTCGTCAGTGTTTGATGTCAGTTGTATTATCAAGAGTGTGCAGTCCTAGTGGTGTAGTCTACGTGATACGCAGGTATACGCCGTATACCCACTAGAAAAGGCCAAGGATTTGCGTATACCCACTTAAAAAAAGCGTGAGGATACGTATCAACTTCGTTTTGTGTCAGAACTTTCACACTTTCATTCATAAATTCACCCCGTCTGTGTTTGCGAAGCGACGGATCGAATCGCGGAATCCAGTCACAAATGGAACGTGCTATATAAAGCAGAACGTCACGGAATTTGGCTATTTTTGAATGAATAAATCAAAAGTAGCTGCTGTACAATGAATAAAATCTCGATATGGACTAGTGTCTATGAATATTAAAGCTAAAAGAGACTGCAATTGTTCTACGCGTCTCTGGGAATGAGCGCTCAGTGTGTGCTCCACTACACACACACACACACACAGAAGCACGCGTGACTCACGCTCGTGGTGTTTTCAGCGTTTCACTGTATTGAGACATGATGTAAGCTACACATGTGCATTTCATCGCAGAGCTGCTATGAGAGTCACTTGATGAGAATTTCACCATTTCATTTGATAAAACTATCGCCATTCATTCGTTTCATATACACATAGAAACTGAAATGTCTTTACGACAACCTGTCAAAATAAAAGTTCTGTATAACTTGAAGAAATTATAACAGAAATATATTACTATTGCACAGAGTATACTTTAGGCCTAATAATAATAATAATAATAATAATAATAATAATAATAATAATAATAATAGTTTATTAAAACACACAGAAACTCAAATGTCTACAACCCACCAAAATAAAAGTTCGGTCTAACTCAAATTAATTAGAAAGAAATTGCACAGTAAAAGGTATTTTAAAATAACATTTTTTTCAAAAAACACCATTTCTAAAAGTAAATTTGTATTTGTGCCTATAATGTTTTTTTAAAAAAAATGTTGAAAATTGTCAACTGATAAAACCTGTGCTTCAGGGACCATATTCATATAACATCTAAGGCTAAAGGTAGCTCTTAACTGACTGAGTTAGATGGTGATTAACACTAAACAGTAGAAAATCAGTCCAGTCTCCCCAGCTGTAAATGTCATTGGCTGTTAAAATCTTGTGTTACTTATAATAAATTGACATGTTGATAACACTTAGTATTTCATAATGCTCTCAATTACATGTCGATGCATACTGTATGCATTAGTGAGTGTGGTGGTGCTTATGGGGTGACGCTCTGGGATGGGTATGAGTATGCGGCGGCGGCGGCGGCGGCGGCGGCGGCGGGGGGGGGTTATATTAGAGTATACTCACTACAAAAAACTAGACTACACCACTGGTCCTACCTGTTTTATTATTATTAAATATATCTTCATTATACCTTTTTCACATGTTGCCCTTTGGATTCTGATAGTCTGCGGATTACTAGGGATCTTAATATAGAGATAGAAACAGAAACATGGCATTCGATTTTGAAACGTGTTCACTCGTCATGTGTTTGTGCTCGCCACGGGGTTTTACAGTGTAAAGTGGTCCACAGAGTACACTGGTCTAAAAGTAAGTTAGCCCGCATGTTCCCTGACATTGATCCAAGCTGTGACAAGTGTCATCTAGAACCGGCTAATCTAACTCATATGTTCTGGACTTGTCCTGCTTTATCTCTTTTCTGGGATTCGGTCTTTGACTCACTTTCCGCTATTACTTCTGTCAATATCCATCCCTCTCCGCTAATCGGCTTGTTTGGAGTTTTACCTCCTGATTAGGGTAGAGTGGGGTAAAACGCCCCCCACCTGTTTTTCCCAAAATAACCACTTAAAGTAGTCAATATAGGTTTTTACTGTTGCTATGCACTACGTTGATAACGGGGATATACAAATCTCTATGGAGAAGCTGACACCAGCAACATATTTGAAGAGAAGAGGATTACATGGTAAATGCTATAATTTTCAGAAACAAGTGTTTAAGAGAATATTGTTCTGCATGATATCACAGTGATGTATGATAGATGAATAGTGAAGTCTGTAGTTTGAGATCTACGGAGCCCCCCTAGTCCCACTTTGCCAAAAAAAAATTATTATAACTATCTTGTGGCCTCAAGATAGTAACTCGTGGCCTCAAGATACTAACTCGTGGCCTCAAGATAGTAACTCGTGGCCTCAAGATAGTATATCTCGTGGCCTCAAGATAGTAACTCGTGGCCTCAAGATACTAACTCGTGGCCTCAAGATAGTAACTCGTGGCCTCAAGATAGTATCTCGTGGCCTCAAGATACTAACTCGTGGCCTCAAGATACTAACTCGTGGCCTCAAGATAGTATATCTCGTGGCCTCAAGATAGTAACTCGTGGCCTCAAGATACTAACTCGTGGCCTCAAGATACTAACTCGTGGCCTCAAGATAGTAACTCGTGGCCTCAAGATAGTATCTCGTGGCCTCAAGATACTAACTCGTGGCCTCAAGATAGTAACTCGTGGCCTCAAGATAGTATCTCGTGGCCTCAAGATAGTAACTCGTGGCCTCAAGATACTAACTCGTGGCCTCAAGATAGTATATCTCGTGGCCTCAAGATAGTAACTCGTGGCCTCAAGATACTAACTCGTGGCCTCAAGATACTAACTCGTGGCCACGAGAAAGTGAGTTTTTTCAAGGAACGTTCCTTTTAATGTTTCCATGGCGACGCGTCACGCGATACACCGCAGCCACAATAATACTGTATGACAGATGTGTCGCTTTTATTTCGCTTTTCCTTTTTTATTCAAAATATTCACAAACTTGCTTACCATGTCATCAACTAGCCCCTGAGAGTACGGCGCCACATTTAGAATGTTCAGTGCTGCCAAATCCAAATGTGCTTTCGCGCATTGGCTGGCGCTGAGCCAGAGTCGGACGCGTTCAGCGCTGTCATCACAACTAAGCAGTTTTTTCAACTTCATGATGTTTATTTTTGGTTTCAGATATTTAAATACACATAAGCACGAGTAAAATAATACATTTGGAGTTTGTAAAACACACTGATGTCTGTCTGTGGAAGCAGCAATAACAATCTATTCAAAGATAATTTGCCGACATGTGTTATTCATATTAGACAAACATAGTGCAAGACAAGGAACTATAAAGTTTACTCTATTCTTCTCAGTTCACCGGCCACTTTCTAAAGTCTTTCTTGCATTTATTTCGGGAGAAACTGATGAATTTACGTGCTGTAAATCCGACTGACAGGACAACATTGCAGCGCCCATCTCATGTTATTATAGATCAAGATTATTTATTAAAAGCCAGAGTCGGACGCGTTCAGCGCTGTCATCACTACTAAGCAGTTTTTCAACTTCATAATGTTTATTTTTGGTTTCAGATATTTAAATACACATAAGCACGAGTAAAACAATACATTTGGAGTTTGTAAAACACACTGATGTCTGTGGAAGCAGCAATAACAATCTATTCAAAGATAATTTGCCGACATGTGTTATTCATATTATATTAGACAAACATAGTGCAAGACAAGGAACTATAAAGTTTACTCTATTCTTCTCAGTTCACCGGCCACTTTCTTGCATTTATTTCGGGAGAAACTGATGAATTCACGTGCTGTAAATCCGACGGACAACATTGCAGCGCCCATCATGTTATTATAGATCAAGATTATTTATAAAGGTTTTTAAACGACTAAACACACTCACTTACACGTATGTGAGAATCGAAATATCAGATAGGCTAGTTGATGACATGGTAAGCAAGTTTGTGAATATTTTGAATAAAAAAGGAAAAGCGAAATAAAAGCGACACATCTGTCATACAGTATTATTGTGGCTGCGGTCAATCGCGTGACGCGTCGCCATGGAAACATAAACATGGAAACGTTCGCCTTGAAAAAACTCACTTTCTCGTGGCCACGAGTTAGTATCTTGAGGCCACGAGTTACTATCTTGAGGCCACGAGTTACTATCTTGAGGCCACGAGATATACTATCTTGAGGCCACGAGATATACTATCTTGAGGCCACGAGTTACTATCTTGAGGCCACAAGTTAGTATCTTGAGGCCACGAGTTAGTATCTTGAGGCCACGAGTTAGTATCTTGAGGCCACGAGTTAGTATCTTGAGGCCACGAGTTAGTATCTTGAGGCCACGAGTTAGTATCTTGAGGCCACGAGATACTATCTTGAGGCCACGAGTTACTATCTTGAGGCCACGAGTTACTATCTTGAGGCCACAAGATAGTTATAATAATTTTTTTTGCCAAAGTGGGACTAGGGGGGCTCCGTAGAGATCATATGTTATTTATAATGAATATAATTATATTTAAAAAAATTAAACATTTTTTTAAAAAGTCATAGCTTGTGGGGTACGCTGAGGGGTAAAACGCCCCCCTGGGAGCATAGTTTCTCTCTATCATAATTACTATAATAAAATATTTCTGTCTATCAAATCCTTTGTTTTACACTTAATGCAGTATAACTAGGTGGTAAAACCAAAATATTTGAACAAAACATAAAAAAATTACCTCAAGTGAACATTAACTAGCTAGCTTGCTAGCAAAGTTAGCTCACTGATGGAAGGTAGTTAAATTTGGCTATTTTGGACATTGCTGAAATAAATATTAATATACATGTTTATACATTACTTTTACTTTTAGAGATTAAAAACTATTGTCTGTTAATTTTGCTGTTGATCTATGAAGCAAACTGGTTGGTAAGAAAGGGGGCATTTTACCCCACCGCTGGGGCAAAACGTCCCCTTTGTACAAAAATATTTTCAGTCAAAATGCTAATTAATTATTAAGGCTGAGCAATTTTAATATTTGGTGAATAACTCCTGCCATAGTCACTCAAAACCGGGATGGCAATTCTAGTCATATTTATGTTTTGTTTCACTGTAATGTCACATTTTCCTTAAGGGGGGCGTTTTCCCCCACTCTACCCCTCGCTGCCGTCTCATCTCACTGAGCTGGTAGCTTTTCTTGCACTACTAGCGAGCAGTGTTGGGCAAGTTACTTCGAAACTGTAATGCGTTATTTATTACTTGTTACTGTCATTTCAAAGTAATTCGTTACATTACAATATTACTGTATTTAAAATGTAAGGCATTACACTACTATTGCATTACTTTTAAGTTACTCTCACCAAAATAACTGCAAATATGGATTTGGCAATCTAAATGTATAAGAAATTTTACCATGATGTACTATAGTACATACCATGGTATACCATAGTAGTACCATGGTAGTACCATGGTACCTTACATCTAACCATGGTACATACTATATAGTACTTCAGATAATATCATGGTACCATGGTACATTGCATGGTACTGTAGATGTTACTATGGTACATAGTATGGTACCTCAGATTTACCATGGTACCTACCATGGTACATACCATAGTACCTCAGATATAACCATGGTACATACTTTATAGTACTTCAGATATTATCATGGTACCATGATAATATCTGAAGTACTATACTGTACAGTATGTTACTATGGTACATAGTATGGTACCTCAGATTTACCATGGTACATGCCCTAGTACCTCAGATATAACCATGGTACATTCTGCCGTACATATTACCATGGTACATACTACCTCAGATATAACCATGGTACCTCAAATATTACCATGGTACTTTGCATGGACGCATGGTACAGACATCTTTTTACTTTAAGCCCGGGGTAAACTTTAGGCTTAAACTTTAGCAAAAATAAAAATAACTAATGAATAATAACTAAGCCAAATATTTTTATTTTATTTTAATTATTATTGTGAGTGACTGCAGTAGTGTGGGCATAGGCCATTTGGTCTATGAACGAGTCATAGATCTCCAAAATCAGTTTTAAATGTATAATTTAATATTAATGAGATTTTTATTTAAGTAATGTTCTAATTCTAGATGTTTGTAAATGCTGCATGATTTTGACGTGGTTTAATCAATGGCCGTGCGCGTGAACTTTGAACATTCATGTCGCTTTCAAACACTGGAGCGGCCGCGGCGCAGAGTTGCCATGGAAACGGCGCTGGACCACTGCGACTGGTAAGCAGGAAACTCCCTCTCTCGCTGTTGAGAATGTACTATCCGCTGCAGGCTCACTCATCTCGGCTCTGTCTGATTAACGTACAGGAAGTGAAACATTTTGCGCGGACGTTTCTCCTCTGCTGATCTCGCGGTGATTTTGGCGAATTTGTATGAAGAAAAAAAAACTACCACTTTATTCCAGGTTAACTAACAATGCTTGTAACGCGCGTTACTGACATTTGTACCGAGTAAAATATTACTTTTTTTCCCCCTGTAACGCCTTACATTACCGCGTTACAGCAAAAAGCAATGCATTACAGTAATTAATTACTTTTGTAACGCGTTACTCCCAACACTGCTAGCGAGACGCTGCATTTTGATGAACTGGAAGGGTCCTCGAGTCCCTTCTCATACTCTGTGGATAAAAGATGCCTTATTTTTTGTTAAATTGGAAAAAATTAAACACAGCCTTCGTGATTCCATGATTACATTTTCAAGAATTTGGTTACCCTTTTTTGAGCATGTTAAATCTCTGCAGCTGGACGCAGTCTCATCTGTCTGACTGACCGCCCAACCCTGCACTCTCAGTGGTTTTTATTATCGTTAGCAGCACACATTATTTTCTAAGTTTTGAGGTTACTCAACTTTACTTGCTGGACCTAGTTAAGGCTGACCTTGTCCTATTTCTGAATTATGACATAAAGCTCTGTTATATATTATATACTATACTAAACCTGTTAGTACTGTAAGGGATTTTGTGTTGGTGTTTTTGTATTAATGTTTTTATTTTATTTTATTTTTTATGTCGTTTTTTTGTGCTTTTTATTATATTATTATTATTATTTTTTGTTTTTATATTGATTGTTTGTGTTTGGTGTTGTGAAAAAATCAATAAATAAATCATAGCCTATATAAAAAATATATATCTTCATAAATCTCAAGGGTGCGTGTGGAGTGTGAGGATGATCAATCACAGTCGACTCACGACTTTCCATTAGCAGTGACTGCAAATACAGTATTGGTAAAAAACAACATTATATTAAAACTACATTAATCACTACATTCTCAACTTTTGTGGTGATAATGATTTAAAATGTTTCGCTCACACATGCATAAATCATTTTATGACAATCAAATGTATGTTTATTGAAGATTATAAAACAAATCTATAAATAAATGCAAACAAATAAATAAATGCACATAGCCCATAGTCTACAAAAAAAGAAAGAAAGAAAGAAAGATTATCACTTCCGGAAGAGTTCATATAAAGTGGGCGGAGTCTATCTCTGAGCGGATGCCGTTACAACAGTGAAAGTAAACCTAAACACTGCGCAATATTCATTTTATATTCATTTCAAATTCTACATTAATTCCACAAAATGAGGTGCACAATTAATGTCAAAGACCTTCACGGAAAGACAACACCAGTAGATGTGGGTTCAGAGGAGAAACTGAAGAACATGACCGTTGGAGAGCTCAAAAGAAGACTCGATCCCACAGTTCCATGTAAGTCGAACTCTTCAGAGTTATGTGTTAATGTCCATGTGTGTTTCTGTCACTCAGTTAATAATAACATTAATTATCATATGCGAAAATGATATAAACAGGAAAAACTGTATCAACATGTGAATGTTTATTCATCAGCTCTGATCAACCCAAAGGCCTGAACTACATCAGATTGTATAATAACATCTGCTGGATTTATCCTTATATAAATTAACCATTATTACTACAGTAACCATATTTCAACCATGATATTTATAGTAAAATGATGTTAATTACAGGAAAATCCTCTTAATGATGAAATGATCGTCTTCAGCTCTTAATGAGGTTTATACACTGATGATTCTCACGCATTCATTGTTTGTTTATAGGTGAAGATTACAGACTAACGTTACTCTACAGAGGCATGGTACTGAAGGATCAAGTAACACTGCGGGATTACGGCATTGAACATGAATCTACAGTGATTAGGGTTGATCTTCAACGTGGAGGAGGTAAAAACAGTGTTAGTTTATAATGTTTAATCTGACTCTTCATGTCGTCACTGAAGACAAACTCTTGTTTTCTCTATAGCAGTGATTTTATATTAGTAATTCTTCAGTGAATTCTGCTGTTAAACTGAATGTATATTGTATTATTTTCTGTCATTATTAATATCTGTTACACGATTAAACCCCACAGAGGAACAGCAGTCAAGTGTCAGTTTATGATCACAGTTTTAACCAGTATTTTATACTAACAGGGAACGTTCTGGAAAGATTCTCTCAAAGTTATGATCAAACGTTCCTCCAGTAACATTACACATTTGTTCAGAGTTATCTGGTGTTTAATAAAGTCCTCAGAACATCAGCACTAAAACATTATTAATACATCATTAATGGAGCTTTTATTCTGGAACGCTTTAGTTGGATATTTAACGTTTTTAAAATTTTGCTACTTGTTTCAAAACATTCAACATTCAAAAGTAACGTTCCCATAATGTTTATAAAATGATAATATGGAGCGTTCTCTTAATGTTTTGCTGATTTTCACATAATCAAGAATAATGTTTTTAAAACAATAAAAAATAACATTCAGAAATAATGTTTTCATAACTTACTGTGAATGTCACCAAAAGTTCTCAACATTTCTTTGTTTTCTGGGAAGATTGAGTGTTTAATGGCGACTGTAAATCAGGCCGTTATCATCATGTGCTTTACTGTACATGTGATTTACTGAATGCTGGTCAGAACTTTGGTTTGTTTGCAGTTTTACTGTTGTTTTATTCTTCATAATTGTGTTATTGTTGATCTTTCTCTGACTGATTTACACATATAGTGAGACACACAATTTATGTCAAAACCCTTGACGGAGAGAGAATAATACCAGTAGATGTGGACTCAGAGAAACTGAAGAACATGACCGTTGAAGAGTTCAGAAGAAGACTCAATCTCTTATTTCCAGGTAAGTCGAACTCTTCAGAGTTATGTGTTAATGTCCATGTGTGTTTCTGTCACTCGTTTAATAATAACATTAATTATCATATGCGAAAATGATATAAACAGGAAAAACTGAATCAACATGTGAATGTTTATTCATCAGCTCTGATCAACCCAAAGGCCTGAACTACATCAGATTGTAGAATAACATCTGCTGGATTATCCTTATATAAATTAACCATTATTACTACAGTAACCATATTTCAACCATGATATTTATAGTAGAATGATGTTAATTACAGGAAAATCCTCTTTATGATGAAATGATCGTCTTCAGCTCTTAATGAGGTTTATACACTGATGATTCTCACGCATTCCTTGCTTTTCATAGTGGACAGATGGAGACTCATCTTTGCAGGCAGAGAACTGGAGGATAATCAAACACTGCGGGATTATGGCATTATACATGAATCTACAGTGCATATGGTTAGACGTCTACCTAGAGGAGGTAAAAACAGTGTTAGTTTATAATGTTTAATCTGACTCTTCATGTCGTCACTGAAGACAAACTCTTGTTTTCTCTATAGCAGTGATTTTATATTAGTAATTCTTCAGTGAATTCTGCTGTTAAACTGAGTGTATGTTGTATTATTTTCTGTCATTATTGATATCTGTTACACGATTAAACCCCACAGAGGAACAGCAGTCAAGTGTCAGTTTATGATCACAGTTTTAACCAGTATTTTATACTAACAGGGAACGTTCTGGAAAGATTCTCTCAAAGTTATGATCAAACGTTCCTCCAGTAACATTACACATTTGTTCAGAGTTATCTGGTGTTTAATAATGTCCTCAGAACATCAGCACAAAACATTAATAATACATCATTAATGGAGCTTTTATTCTGGAACGTTTCAGGTGGACGTTTTTTCTAGTGGTTTTTAAATGTTACTGTAATTTCCGGACTATTGAGCGCACCTGAATATAAGCCGCACCCACTGAATTTTAAACAAAATATTGTTTTGAACATAAATAAGCCGCACATGTCTATAAGCCGCAGGTGCCTACCGGTACTTTAAAACAAATGAACTTTACACAGGCATTAACGAAACACGGCTTGTAACAAAAATAAAAAATTAGCGGTAAACAGTAGCCTACCAAGAAAGTCATTGGTCACCATCTTCCTCCTCCTGTGCACTGAAACCACTGAAGTTATCTCCTTCGGTGTCGGAGTTGAATAGCCTCAGAATTGCTTCATCCGATATTGGATCGTTTTAATTGTTGCTCTCGTCACTTTCATCCGGAGGCAAATTCACCGCTGAGCTCATGCTGCTCTCTTCAACACGCAGCAGTCCAGCCTTTCGAAACCCGTTGATGATAGTGGATTTTTTGACAATGCTCCACGCTGTCAGGACCCACTGGCAGACTTGACCATAAGTTGCTCTTCGCATGCGGCCCGTTTTAGTGAAGGATTTCTCCCCACTTGTCATCCAAGCCTCCCACTGAACAGAGAGAGCCACCTTAAATGCACGATTTACACTGATGTCGAGTGGCTGCAAATACTTTGTTGTGCCCCCAGGAATCACAGCTGGAATTGAGTTTGTCCTCTTGATGGCTTCTTTCACCGAATCTGTTATGTGGGCCCTCATGCTGTCCAAAACGAGCAATGCCTTGTTCCTGTGTAACACTCCGTATGCCATTCATGCATTAGGCTTTCCGTCATCCATGAAAGCGTAAGCGAAAGTTCTACCAGAAAGACTTCACTGCCACGTCATTAATTAAAGGTGCTCTGTATGTAACTTTTCTACTAAAATGAATCCTTTTTTTATTGCATGTGTGTGAAGGGGTTGTAATCTCACATTAAAATGATCCACTTTGCAGGTTTTGCTATTACCTCGGAAAGCAAGTATTCTTATTTCTATGTGAAGGTGCCGGGTCGGATTCACCGCAAAATCCAGTGACGTGACCTGTACGCGCACTCCCGAGCCTCTCGCCTCGTCTAGCCTACTGACTCTGCACTCAACAGCGACGACACTGCAACTTATAACATGTCTGATAACACTAAGAAACGACCTGCTCCCAGCAAAACACAGACTCCAACACAAACTCCACATATTGATAAAAAACAAAAAACAAGTTTTTCTGCTGAAGCTCGTAAGGCCAGACGTGAATCGGATGAACTTCGGGTGAAAACACGGATCCACATCGGCAGGGCATTTGAATCATGGAGAAACCTTATCTACAAACCTAGAATGTACATTTCCTGAAGAAAATGTGAAGTGGTGCTTATTGCAGTGGCACAATTCGGCACGGTTGATAGGGTTCCATACTTATCATGGTACGAGCATGGAGCATTAGTTCAACGTCAAGCTGATAAAAGTAGCCTATTATTGTAACGTTGCAGTGGGAGTTTACCTGAGTTTCCAGCATGTTGTGTGATGCTTTCTCCGGTGTGTTGCGTCTCAGTCTGGAAGGTACCCACAGTGCCGTTTATATACTGTCTATGCACAGTGCTCGCTCATAAATTCGAGCACGGTCAGCACGCGCAATGGCAAGAGCACGCGCTTGTAAACTTATTGGTTGCAATCTGAAACATCACCGCTAGAGGTCGCTGAATCCTACATACAGCACCTTTAACAATTCCACGCTATCAATCACAACCTGACATCAAATATAAAAGACTGATCTTACCCCGTCCCATTTTGTTGCCCGCAGGTGTCGTAGCAAAGTTTTCCCCCATCCTCCCCACCACCACCAGAATGGCTCCCGTCCACTTGTCAGGGGGTAGGCTCCGCCCCTGCCTCTACTATCAGGCAGGACCTACAAGCTAACATTCAGACCCGGACGGAGGACGGGGCCTACGCCAAAGAACTATGAGACGGAGCTTGTCGAGCATCTACTTTTATTTTTGTCTGTAAAATCCTTTCATAAAATAAATAATTTTTTTATTCGAGAATCCTCCTGAGTCTTTTTGGTAGAAATCCTTTTCTTGTTGACTTTCACAACAATTCCTCTCGGGAATTTTTCTTTTGGTATCGTCGTGCGTTTAAAAATCACCATCGGTGGAAGCTGTTCTCCCGATGCCGTGCAGCTCAGAACACAGGTGAAGTCCATATTTTCATGCCCAGTTGTTTTCAGCGTGACGGATGATTCACCTTTCCTGTTGACAGTCCGAGTGAGAGGCAGGTCAAACGTCAGAGGAACCTCATCCATACTTATGATGTCGTGCGGGCCAATGGAATGCTCTGCTATCTTTGCATCAGTGAATTTGCGGAAGTTTGAAACTTTTTCCTCGTAGTCGGGAGGGAGCGGCTGACACAGACTCGTCCGTACCCTGATGGACAGGCCTTTACGTCTCATAAATCTGAGACGCCACGATGGTCCACCTCTAAAATCCTCAAACTTCATAGCGGTGGCGATTGTTTTGGCTTTCAGTCGGATCTGCACAGTTGAAACACCTCGGCCGTCTGCTCTCTGTGTGTTGACCCAGTCTTCGAGCTCATTTTCTAGTTCGGGCCATCTGCTTTTCTTCCCTCTGAAAGCTTTAGTTGTCTTTTTGCACCGAGTCAATTCCTCACGCTGCTGTTTCCAACATCTTATGATCGACTCATTAAGACCAAGGTCCCGTGCAGCAGCTCTATTTCCTTTTCCAACAGCCAGATCAATCGCCTTCAACTTGAAAGCTACATCATATGCATTTCTCCGTGTCTTTGCTATGATGAGGGTGACAAAATGACTTCCGTAATCATAATGATGGGAAGTTTGAGCACGCTCGATTTAATCTAAACGGTAAACGAAAAAGTTGTTTGACCTTAACCCGTTCTGCAATTTCATTGGCCTAATGAAAGCTTCATGCCGCCAAAAAACTGAGCACGTCACAGAATGCGTTCAGTTTTTTGGCGGCATGAAGCTTGTGAAAGCAGGAAAAATCCACAAATTAGCTGCGTCATTGTTTAAGCCGCGAGGTTCAAAGCGTGTGAAAAAAGTTGCAGCTTATAGTCCGGAAATTACGGTACTTGTTTCAGAATATTCAACATTCAAAAGTAACGTTTCCATAATGTTTGTAAAATTATAATATGGAGCGTTCTCTTAATGTTTTGCTGACCTTCACATAATCAAGAATAATGTTTTTAAAACAATAAAAAAGAACATTCAGAAATAATGTTTTCATAACTTACTGTGAATGTCACCAAAAGTTCTCAACATTTCTTTGTTTTCTGGGAAGATTGAGTGTTTAATGGCGACTTCTGTAAATCAGGCCGTTATCATCATGTGCTTTACTGTACATGTGATTTACTGAATGCTGGTCAGAACTTTGGTTTGTTTGCAGTTTTACTGTTGTTTTATTCTTCATAATTGTGTTATTGTTGATCTTTCTCTGACTGATTTACACATATAGAGAGACACACAATTTATGTCAGAGACCTTCACAGAGAGAGAACAATACCAGTAGATGTGGGTTCAGAGGAACTGAAGAACATGAGCATTGGAGAGTTCAAAAGAAGAGTTGATCCCACAGTTCCACGTAAGTCGAACTCTTCAGAGTTATGTGTTAATGTACGTGTGTTTCTGTCACTCGTTTAATAATAACATTAATTATCATATGCGAAAATAATATAAACAGGAAAAACTGTATCAACATGTGAATGTTTATTCATCAGCTCTGATCAACCCAAAGGCCTGAACTACAACAGATTGTAGAATAACATCTGCTGGATTATCCTTATATAAATTAACCATTATTTACTACAGTAACCATATTTCAACCATGATATTTATAGTAAAATGATGTTAATTACAGGAAAAGCCTCTTAATGATGAAATGATCGTCTTCAGCTCTTAATGAGGTTTACACACTGATGATTCTCACGCATTCCTTGCTTTTCATAGTGGACAGATGGAGACTCATCTTTGCAGGCAGAGAACTGGAGGATAATCAAACACTGCGGGATTATGGCATTATACATGAATCTACAGTGTATAGGGTTGATCGTCTTCCTGAAAGAGGTAAAGACAGTGTTAGTTTATAATGTTTAATCTGACTCTTCATGTCGTCACTGAAGACAAACTCTTGTTTTCTCTATAGCAGTGATTTTATATTAGTAATTCTTCAGTGAATTCTGCTCTTAAACTGAATGTATATTGTATTATTTTCTGTCATTATTAATATCTGTTACACGATTAAACCCCACAGAGGAACAGCAGTCAAGTGTCAGTTTATGATCACAGTTTTAACCAGTATTTTATACTAACAGGGAACGTTCTGGAAAGATTCTCTCAAAGTTATGATCAAACGTTCCTCCAGTAACATTACACATTTGTTCAGAGTTATCTGGTGTTTAATAATGTCCTCAGAACATCAGCACTAAAACATTATTAATACATCATTAATGGAGATTTTATTCTGAAACATTTCAGGTGGACGTTTTTTCTAGTGGTTTTTAAATGTTACTTGTTTCAGAATATTCAACATTCAAAAGTAACGTTTCCATAATGTTTGTAAAATGACAATATGGAACGTTCTCTTAATGTTTTGCTGACCTTCACATAATCAAGAATAATGTTTTTAAAACAATAAAAAAGAACATTCAGAAATAATGTTTTCATAACTTACTGTGAATGTCACCAAACGTTCTCAACATTTCTTTGTTTTCTGGGAAGATTGAATGTTTTACTTCTGTAAATCAGGCCGTTATCATCATATGCTTTACTGTACATGTGATTTACTGAATGCTGGTCAGAACTTTGTTTTTTTTTTTACTGTTGTTTTATTCTTCATAATTGTGTTATTGTTGATCTTTCTCTGACTGATTTACACATATAGTGAGACACACAATTAATGTCAGAGACGGTTGCAGAAGGCTAATATCAGTAGATGTGGGTTCAGAGGAACTGGAGAACATGACCGTTGGAGAGTTCAGAAGAAGACTCGATCGCTTATATCCCCAAAGTAAGTCGAACTCTTCAGAGTTATGTGTTAATGTCCATGTGTGTTTCTGTCACTCATTTAATAATAACATTAATTATCATATGCGAAAATGATATAAACAGGAAAAACTGTATCAACATGTGAATGTTTATTCATCAGCTCTGATCAACCCAAAGGCCTGAACTACATCAGATTGTATAATAACATCTGCTGGATTTATCCTTGTACAAATTAACCATCATTTACTACAGTAACCATATTTCAACCATGATATTTATAGTAAAATGATGATAATTACAGGAAAATCCTCTTAAAGGGATAGTTCACCCAAATATGAAAATTCTGTCAGTAATTACTCTCCCTCATGTTGTTCCAACCCCGTAAGACCTTCGTTCATCTTCGGAACACAATTTAAGATATTTTTGATGAAATCTGAGAGCTGGATCACTCCTCCATAGGCTTCTAAGGGTTTGAAATTTGCTGGCCCAGAATAGTTAGTAATACGTGAACTAACTCAAGGCCCACAGAGAAGATAATGAATAGTGGAATAAAGTCGTTATTTTTTTTTATTGGGGCGGCAGTGGTTCAGTGGTTCATGTAGGTTGTGTACAAACCGTAAGGTTCAATCCCCGGTTCCACCTGACCAAGTGTCGAGGTGTCCATGAGCAAGACACCTAACCCCAGCTGCTCCCGACGAGCTGGATCGCCTTGCATGGCTGACACCGCCGTCGGTGTATGAATGAGTGAGTGAATGGGTGAATGTGAGGCAATATTGTAAAGCGCTTTGGTGGCCATAGGTCTGTGAAAGCGCTATATAAATGCAGTCCATTTACCATTTACCATTTTTTTTAATATATTTTTTTTTTGCGCATAAAAAGTATTCTCGTCGCTTGATAAATTTAAGATTGAGCCACTGTAGTCACTTGGACTATATTAACAATGTTTTTGCTAACTTTTCTGGGCCAGCAAGTTTCAAACCCTTAGAAGCCTATGGAGGAGTGAGACAGCTCTCAGATTTAATCAAAAATATCTTAATTTGTGTAACGAAGATGAACGAAGGTCTTACGGGGTTGGAATAACATGAGGGAGAGTAATTACTGACAGAACTTTCATATTTGGGTGAACTAACCCTTTAATGATGAGATGATCGTCTTCAGCTCTTAATGAGGTTTACACACTGATGTTTCTCACGCATTCGTTGTTTGTTTATAGGTGACCAATACAGACTATTCTTCAAAGGCAGAGAACTGGAGGATTATCAAACACTGCAGGATTATGGCATTACACCTGATTCTACAGTGTATAGGGTTGATCGTCTACGTAGAAGAGGTAAAGAGAGTGTTAGTTTATAATGTTTAATCTGACTCTACATGCCGTCACTGAAGACAAACTCTTGTTTTCTCTATAGCAGTGATTTTATATTAGTAATTCTTCAGTGAATTCTGCTCTTAAACTGAAAGTCTTGTTGTATTCATTTTCCCCATCACACATCTCCATAACCTTTACATATCAAAAGATTTGATATTACCTTCAGGTTTTGAGCGCTGTTTGCTGGTTAGACATTTCAGGGGGAGTCCGTGCCAAACTCAGTCTGGATTCAGGTGCTCCTGAGGCTCAATGGGATTGATTGTCCAGGTTCAGATAATAGGTTTTAGAAGTAAATCACTCTGAGACTTGTTAGAGAAGTTATAGAGAATCAACACAATCAATGGCTTCGTTTTAATAATAAAGTACAGAATAAATATCAACATAAAACAAACACGAGTAGTCTTCACCACGAGATTCAGCCTTGAACTGGGGCATGTCTCACAATTTATACTCTTCAGACATCACAGGGATTTTCCCCCAAGCAAGAAGCATTTGCATAGTATATGAAACAAAATACAGCATTTGATAAAACAGTCATACAGCTTTAGTCAGCTTCTCCTCGTGTTTCATAGCTGCAGGTCTCATGACAATCTTTTCTTGCCCTCACACTTTTAACATACATGTTCATCATAGCAAAGCAGAAGTTATACATGCCTCGGTTGCTTAATATACTTTTTCAATGAGACCGCTTATGCCTACCTATCATTAGTTTAGTAAGCTTTCTTAAAGCAACAACATGGAACTTTTCCTCTGCGGTCGCCCTACAGGTTGGAAGCAGAATTGTCCATTACCGCTGTCGTAAAAAGATTTACAGTTACTGTATATGAAGCATGCAGGTTTTTTTCATATGGGCAATGATAATATTATTAATCTTCCTCCTTTCATAATTTATACATGTTTAGTAGACTAAACATTTTATCTCAAACATTTGCGATTTGCATGTCGATTGCAATGCTCAAATCTGAACGAGAATGATAGCGATAGCATCCTAACCATCTAAAACTACCATGTTAGTGTTTACTAGCTACCAGATTGATAATTCGCTCATCTACTAGCTGATTCATGAAGATAAATAAATGGAGGACCAGATAGTTTCCGTAACGTAGCCAGGCAGACAACAGATTAGAAAAACTAAAGATAGTATGCAAGCAATTTACTTACTAGTTCAACAGCATGACGGCCAAGTCAGCATCGGTCTGGTAACTCTCCTCCTCCATAAGCTAACGCCAGCGAGCAAACGCTCGACCAATATTGATCCTCGTCCTGCCTTTCAGTTTATCACTCTCCCTTTTCCTCTTCCGACTCTACTCCGACAAAACCTTGGACTTCTTCCGTTTCGCTGCTGCTTCAGCCATGACGAAAACAGACGTACGAAAACAAACGCTGGTTGGCCTGTCACGGCCGAATTTGAGGAAGTGGTGGAGGAAGTGACGTATGCCGTAAAGCAGTCGAATTTTGTAGTTCTTTTTGTGCTCTGGTTACTACCCGAACCCCGAAGTTACGCAGTGCCAGTAAAAGCGATACAGACCCCGTCAGACTCTGGCAGACGTGTCATTCAACCTATTGTAAGTCGATGTACCATCACAAGGGTCTTGGAAATATATTATGAAGGTTGAAAAGCTACATGTTGTTACTTTAAGCAACATGTAAAAATTACTTATCAGTAGTTTTGCACACTTCATGTCTCTTTAAGGTATATGTAAAAACGGATTCATCACCGTATATGAGTTACACATCACACTTTCTTCATGATTTACTGAAAACAAGCTCAGTAGGGGGTGTCGAGCTTCAAATGAAGTTCCACTGTTACACACAGACACACTTCAGAAATTAATCGATCACCCATTTATTCATGTACACCATACTTCACTCTACATCGTTCGTGCTCAACCAACAACAACTGCACCTTTTTTTCCTTTCGGTAAACAGTCGACTATGTGTAATCTTAAACAATATTAAACACAGAGGTGTACATGTGCATGAACTCATTTTTTAATGTCTTAAACTTAACACCACTAGTCTGTCCAGTTTATTTTTCAAACAATTTTTCTCAGAATGTTCTTCATCAATTTACTGTTTCATATTCCATATTCAGTCGCTCTTGTTTAGTGGTCGACCGATATATCGCCAAGGCCGATATATCGGCCGATATTTGGCATTTTTTTAAATATCGGCATCGGCCGATAAGTTTTTCTGATTGGCCGATGAGTTGAAAGCGGGACTTTTATTTTGACGGCGCTCCGGACTTTTATCTTGACGGGCGGCGCTGAGAACACCAGCCAGAAGAGAATGGCAACGGCTGCTCCTCAGATGATGTCAGATCAAACAGCGCTCACTCACATTCTCCGTCTTCATTAATTTACGATCTCTGTCAGTCATATCTAATACTTTGTTAGACAGAACTGGCAAACAAAGAAAGTAAATGGTAACTTATGCGAAGTAAGTAAAGCGTTTGCTTTTATATTATTTGTAACAGAAAAGGCAAACAATCAGGCTAAACTACTTTCTCATTTGCCGTCAACATTCAGCAAATGCGCATCTACGTCATTTAAACATATCTCTGAATATCTAATAAACATTTAATTTCACAAACCTTGCAGATTTAATCGAATCCAGTTGTGATATCTTGTGAAGTGTGCAATACTGTCTGCGAGTGACGGTCGGTCCGTGCGAAGTGAGTGAATGCGAACAGAAGATCAGCTTCACAGGAGACGCCATCGAAAAACTTTAAATCCTTAATTTTAAAATATGCTGATATATAACCAGTTGCCAACTGTGTCATATTCATATCGTTTTCACTGTGCTGTATGTAAAATTAGCGTTACGTTGTCTTTATTTGAAAAAATAATATTACCAACACGAAATTACCAGATTACTGAACCTGCGTGAAGTTGGCCCCCCACCCAACGCAAACCGTCGTCAAACTATGCTCAATCGTTTGTGCTCCGTTTGTGCTGGTTTGTGCCGGTAAAATTTTCGTTTGTGCAGCGTTGGGTTTTAAAATATTATACATTCAATTATTGTTGATGACGTCACCAGCCCCCCCACATGCTTCAAATTCACCCAAACTATGCTCAATCGTTTGTGCTCCGTTTGTGCTGGTTTGTGCTGTAAAAAGTTTAGTTTGTGCTGCTTCGGTTTTTTAGATATTAAAATTATATTTTTAGGTCATTCTGAGGTCACTCAGCCCCCCCACATGCTCCAAATTCACCCAAAATAGTCTCGTTCGTTTGTGCTTCGTTTGTGCTGGTTTGTGCCGGTAAAATTTTCGTTTGTGCTGCATCGGCCTTTAAAATATTAATATAATAAATAATAATTTTTTTTTTTTTTTTTTTTTTTTTTACACAGTAGCTAGTTGAAGTAACAAGGTAAGACCGAAACGGATTAAATTAATCAAAAGGGGAAAAATTATCAAAAATTACATTTTCCACAAAAAATATTAAACATAAAAAAAACACAAAAAAAACACACGCAATATGTATTAAAATAATACAAAATACAATACAAAATAAGAGCCTTTCTTAAATGAGCAGTGAGTACCAATAATAATTGAGCACAACATCAACATCTTATGATTTCTAAAGAATAATGTGACGTTGAAAACTGGAGTAATGATACAGAAAATTCAGCTTTGACATTTCAGGAATAAATTACATTTGAATTATATTAAAACATTAAAATATTAATTATATGAAAATATCTATTTATAGGCTAATCATTTTTCACAATATCAGCAGCACTTCCAAACTGTAATACATTATAGATTACTTTGTTACTTTTATTAAAAGGAAATAATTTAGCCTACCTTACAATAAAGGCCGTCTCAGAATTGTAATGCATTAGCTACTCCAGTTACTTTCACCAAAATAACTACAGAAGTAGAACTTAACATTTCTAAAACAAACGACTAGGGCTGTGTAACAATATGCAATATGAAACCGAAATCCCGACACTCCATCCACGGACCTGTGTTGCGGTGTGAGAAGGCAGAATCGCGACACACCCCTTCCAACTCCTGAGTCCAGATCCAATGCTACCACATCTTCATATAACTATTATTTGAAGTTAACATTATAAAATACATAGACTTACACCACAAAAATAGTTGAGGATAAATTCTTTAAAATTGGTCAGTGGACCAAAATTCCAGTGGACGTGACATTTGCAAGTCAAAACTTGAAGTATAAATTATCAGAAAATGCACTTAATACCAATATATTGAAACTGTCTGTTATATATCCATAGGCTTCTCCCTTAATAAAGGAGTCCAGACATTAGAAAAATATCAGTCTACTCATGCGTTTTATATTTAATATGAGGGAAATAGCATGTGCGTTACATTTTTTATAGTAATTCTAATTACACTGCGCAAACCAAAAGTAGCCTAATACTAGCCCACCGGATGAAGAAGCGTTGTCTCTCTGCAGAACATAAATTATTCATTTTATTAAATTTTTCGTGTTTGCATTTATGAGGAAAAAACAATGTAATGGACGGAGAACTGCGTTACGGACTGACCACTCTGAAAACGGCACTAAAAGACTGCTTTAAAACTTTCACAGAGACCTCAAACAGAAAGCACAAAGCCTTTCTTTAAGGTGAAATTCGTTTTGTATTAATTGTATCTTAATTTTAATCATTGTTTCATCAACCAAATGCCAGGATTTAATAGGCAAAATAAGAAGTAAATAGGCCTATATCAGACAATATAATCAGGACATAGAGGCGCCGACGCCTGAACTGCAGTTCAGACGAGACCACTTTGGCAAGTTTACTTGAGTTTATTGAACACAATTTATCTTTGGCGGTATGGTTCCTTATGGGGGTTCTTGCTCCATAATTAATGACATACGTAGCTTTAGCATTAACCCCCCTATGGAACCATCAGCTTGAGCAATATACAGATGATTAAGACAGTTTAATAATGTCTTTAAGCCGTGGTTAAACATGTAGACGTAGCAGTGAAGTCCGGGACGTCTATGCTGTAGCTTGCTATGAGGAAGGGTGTGTCTCTCACGATGATGTCTGTGGCTCTAGGACTTGGAAGCCTTGATAATCTGAAACAAAGAAGACCACAGCCAAAAGGTGCACAGAAATATGCTTGATACTTATAGTGGTGAGGGTGGGGGGGTTGCGAGTAGTTTAAGCATGTTTCCCAGGCGGAAGTGCCGCGTATATATATCCTTCCGGTCTAATAGGAGAACGGTAGTGGTTGGAGCAATTTGACAGCTGACCGCGTCAGCTGATCGCAGCCTATGCCTACGTGGCCTGTCTGAACTAACGCTGTGCTTGATTTGGTCTCATAAATGAACCGAAACTCAGCGCCTAGGCCTACTTGCATCACAGACATGTCTACTTTTAAACAGAACAATTCAAAATGAAAGAAAACAGACTGCTCTCTGCTTATGTATGAAATGTGCATTTCTCTGTGGTGCGTTCATGAAGATGCATGCTGGTTGAAGTCATTTAATGGGCTGGTGAAGTCACCGTCTATAATTCGTTTTCATTCGGTGTCTAATATTTTAAAGATGCAGCACAAACGAAAATTTTACCGGCACAAACCAGCACAAACGAAGCACAAACGAACGAGACTATTTTGGGTGAATTTGGAGCATGTGGGGGGGCTGAGTGACCTCAGAATGACCTAAAAATATTCTTTTAATATCTAAAAAACCGAAACAGCACAAACGAAAATTTTTACAGCACAAACCAGCACAAACGGAGCACAAACGATTGAGCATAGTTTGACGACGGTTTGCGTTGGGTGGGGGGCCAACTTCACGCAGGTGATTAACCTGCTGCAATGTTACAGTGTTTACTTTCTTTTTATTCACATATTCATATATTTCTAAACAATTACTTTGTGAAAAATACTGTAATAGGATTGCAAAAATTGCAAAAAAAGTATAAAAGCATGTTTATTTAAAAAATTTGTTTTATAATTTATTAAATATTGATTAAAATAAATATAAAAATATCGGCTTTATATCGGCCATCGGCCACCCTGCTCTCTAAGATATCGGCATCGGCCATCAAAAAAAACAATATCGGTCGACCACTACTCTTGTTGTCTAATTATTTTGCATCATCTTTCTTGCTTTGGAAACGGTCGTCTCCAGAAGAGAAAACTCCCTTCTTCTGTCTCCTCCATTTCTTGGCTTCTTTCTTTTCTTCTTTACTGTCTTTTCTGAAGGTTTGCCACAAATAAATCATCCACATTAATCTCAAGCTTGTTTGTTATTATTTTTTCTTCACCCAGGGAATTTACAATGGATGTACACATCAGAATCCTCTACTGTCTATATATATATATTGTATTATTTTCTGTCATTATTAATATCTGTTACACGATTAAACCCCACAGAGGAACAGCAGTCAAGTGTCAGTTTATGATCAAAGTTTTAACCAGTATTTTATGTTTTTTATAGAATTTATTTATCAGTATTTTATGGAATGTTTTCTGGCGACTTCTGTAAATCAGGCCGTTATCATCATATGCTTTACTGTACATGTGATTTACGATTATGATTTACTGAATGATGGTCAGAACTTTGTTTTTTTTACTGTTGTTTTATTCTTCATAATTGTGTTATTGTTGATCTTTCTCTGACTGATTTACACATATAGAGAGACACACAATTAATGTCAGAGACGGTTGCAGAAGGCTAATATCAGTAGATGTGGGTTCAGAGGAACTGAAGAACATGACCGTTGGAGAGTTCAGAAGAAGACTCTATTGCTATTGTCCAGGTAAGTCGTGTTAATGTCCATGTGTGTTTCTATCACTCGTTTAATAATAACATTAATTATCATATGCGAAAATGATATAAACAGGAAAAACTGTATCAACATGTGAATGTTTATTCATCAGCTCTGATCAACCCAAAGGCCTGAACTACATCAGATTGTAGAATAACATCTGCTGGATTTATCCTTATACAAATTAACCATCATTTACTACAGTAACCATATTTCAACCATGATATTTATAGTAAAATGATGTTAATTACAGGAAAATCCTCAGTAGATGTGAAAGATATGTATAAAAATTATGTTATTTAAGCCAGCGCACATACCTGTATTTACATCCTGTTTTCGGTTGAAGTCCAAAGTAATCGATTGCCGGTTTAGTACCTATGATCACGCGCGTGAACTCGGCAATCGACTACTTTGGACTTCAACCGAAAACAGGATGTAAATACAGGTATGTGCGCTGGCTTAAATAACATCATTTTTATACATATCTTTCACATCTACTGCAGTCAGATTCACCCGTGTTCACTCTGAAGGAATCACTCACATGACCTGTGCACTTGTAATGACACATCAAGGATGTTAAGAGCCTAAAAGCAGGTTTAAAACTTGCCCCATTGAAGTCAACAGGGTGCAAATTTTAAAAATAGAATAACTTGGTGTAGGCAACACAGATTTTTGTCGTTGTTCTCTGTATTGACAGCACTCCAAATGTACAAAAAAATGAGCTCAATGTTAAAATTGACCGGAGTTCTCCTTTAATGAGGTTTATACACTGATGTTTCTCACGCATTCCTTGTTTTTCACAGGACGATATTACAGGCTGATCTTCGCAGGAAAAATACTGCAGGATGATAAAACACTGCAGGATTATGGCATTACACCTGATTCTACAGTGCATCTGCTTCTACGTCTACCTGGAGGAGGTAAAAACATTGTTAGACTCAAGACAAACACTTGTTCTCTATAAGGAGTGAATTCTGCTGTTAAACTGAATGTATATTGTATTATTTTCTGTCATTATTAATATCTGTTACACGATTAAACCCCACAGAGGAACAGCAGTCAAGTGTCAGTTTATGATCACAGTTTTAACCAGTATTTTATACTAACAGGGAACGTTCTGGAAAGATTCTCTCAAAGTTATGATCAAACGTTCCTCCAGTAACATTACACATTTGTTCAGAGTTATCTGGTGTTTAACCCTCTGGGGTCTGGGCTGTTTTTGGGGCCCTTGAGATGTTCTGACATGCCCTGACATTTGTGCTTTTTTCAGTTGCTTATAAACATATTAATGGCAAAGGTGTAAATTCACTCTATAAAGCACAAACAGGGCTACCAAAATATGTGAGCCATGTGTACATGTTTTCATTTTTGAGAGAATAATGTTTATGCATGGTTATTGAAAAAAATAAAAAATAAAATTTCTGAAATAAGGCCACAAAACACATAGTAAATATGTGTCAATAAGACTTTTGACTAATGGATGTCCTCGCCTAGTGTTTTTTCTTCAAAATTATGTGAAAATAGTCTTGCTTTATCGTTCACATAAAACCATACATTGATTTAAATTGATGTAAAACAGGTTTTGCTTGGAAAGCCAATATGCGAGGGGGAGGAGTAGTTTACACCTTATATTACAATGCCCCACCCACTCTGCATAATGACTCTGCATAATGATGAGCCATTCACTCAGGTGTGAAACTGACTGAGCCACAATACAAGGACAAAAGATATATTTAGAAGAAGACTTATATTGACCATTTAAGATTTTGCTTACATCTCTCTTGTAAATATGTTTTGCTATTTTATTAAAAAGGTTACAGTTACACCAATAATTACAATTTCAACAATATTTCAAGTGTACTCTTTCTTTGTAAAAAAAAATGATTATAGGCCTACATTTTATCTATGTATTCATATTTCAGTCGATTTTTACTCATCTCAGTAGCAATACAGTTTGCTAAAACATCATCATTCATTCACACACGCGATTTAAATTTAACTTCTGGCAAAGATGAAGTTGACGATAGGCTATTGACTCGCGATCTTCGCAGTAGGCTAGTGTTTTGGATGGTTTTGTTTAGAACCAGCTTTCTGTAAATATATTTCACATTTTTTAGACATGTGAGGCGAGTAGGCTACGGTCTGGTTCATGATGATCTCCAGTTTAAGCACCTTATGTTGTGATTGCTAGCCTATATTTACTTTAAATCCAGGAAATTTGTTAATGAAAAAATTATTAAAATTAAGATACAATTGATACAAAACGAAATTCGTTTTAAAGAAAATTTGTTGTTTTTTTAGAGCGCTCGCGTCCATAATGGAGAACTGTCACGTAATATTGTTTTTTCCTCATAAATGCGAACACGAAAAATAAAAGACAAAAGACTTTTAAGTAAAACTTACTCCGAAATTGTGTCCTCGGCGGAATTCGCTCTTCAAAATGCTGCCGTTCGTCCTCTGAGGAAAAGGTGCATTCTTCCTCGCTGTCCAGAATTTATTACCGGAGAAGCGTGTCATACTCAAAACGCGATGAACTATCAGTAAGTCTGATGAACAAACTGTGTTTTTATGGCATTGATCGGGGGGCGTATGCGATGCATACTAGATCAGGTAAACTATTTACATGTCAATCGCGCCGGGGGCGGGGCGGCTGCAGCTCATTTAGAGATAATGAAGGGAGAAGGAAAAACGGTACCTCTCCTTGCTTTCAAAGGGATTACATGAGTTAAAAACATTTGTTTTTTATATAAATTACTTCATTTAAAAGAAGAGATTTCAAGCTTCATAAAGACATATCTCAGTGTGAGAAGTATTCGCTGAGTTATGGTTCATTTTCGGACGCGTTTCAGAATGGACTACACGGACAGAGAGAAGGCAGAACTCGCTTCGTGTTTATTTTTCTTTATTTGGCAAAAAGCACAACACTTTGTTTTTATTGTGAGTATACACAAAAATAATACACATTTAACAGAATCGATTGATGTATGAAACTCCTATGGAAAATCAAAGTCAACAGAGTATTTATGAGTTTCTTTTACACTGATAAAAAAAAGCGAGCTGGTATCGCCGGCGATACCGTCGACCTCAGGGGGTTAATAATGTCCTCAGAACATCAGCACTAAAACGTCTCGGTTATATGGTAACCCTTGTTCACTGAAGGATGAACAACAATCTCCCTCTGGGAGAGCCAGGTCACCGGCTCGTCTCCCGAAGTGCTGTCGCACCTGCTGCTCGTAACAGCTGATGCAAATGATTGCACACCAATATGAATTGGCTCGTTTAGTTTCACTCTAAGTAGATTGGCCTCTCTAGCAAGATTCCTGTTCGTCGGTCCCCGATGAATAATAAAAATTCTTATACCATGGTCTGGATGAATACTCGATTCTGATTGGCTGCAGGGTGTCCATTAAAAAGTGATAGAGGACACCTAGTAAAGGAGTTCTGGTGAAACTGCCTGTTTACCGTTCGAAAGTAATAAATAAATGCGCTGGCTACATCAGCTGTGAGTAACCATAGCAACAGGCGGTCATATTGTATCAAAACAAAACTGAAGGGTTCTACGAGCTGAGCGGACTATAAATATCTCTGAAACCAAGTTATTGTTTGTAAAAACTTTAGATTTCGATTGTAAAACTAATTAAAATATAAACTAATGTTTTAAAAATGTGTTATTTGGAAAGTGACCATGGTATAAGCGGGTTAATGCACTTCGAGGTGTCCATTGTCAGGTATTAATGGACTTCGGCGGAGGCAACCGCTGCGCATCGGACGGTTCACGCCTCGCCGTCGTCCATTAATACCTGACAATGGACACCTCGTCGGGCATTAACCCTTACATATATATCGTTCATGGAACTTTTTTGTTCTGAAACGTTTCAATTAGACGATTTTCTAGTGTTTTTTAAATGTTACTTCTTTCAAAATGTTCAACATTCAAAAGTAATCAAAAGTGGATGTTTTGAAAGTTCAGAGAACATTCATAAATAATATTTTCATATCTTAATGGGAACGTCAGTAAAAAAAATTAATTTCTTTGTTGAACTGAGTTTTTATGGCGACTGTAAATCAGGCCGTTATCATCATATGCTTCATATACATGTGATTTACTGAATGCTGGTCAAAACTTTGGTTTTTTTGCATTTTTACTGTTGTTTTATTCTTCATAATTGTGTTATTGTTGAGTTTCTCTGACTGATGAACACATATAGTGTAATAACATGCTCTCTATGATGCTGTATGATTGACATTTCTCTTCTTATGAACATTAACAGTGGAAAAGTGCACAAGTTTAGTTTGTGATGAAAACTTCAGTTTGTGTCTATACAACAATGCACAGAAATGAACAATTATCCCACATATCCTCTACATAATATACATGTAAACTTTATTATGATGAGTGTAAAATATGTTGAATTATTGATCCTTCATACAATTAAAGTTAAAGGTACAGATTGACAGATTCACAACACGATATTATTCAGTTGCTGACGGATGTTTTGTTGTTCTGCTCCACATCAGCTCACATACGTCTACCTGAAGATGCATTCCATAATGTAGATGAAGATGAAGGATATGCATATGAAGAAGATGAAGATGAAGATAAAGTAATTCCCAGGTCCCAGTCTATGGATAATTTATTATGTGACATGAATCAGCCTCAGCTGGAACCCAGTGAATAATGTTGAATAATGTTGAATAATGTTGAATAATGTTGAATAATGTTGAATAATGTTGAATAATGTTGAATAATGTTGAATAATGTTGAATAATGTTGAATAATGCTGAATAATGTTGAATAATGCTGAATAATGCTGAATAATGCGTCACGTTCATATACGCTCTTGTCTGTAGGCTATATAGTTTTCCTCCTATAGAGCATATTATAAAGAAAAAGCTTAACGTCAATGCAGTAATGACGGTGATATTTAAACTCAGTAGTAGCCAATACACCTTACTGAACATGCAACGCGCGATTGCACGTTAAGCGTTTTATAATGGTTTTCTATGGGTGTTGTTCATAATCTGAAGTAATCTGTTTGCCTCTATAAAGTATGCTTTATTAATAAGGTAGGCCTATATTGTGTACTAAATTTGGTGCTTCAATATCACTCTCATTAGCGTCTTAAATGCGGAAGAACGATTGATTACGCTGCCGTTGTCTGTTTTAGCAGAACACTGCCATCTAGTGGTAGCAGGTTTACTCAGACATCTGTGTGTGGATCTACAAGGAGAAACCCGCAAAATGAAAGTCTCAAAATCCAAATGAATCAAATAGGATCGACTCAGAAACGGGTCAATGAATGCACGCGTGTCACCTCATCCACAAATACACATCTTACTTGTTGCATGCACAAATTCTGGCCTACATTAATACAAAATCGAGGTTTTGTATTAACAACTATGTCTCTATTTGTACAAAATGCTGCACATTCATGTGATTTTGGATTTTGCACGCACAAGTTGTATTGTATTAGTTTAAATGTAGTGACGCACATTTGTGAATTTGTCAAATAGATGGGTAGTTGTGCACACATTAATAATTAGCACCATGCCTATTCATTTGTAGTTGTTTGTGTGTGGGTTGTGAAATGCTTAAAAACCGCGAAAAGAAAGTCTCAAAATCCAAATGAATCAAATGAGATCGACTCAGAAAAGACGTCAATGAATGCACGCGTGTCACCTGATCCACACATGCACATCTTTGTTGGATGCAAATTATGATACACTAATACAAAGGAAAACATTTTTATTCACAAAAAGGTCTCTATTTGTACAAATTGCTTCACATTCATTCAATTTTGAATTTTGCACACGCAAGTTGAAAGGCATGGATAAAACATTTCTGCAACAAGTATCAAGTTCATTGATAAATGTGCTTGCACGTGTTAATCATTTTGATACTAAATTCATCCCATATTCTCTTCTTATGAGCATTAACAGTGGATCTCAGATCAGTTTCATTCATTTGTTCAAAACTATAGAATGAATTCAGGAATAGAGAGGAGAGAAATAAACGTACTGTGCAAAATGTAAGCCTATTAAGTATGATTATGTTTTAAATCGTTTTTTTTTACCATAAAAATAATGTATAAAATTATTGTTAAAAATTCTTTCTTTGCTCAGTCACGTGACTGAAGACGAAGTTTCAATTTGTAATTAATATTCACGAGCACGCCTCCATCATAACCGAGTAACCCTCGTCATTGTTTGATGTCAGTTGTATTATTAAGAGTGTGTAGTCCTACTTATTATTATTAAATATATCTTCATTAATCTCAAGGGTGTGTGGAGTGTGAGGATGATCAGTGAATCACAGTCGACTCATGACTTTCCATTAGCAGTGACTGGAAATACAGTATTGGTAAAAAAAAAAAAACATTATATTAAAACTACATTAATCACTACATTCTCAACTTTGGTGGTGATAATGATTTTAAATGTTTCGCTCACTGTAGAAAATCCTGCTGTGATCTGATTGGCTGACTGAGTCTTGATAAAGAGCACCTGTGGCTCCTTACTAATTATGTTTCAGTCTCCTCTTGTTTGAACCAAAAGCTGTTATTCAGACATGGCTTGTGTGTAATTGTTGTGTTGTTGACCATGTAAGTTTCCTTTTTGATTGTTTGTTTAGTTTAAAGGATTATGTGTTTGATATATGTTGAATTCTAATTATGTTTAGTAGCTCTTTAATGTTATACTCATTTGATTGTTAAAGCTGATTTCAGATGTATGATTTAAGATTTGCAATTGTGTTTGTATTTATTAATGGTTTTGTTTATGGGTTTTAGAAACCAACAATTACCATCACTGCCATCTGTGAAATGTCTACTCCTATATGTCACCAGAAATAAACTGGGAAAAGTAATTGATGACTGAATGAGTTTTAATGGACCCACCCTTCCAGTAGCAACAGCCAAATCAGCCTAGAATTTCTGCTAAATTTCTACATGGTCCTTCGAGCCGGAGAGGCTACTGGAATGGAGACTGAGGATGACTTGTGTGAAACCTAAACGTTCATCAAGGGTTGTAAAACCTCCAAGATGGCACAAAGATTATATGATGACTCTGTTAAATCCTTCAATGCATCCAGTTGGACAATTGTCACACCAGCCAGAAGATTTGAGCCATTTGGTTGCATCACAAGGAGCTTCCATTACTGCTACTCAAAATGAGGTGAAGTCTTTGTCTGAGGAGATTAATCAAATGAAAGGAATGTTGTTGGATGTGGGGCACATGATGAAGGATATGCAAAGGAAAATAAGTTATTCATTTTCTACTGGTTCTGAATGCAGTTCTATTCAAGCATCCCCTGTTCATATCCCCATACAAGCAAACCAGCAAGATGAGATGAACACCAGAGATTCTATTGTGGATGAGTTGAGTGAATGTATGCGACGACATCAAACCAAGCAGGATAATGTGCTTTCTACACCACCAAAAGTTCAGAGACAAAATACTTTGCCCCATCTCAGTATGTGCCACCTACCTCTTCAATGCCTACTTCCTCAGCAGCCACCACTAGAGGGCCATCAGAGATACAACACCAGCAGCTTTCTGATCCATGTCCGCCTATTAGGCTCTCAGTTCCACTCCCAGATAACCTCAGGTCACAACCTTTAATGCATCCCAATGTAATGGGTGAAGGCTTAACTCAGCAACAACGTAATGGTCTTTCATCTTCAGTCAGTCATCATCAAATGAATCCCAGTTTTTATCCCAGTGATCAACAAGTAGGAAGGGACCAAAGCCTTTGGCCGCCTGATCAAATGCAGGGAAATGCATTTTGTATGCCTGGTCTTCCGTGGATGCCTCCAAGTTGGCCAACCTTCCCTCCAAATGGAGGATTGTTAAGGCCTCCATATATTTACCTGATTTTCCTTATCCAGTATTATATCCAGCTCATATCCAGAATGTTCTGCCTCCTAGAGATTTATCAGCTGGATTTACTTATGCTTCTCTTGGTCATTCACATCAAACTTCTTTAGAACAGCAGACAACTAGAAATGGAAGCTTTAGCGTAAGTTCTGCCGGGAAGACTTAATTGTTGCGTCACTTATTACCTTCTCATCTATCCAATCATGTTCTAATACTAGAAGTATAAAGGACCTGTACTTACACTTGTCTGAGTTCGCAGATGCTGAACGCTTCCACTCAGTTGCTCGCGTTCAGTTGCCGACCGAATATGTCTCAGGACTCGCACAGTATTTGCGACTATTCTGATTCCGACGACGAAATCGTCTCGCCCTCACCTATTACCGCCCGCCGAAGTTCGCGCATTCAGTGCCGGACTTCTCCATGGGCGCAGTGGTCTTCCGAAAGTATGTCTAAACTTCTCGAAGATGCCGGTATACCAGTTAGTCAAGGCCTCTCAAGAGAAGATCTACTTTCTCTCGCCCATAATACTTTGGGTAACCCTCCTGTATCTATCTCTTCGACTCCAAATGCATCGATATCGACAACTCAGACAAAACAAACTGGAAGGAAAAGAACGGCTAAATCTTCTTCACCCATTCCGGCAAAAAGAACATCACAGTTCGCCAGAGCACCATCTTCACCTCAAATCAACGATTCCACTGACATGAATTTCCAGCTCATCTCTGCTCATCTAAAACAGTCAAAGGTTTACAATCCAAAATGACTAACCTCGAACATTCCTTCGCCAGTGCTCACTCCAGCGCAGATCCGGCATTACACTCTCCAGTGATTCCACAGTCTCGTCGTCCTCCTTTCGGATTATACAACCAGAGTGTGCCTTCGACTTCAGCTACCTTTCCTGCTTCTCTGCCTACCATCCAGACGCCTTTTCAAAATGTCTCCGCTCCATCGGCTTCTTCAAATTTCAACCTCTCTTCAGCAGCTCCAGCACAAGAGTTCGGTAGGCGTTTTGTTTCACCAGCCGCTGCAACAGTGTCTAACTCTCTAAGAGCCAATATCATCCAAGGTAAGGACATTAACCTTGCTACTCTACTGCTTCCTTCGGCTGCCGCCGACAGGAAAATGGTTGACTGTGGTGACGTGGCAGTACTCCTAAAAACTTCCGACCCCCGATTACAACGTAATCTTTCGTTTGGCGAATTTGTAATTGCTTTCAGTATTTACAGAGAAATTTTGTGTCAAGTTTACCACGACAGAAGGGAAGAGTTAGATCTTTATCTAGCTATGATGGCGGACTTCAGTCAAAGATACAGGGGTACTTTATTTTATGAATACCACAAGTCCTTTTCCGCCAAATCTGCCTCCATCTCACTTTTTAATTCAAGGCTAGACTGGTCAGTCACTGATACTGAACTGCTCATCCACCATTTTGGAGGCCAAAAAGCTTAGCTTGTGCCATTTGTAGCGCTCACGGTAACAAGGCTTCATTTTGCCCGAAAGCTTTCGCTAGTAATGACCCGGCCGCTGTCCACGGTCCTGAAAATGTAAGATTTTCATCAAACTCCAGAGGTCGCTTACCTGTTGCTGAATTCAATGGTGTACCTCTTTGCATTCAATTCAACGAGGCCGTTTGTTCTTTTCCTAATTGCAAATTTGCTCATATTTGTAGTGTCTGCAAGGATCCACACCCGAAATCTGTCTGTCCACGCCGGTACAAACCTGCTCCCCGAGGGAAAGCCCCAAATCTGAAAAAATTCTAAATAAACACCCGTCTACTCCTATCAATATTCCTAATCTTTCAAGCTACCTCTCTTCTCACCCCGATCCACTATTCGTTGATTATTTAATCGCCGGTTTGTCCCAAGGGTTTCGGGTGGGCATCCTTTCTCATCTTTCTGCCTCTTTTGTTGCCAAAAATTTGCAATCTGCCAGAAACGAACCTGATGTGGTTTCAGCTCTTCTAGACAAAGAGGTTAATAAAGGATATGTTATTGGCCCTTTCACTTCTCCTCCTTTTTCTCCTTTTCGGATTAATTCTATCGGCGTTGCTACTCGCAAATATTCTGGTAAAAAACGTCTAATTTTTGACATGTCTTCTCCACATTCCTCCAACATAGCAAGCGTTAACGAATGCATTCCCCTAACACCGTTTTCTCTTCATTACACTACGGTGGATAATGCTATCCAGTTAATCAAAGTAGCTGGCCAAGGTGCCTGGTTAGCCAAAGCTGACATTACCGACGCTTTTAAAACTATGCCAATTCACCCCTCTGACTGGCCGTATTTCGGAGTTAAATGGAATTCAAAATTCTTCTTCGCTGTGAGGCTTACATTCGGTTGTAGAAGTAGCCCGCATATCTTTAACAGTCTCTCCGAAGCTCTGTGTTGGATTCTGCTGAACGTCTGTAAGCTCCCTTTCGTTTTGCATTTACTAGATGATTTTTTGCTAGTCAACTTTCCATCTTCCCAATCTTCCATACTCAACATTCTTAAACAAATTTTTAGTGATGTCGGCGTTCCCCTCTCTGCTGAAAAAACTTTGGGCCCCTCTACTTCGTTAGAATTCTTAGGAATTCATCTTGACACGGTCAAAATGCAAGCTTCCCTTCCACAAGAGAAACTTCTAAGGATCAGGTCGTTTCTGGAATCTTTTTCCTCTCTACGCAGCGTTTCGAAACGAGATATGCTCTCTCTGCTCGGTCACCTCAATTTCGCCATGAGTATTATACCACAAGGCAGAGCCTTTATTTCTCGGCTGTTAACTCTGGCTCATTCCGTCCAAAAATTAAGCGATCCGATCCAGATAGACGATGGATGTTTCTCCGACATCAAATTTTGGACTCAGTTGCTTAATGATTGGAACGGTATTTCTTTCTTTTACAATGATGCTTTCGAATCGTCCGCAGACCTACATCTATCTACTGATGCCGCCCCATCTATCGGTTTCGGTGGGTTTTTCAAGGGCAATGGTTCGCTGAGAAATGGCCAAACGAATTTCCAAAGACAAAATCAGGCTCCGTGTCTTCTGCGCTCTACGAGATTTATCCTTTAGTCTTAGCCAGCGTAATCTGGGGCTCAGAGTGGTCAAGGAAACGCATCTTGCTGTTTTGCGATAATGAAGCCACAGTAGCCATAATCAATAAAGGCAGATCATCGTGCCACACGATCATGCCTTTTTTGAGACGCTTAATCTGGCAATCAGTCACTTTCAATTTCATTATTAAGGCTGCTCACATACCCGGGCACTGTAATGTTATTGCTGACGCGCTTTCCCGCTTTCGTTTTCAGACGTTCAGACGGCTTTGCCCTTCAGCCAATACGGAACCAACACCCTGCCCTCCCCTATCAGCAACTATGTTAAATTAGACGATTTGCAAAGATCTGCTAGACTTTACATGTTTAAAGGAGTAGCTCCTTCCACATTCAAACTTACACTTCCGTTTGGTCTTCTTTTTTAATGTTTTGCTTCTCCTTTCAGATTCCTTTTATTTCCTATCCTGATTACAACCGTTTGCTCTTTTCTTGTTTTCAATTTCGAAAATCGTAATCTTAAAATTTCCTCCATCCGCAGATTGCTCGCTGGCATTCAATTTTATGCAAAATATTTTAATCCCGATTTTCCAAGTCTTTTTACTGCTTCTTCTGTTCGATTACTGCTCAAAGGCATAGCTAAATCCTCTACGAATTCCCCTGATAAAAGGTTGCCTCTTTCTTTGCCTTTATTGCAAAGATTAATCCTTTCACTACGCAATGGCCTTTTTTCCACATACTCTAATATTCTGCTAGAAGCTGTGTTTCTAACTGCTTTCTACGGATTCATGCGCCCAGGCGAATTCTCTTCAGCATCTAAATAATTTGATCCCGTCCGCGGTCTTTCTATCTCCGACTTACAATTCTCACCTAACTTCTTTACTCTTTTTCTTAAGTACTCTAAAAATGACTCTCTAGGTCAGGGGTCGGCAATTAACTTTGGCCGCGGGCCAATATTTTCTTTAGCCAGTAGATGGCGGGCCAGCTACACGGAGTAGGCCTAAGGTTCCTTTATTAAACGTTAGTTAATGTATTAACTAACATGAACTAACAATGAGCAATACATTTATTACTGTTTTTGTTAATCTTTGTTAATGTTAGTTAATAAAAATAAAACTGTTCATTGTTTGTTCATGTTAGTTCACAGTGCATTAACTAATGTTAACAAGATTTTAATACAGTATTAGTAGATGTTGAAATTAACATTAACAAAGATAAACAAATGCTGTATAAGTGCAGTTCATTATTAGTTCATGTTAACTAATGTAGTTAACTAATGAACCTTATTGTAAGTGTTACCAATAAATTTGTAGCTTACAATATTTTGGCAGTGATCGGCTTCTTTTCAACACGGGGCCTTTAATTCCATGTCACCCACCTCATCACATGATACAATGTTACAATAATATGTGTTGTTACGTAGGCCTACAAATATTTCGCGAAGTTAGCTAAGAGGTAGCTGGGATAAAATGTCTTTGTCCAAAGGTCTTAAGAGGAAAGTTGATGACGAAAATAGAGTCTTTAGAGAGGAATGGAAAGAGAGTTTTGCGTTCATTTTACCGGATTTCAAAAATGCAAAGCCGGTGTGTCTGATTTGCAAAGAAGTTGTCGCTGTTTGCAAAGAATATAACATAAGACGGCACCATGAGACAAAGCATGGCAGCTTCAAGGTTGCCTATCCACTTCAAACAGAGGCACGTAAGCGCAAAATTGAAGCGCTGACACAAGGGTATGCTCAGGGCAGCAGGATCCTAGGTTTCACCTCGCAACAAAAAGCGACAAGTGCGTCTCTAAAAGCGTCTTGGTTGCTTGCGCGAAACAACAGGCCTTTCACCGACGCAGAGCTTTTTAAAGAAGTCATGGTTGCAGTGTTGGAGGAATTGGCTGTTGACAAGTCCATGGATGGAATCATTGCCTCTGTCAAACAGGTGCCCCTTTCTGCAAGGTCCGCTACCCGCCGCATAGAGGCGTTATCTGATGCTGTGCAGGGAGTCGTTATCAGTGATCTCAATAAGGCTAATTACTTCTCCTTAGCGGTAGACAAGAGCACTGACAACACAGATGTTGCCCAGATGTGTGTCTTTGTCAGGTATTTTGATGGGAAGAAGTTTAGGGAAGATTTGCTGTCTCTTATTCCTTTGGAGGGGAACACCACTGGAGATATTATATTCACTGAACTGTCAAAAGTGTTTGAGCGGCATTCATTGTCATTTGAGAAAGTCAACCTACTCGTGACAGATGGGGCCCCTGCTATGGTGGGTAAACACAGAGGTTTGGTGAGCAGGTTGAAGGAGATCGCTCCTCAAATGCATGGGCTGCATTGTCTTATCCACCAGAGTGTCTTTGTGCAAAGCTCAGTGGTGAGCTGAAGGTAGTTATGGATAAAGTGATGCGTGTCATCAATTTTGTCAGGGGTACATCAAGCACCCAGCATCGGCTTTTCCGACAGCTTGTGGCAGATTCAGAGGAGGCCACCCACGACGACCTGCTGCTGCACAATGACGTGCGCTGGCTAAGCAAGGGCAAAGCGTTGGACCGCTTCTGTGCGCTACTGGGTGAGGTGAAGGCATTCCTTATATCTAGCAAGAGTAAGGCAGCAGCAGATCACCTTGTCTTTCTGGAGGACGAGAAGTTCATGTCCAATGTTGCATTTTTAGCTGACATATTTGGCCATTTAAACAATCTTAACATGCAGCTACAGGGAAAAGACAAAACCATCGTGGACATGGTTGAAAAGCTCCAAGCATTCACCGTCAAGCTGGGGTTGTTAGAGTCCGACATATCAACTGGCAGGCTCCTACATTTTAGTACTCTAAAAACACAGGCAAGACGAGTGACGGGACTGATGGTAGACTTCATCAAGCAACTCCGAGCCAACTTCTCTTCCAGGTTGGAGGACTTCTCCGTCCCGAATGAAGTAATTGCTTTTGTGCGTGACCCTCTCACAACCCGACCTAGCGGAGAACTCTCCACCCTGATCAAAACAATCGTCCGTTCCTTGGATGAGGCTAAATTTGAGATGGAGTTAATTGATTTCCAAACAACCTCTCTGATCAAAGATGCATTCAGATCTGCAGAGTCCCTGAGTGCCTTTTGGGTGGCATGCTCAGAGGAGTACAGCACAATCAAGAACCTTGCGTTTTATGTGTTGACAATGTTCCCTTCCACCTATACATGCGAGTCTGCCTTCTCATCAATGAATGCAATAAAGACGTATGAGAGGAATCAACTGACACACAAAAACCTTGAGAACTGCCTGCGGATTTCAGTGACAACTGTAACACCAGACATCCGAAGCATTGTGACGAATGAAAGATGCCACTTTTCACATTAAGTGAGTACACTGTAAAAAAAAAAAACGTAAAAAACCGGCAATTTTCTGGCAGCAGGGGCGGCAGAAAATTTCTGTTAAAAAACAGAGAAATACTGTAAAAAAATTGTTTTTGTTGTTTTTACGGAAAAAAACTGTATATTTAACATTGGATTTCAGTAATATGATATAAGGTTAATTTACCGTCCTACTGAAGTATTAATATCTGTTTTGTACACTGATAACCACCAATCACAGCAGTGATGAGTCACATGATCAATCAAAGCTCAACACAAGCAGTTCTTCCACAAGAAAGTTAATACTAATATATATAGAAGCTGCACAGTGTCATTCACACAAACATTAAACACCATCATGGTAACACATGAAATTTTAAAAATGCAATAAACATTAATTTAACAACATTAAATGTAACATAAACCCCTAATGTACATAACTGATTAGAAAAAATGAAGAAAAGTATGAAGAAACAAACATAGTTATTTCAACAAAAATACATCAAATGTGAAGTGTCACAGGGAATTGTGGGAATGTCAATTTACGGTTTTTCACTGTAAATTATACAATGAGTTGTTTTTTCACTTTCAAAAACTGTAAATTTAACAGTATGTTACAGTAAAATTACATTAAATGTACCGTTAGATCTATCACAGTTATTTACCGTATATAGTTCGGAAACTTTCTGTTAACCAATTAACAGTCTTTTACCGTTAAAATTACGATCATTTTTTACAGTGTAGCCTAACCCCATCAATAGCAAATTATATTTAATTGTCAGATTGCATTTTGAATGTAACTAAAATTGTTCTGAAATATTATTCTTCATGTCGTTTCAGGTGGATAGATCTGCACCTGGACCTCCCGTTGTATGTCCATAATCCATGTTCCGTTTTTTTAGGCCGCTTTTGTCCGAATAGTTTTGTTTCTGTTCATGTGTCTCGCGTCGTGGCCAAAATATGTGCTACTGTTAAGCTGCTGTTGCCACACTTATTCGTCCAATAATTACCCCCTCTTTTGAATTAGCCTAGTATAGGCTATCCAATCTTTTGTCAAGCAACATTGTCTTTATTTCTGATTTAAAAGACGACATTAAAAATTGCTACAAAAATGGTTGTTCTGGTGTTTCTTTGTCTGTTTGCGCCCGCAGTAGGCCTATAATCGTGGAATATGATGGGTCCGTGTATCATTCGTTCAATCGTTTTTTTCAAATTAATACCAAAAAAAAAAAAATTAAAAACGACTTGTTTTTCCATTATTTATTTTCTGAACTAAAAAAAAAAAAAAAAAAAAACGAATAACGACTCATTTTCCGATTTTCTGATTGTATGTTTAGATCAAAAATAGAAAAAATGTATAACGGGTTTTGACAAATTTTAATTTTGAATTTTAATTTAACACCTTAGCAGACATATAGCCTACCAATGAAATCATTTTAAACAGATCAAGTACTTTGTGGTAACAGATTACAGCCATTTTAATAAAGAAAATCAGAAAACCCGTCGTTATTATTATTTTAGTTCAGGAAATAAATAATGGAAAAACAAGTTGTTTTTATTATTATTTTTTTTTGTCCGTGTATCATTCGTTCAATCGTTTTTTTCAAATTAAAAACAAAAATAAAAAAAATAAAAAATGACTTGTTTTTTAAATAGAGAAATCAGAAAATCAGAAAACAAAAATAAAAAAAATGAAAAACGGCTTGTTTTTTTAAACAGAGAAATCAGAAAATCGGAAAACCCGTCGTTATTCGTTTTTTCATTTTAGTTCAGGAAATAAATAATGGAAAAACAAGTCGTTTTTCATTTTTTTTTTTTTGGTTTTAATCTGAAAAAAAAAACGATTGAACGAATGATACACGGACCGAACTAAAATGAAAAAAAAAAAAAACGAATAAAGACGGGTTTTCTGATTTTCTGATTGTGTGTTCAGATCAAAAATAGAAAAAAATGAATTACTGGATTAGACAAATTTTAATTTTGACACTTTTAGGCTTATATCAATGAAATCATTTTAATTTGGGGTTTTAACTTAAAAAAACACAAAAAAAAACCGATTGAACGAATGATACACCGTTATTGTAAAATAAAAATAGGCTGATAAAAAAAAAAAAAAAAAACGGACTTCCAAAATAATCCGGCGGACCAGAAAATATTGCTGGCGGGCCAGTTTTGGCCCGCGGGCCGCCTATTGCCGACCCCTGCTCTAGGTTCTGGTGTCTCTATAACAATTTCTAAAATTAGCAATAATTTTTGCCCCTTCTCATCTATGATTAGATTTCTTAAAATCCGCCCTAGATTCTCAGATCACTCACCCCTATTCTCACTTCCTAACGGAGCTCCTCTTTCCAAAGCCTGGTTCAGATCTCATCTAGTTTCTGTCCTTAAAAACTGTAGTCTATTAGCCTGGGTTTCCCCATACTGCCTTGCTCGCAGCGCGATTTCATTCACGCTGCTAGGCAGTCTGGACACCATGGAACAAATTTTCCCCTGAAAAAGGGAACCAATCACAGAACGGGGAGGGAGCAGCAAGATGATGACGACACCGAAGCAGTTTGTTTATATCAGACTCGACGTTACCTTCTACCCTCATGTTTATCTTGCACAAACGGTAATATTCGCTAAACGCCATCGTGTACAAATAAATCTTTGACCCATCGTCTTTTTCCTCGTCAAATTTCTCTCACTCTACATACGTCATCTGGTATAATTGAAGCGATTGGCTATGAGCTACATACAGGCGCATTTGATAGACATTCATAGCGCCCAATAAACGGCTCTGGGCATTCGTAAACCACGCCTCAAATACGAGAAAATGCACACGTAGTTCCCAGACCAAGTCTCAATGAGACTTGGTCTGACGTTAGCCAGGCTAGTAGTCTATCCCCTTCCCTGTACACCGGACACTCATTCAGGATTGGAGCAGCTACTACAGCAGCCGAACGTGGCGTTTCTACAGCTGCTATCAAGATCTTGGGAAGATGGTCTTCTTCTGCATTCGAGTCTTACATAAGACCTGATCTAAAGATCATTCTTGAAGATCAGCAAGCTCTGCAGTAACGATCCAGGTAAATCTCTATGCAACTACTGGTGGTGGTGCTATGCTTTATCTATCTGTTGATAGTTCAGTTGTATAACTCTCACTATGGCTTAATTGCCATGATTCTGTGTCACCTCATCTCTGTATGGCTTCAGTGGCCTCATGTATATCGCTGCCTTCAGGGTTTTGGTTTAGCAAGGACTAGTGACCTAGATAGGAGCATTTTGCTATGTGTGGCATTAGCAGCCTCATGGCTCAGCGTGGCCTCGTCTATGTGTGGCTCAGCGTGGCCTCGTCTATGTGTGGCTCAGCGTGGCCTCGTCTATGTGTGGCTCAGCGCGGCCTCGTCTATGTGTGGCTCAGCGCGGCCTCGTCTATGTGTGGCTCAGCGTGGCCTCGTCTATGTGTGGCTCAGCGCGGCCTCGTCTATGTTTGGCTCAGCGCGGCCTCGTCTATGTGTGGCATTAGCAGCCTCATGGCTCAGCGTGGCCTCGTCTATGTGTGGCTCAGCGCGGCCTCGTCTATGTGTGGCTCAGCGCGGCCTCGTCTATGTGTGGCTCAGCGCGGCCTCGTCTAAGTGTGGCTCAGCGCGGCCTCGTCTACGTGTGGCTCAGCGCGGCCTCGTCTACGTGTGGCTCAGCGTGGCCTCGTCTATGTGTGGCTCAGCGCGGCCTAGTATATGTGTGGCTCAGCGCGGCCTCGTCTAAGTGTGGCTCAGCGCGGCCTCGTCTACGTGTGGCTCAGCGTGGCCTCGTCTACGTGCGGCTCAGCGCGGCCTAGTATATGCGTATTCTAAAAGCAAAAAATAAAGCATTAATATCTTGCGTAATTACAGCAGCAGGAAGTATATTGCATAAAAGTATACCTTCAGATTATATTCACTGATTTACCGTCCCTCGATGATACAAATGGTTCCACGTCTATCTCGCTGCTTGCTAACTCTTTTTTATTTTTCTTTCTATATTTAGGTACTACACGTTAGACGGCCGGCAGGCATAATTCTTTTCCATTTTTGGGGGTGGGCTCCGTTCCAGTGGAATCATCTTCCACCAAATTTTGGGGGTCGGCTGCGCCGCTGCCTTCATCTTCAGGCAGGAAATGCTGAATCCGTACCCTCGGATCGCGAGTTACGGACGGGGCCTACGCCAAATACTTTATTGCACATATTGTTTGCTGGATCACTAATAAATGCATGCTTGTTACTATATCTATTCTCCCGAGTCTTTCTGGTAGAACTGTACCGCAGACAACTAGAACTGTGACGCAGCAAGATAATCCTTCCATTGGGTATCAAAGGATTCTGATGAGACATAGAGTTATAACTACTGCATCAGCACCTCAGGGGCAGCAAAGAGATGTGAATCAAATAACTGCACTTTCCCCAATTGGAATGCAAATGATGGTACCTAACCAGCATATGTCTATTCATTCACCTGTGAATGTGCCCCACACAAGTATGTCAGCTCTACACCCTTCCAGGTCAGCCCGTATTGAGAGACTTTCATTTCCATATTTGAAGAGTGATGACCCCCAAGAGTTTGCCATGCTGAATATGGCTTTAAAGAATTTGTTACCCTCAGAGGAAACTGAGCAATACATGTATCATATTCTTCTTGATCATTTGAAGTGGGAGGCAGCTCGACTTCTGGCCTTGGCTTATGCCCATCATTCCCGGCCTTATACTGCCTTAAAAGCTCTGCAGAAAAGATATGGGCAACCCCACCAGTTGGTGCTGCGAGAGATTGCTACAATTAAGAACTTACCCTCTGTACGTTCAGGAGATTCTGTTGGATTCAGTGACTTTGCTGTACGAGTTCAAGCTCTTGTGGGAATGCTTCAATCCTGGGATCATGAAGAAGGAGCAAAGGAATTATCTTGTGCATCACATGTCCATCAGTTACTCAGTAAACTTCCAGCACATCAAGTTGCTAGTTTTGCAAGATATGCCAAAACCACCCGACCAGACCAGTCCTACAACTTGGTGAATTTTTCAGTTTGGTTGGAAGAGGAATCAGATTGTCAGAATCTAGCTACCCAAGTGTTTGAACAATCTAAAAGTATGAAAAAGTATCAGGTAAGAGAAGCAAGGCCTACCAAGTCCCAATATCACACAGCTACATTTCTTCATGGCATAAGTCAAGAAGTTAATTCCACTCAAAGAAAGAACCCTGAAACTGCAAACCATGAAATTCAGTGACACTGCAAGAAGGAGGGCCTTAAACCGTCATGTGCAAGCTGTGGCAGTAATGATCATCATCTCAGTCATTGTCCTAAATTTCAGAGCTTCGATACGGCAGCCATATGGAAATGGATTATGGACAATAATCGTTGTTGGAGATGTGGTTGGGCCCATAGATAATCTAAGTGTGACTTAAGAGGAAAATGTCCATTGTGTGAAGATCGTCACTTAGGAGTACTGCATGAAGTAAATGTTCGCAAACCAGATTCTAAGATATTTTATTTGAGCCGATCAAGTAGTCCGAACTCTGTTCTTTTGAAAATTGTGAAGGTAGTTCTATGCCACAAAGGAAAGACTCTGGAGACGTATGCCATCCTAGATGACGGTTCTGGGAGAACTATGCTCATGTCTTCTGCAGCAGAGAGTTTCGGTCTTAATGGGGCGGCAGAATCATTGGTTCTTCGAACCATTCGGCAAGACACAGAGAAAATTGAAGGTGCAACGGTTTCCTTCACCATATCTCCAGCTTCTCACAAGCAAAGTAAATACCAGATACAAGGTGCCTTCACTGCCCAAATGATTGACTTACCTGAACAGACTTATCCTGTGCAAATCCTACAGAGACGCTACCAACATCTAAGAGGCCTCCCTCTGGAGGAGTTTCAGAGAGTTAACCTGTTAACTGTTGCCAGTGCGCGGGCGCACTGAAGCGTTTTTTTTTATACACTGCTCAAAAAAATTAAAGGAACACTTTGAAAACACATCAGATCTCAATGGGGAAAAATATCATGCTGGATATCTATACTAATATGGACTGGGTAATGTGTTATGAACGAAAGGATGCCACATCGTTTGATGGGAATGAAAATGATCAACCTACAGAGGATTGAATTCAAAGACACCCCGGAAATCTAAGTGAAAAAATGATGCAGCAGGCTTGTCAGTTTTGCTGAAATTTCATTGCAGCAACTCAAAATGGTACTCAGTAGTTTGTATGGCCCCCATGTGCTTGTATGCATGCCTGACAACGTCGGGACATGCTCCTACTGAGACGACGGATGGTGTCCTGGGGTATTTCCTCCCAGATCTGGACCAGCGCATCACTGAGCTCCTGGACAGTCTGAGGTGCAACCAGGTGATGTCAGATAGACTGAAACACAATGTCCCAGAGGTGTTCTATCGGATGTAGGTCTGGTGAGCGTAGTGGCCCTTCAATGGTATCATTCCTTCATCCTCCAGGAACTGCCTGCATGCTCTCGCCACATGAGGCCGGGCATTGTTGTGCACCAGGAGGAACCCAGGACCCACTGCACCAGCATAGGGTCTGACAATGGATCCAAGGATTTCATCCCGATACCTAATGGCAGTCAGGGTGCCATTGTCTAGCCTGCAGAGGTCTGTGCGTCCCTCCATGGATATGCCTCCCCAGACCCTCACTGACCCACCACCAAACCGGTCATGCTGAACGATGTTACAGGCAGCATAACATTCTCCACGGCTTCTCCAGACCCTTTCCTGTCTGTCACGTGCTCAGGGTGAACCTGCTCTCATTTGTGAAAACCACAGGGCACCAGTGGCGGACCTGCCAATTCTGGTGTTCAATGGGAAATGCCAATCGAGCTCCCTGGTGCTGGGCAGTGAGCACAGGGCCCACTAGAAGACGTCGGGCCCTCAGGCCACCCTCATGAAGTCTGTTTCTGATTGTTTGGTCAGAGACATTCACACCAGTGGCCTGCTGGAGGTCATTTTGTAGGGCTCTGGCAGTGCTCATCATGTTCCTCCTCGCACAAAGGAGCAGATACCGGTCCTGCTGATGGATTAAGGACCTTCTACGGCCCTGTCCAGCTCTCCTAGAGTAGCTGTCTGTCTTCCTGGAATCTCCTCCATGCTCTTGAGACTGTGCTGGGAGACACAGCAAACCTTCTGGCAATGGCATGTATTGATGAGCCATCCTGAAGGAGCTGGACTGCCTGCGCAACCTCTGTAGGGTCCAGGTATCGCCTCATGCTACCAGTAGTGACACTGACCCTAGCCAAATGCAAAACTGGTGAAAAACAGTCCGAAAAGATGAGTAGGGAAAAAATGTCAGTGGCCTCCACCTGTAAAACCATTCCTGTTTTGGGGGTTGTCTCACTGTTGCCCATCTAGTGCACCTGCTGTTAATTTCATTAACACTAAAGCAGCTGAAACTGATTACCAACCCCCTCTGTTACTTAACTGACCAGATCAATATCCCAGGAGTTTAACTGACTTGATGCTATTCTCTGATTAAAAAGTGTTCCCTTTATTTTTTTGAGCAGTGTATATAGTTCAAAGTTACTATCAGATTTAATGTTATACCTTGACAAACTATACATCATTAAAAAGATATAAGACTCAAGTTTCAGTATTTGACCACTTGAGAAACTTATAGCGACAATTATTTCTTAATTTGTGTCAGGAGTTATGAAATGAAAAAATGAGTCGATACCTTTGATATGAATTATGCGCGTCAGCCGCTTTCATTCATAAAAAAACTCCCGTGCTGTCGTCATGACAGCGATTCACAAAACAACGTCCTTCAGGGCTTTTAGCTAAAAAATGTGCATATTTGGAGAAATATTGATAGATTCTCATAGATTTACATCAGATTTCTATAGACAGGAATAATATTTATTGAATTTATACCCAAATGCGTCGATGTAATCATTATGAGCGTTTGGATACTCTGATACTGTGTTTTCAATTCATACCAATAGCCTGAGGGCGCTATTATGCACAATAATAGTCCATATATGGAACATGAAGAAGAACCATGATCATGTGACATTCCAGGACGTCACTGATACACACAAAGCTAACAAGAGATCGCTGTAACATGCAGATACAGACGTTTTGAAGACAATAAACATGTTTGCAATGATATTTGAGTTACCTGTGTTTTTCAAGCCATGCCAGGTATTTCCATAATAATAGATTATATTTATAATGTAATGCTAATCTATATAGACTGTCATTGTGCAGAATACCATACAATAGTATATTTTCTGTCTGATTTTTTTATCTGAAGCCAAATTAGATCACAGAAGATTATTTAAAATACTCACTTGCGTTATAAAGTAAGTTTGGAGCACAAACATGGTTTTAATCTCATAAATTGTCGTGTATTGATGATGTGCTAAGCTCACATGCTAGCTAGCCCTAGGTGCACCTGCCACCTAGAAGTTATACTTTTTTTATGATTTTTTGAATGCTTTCTGAAATGTTTCTTTATTCAAGAAATGCATTTGATACAGTTTAAAATGTGAGGTGAACTTTGAGAAAAGAAATTAGGGACTGAAACCCTATGAATAGCCTGTGAATAGCCAGTCATTAGTAACTATAATGCAGACAAAAGAAATGCATATTTAGAGCCATAACCAGGCTGGAGAGGTGTGAATGTGTGCAGGGGGAGACTGAGACTGAATGGGGCTCGTTTGCACCACAAAACAATAAAGACAATATACTGGATAGATGCTTAGAAGATGGCAATAAACATCAGTTGCATTTTAGAGTCAAATCAAAATGAAGTAATTTGACATGGTCTTGAAAAACATTTAACTAACTACAGAGTTTTGGACTTATCATCTTCAGATTTTAAACATAAAATGTTTAGACGTGGCTTTAGCTGTAGTGCAATTCTAGATTGCTACAGGGCCAACTTCAATTTTATTTTCATGAGGATGTTTCATAAAAATTCATTTCTAATAACTTTACAAAACTTTGAAGCTATTTATAACAATTTTTTTCATTATGACAATAATTAATTCTACATTTACAATAAACTGCCAGGTGTCAGCTTTCAAATGAGATCATACTTGTGCTTTTAGTACAAAGGGTTCATGAACTGTATCTGTTTCAGTTTGGGTATGTCATTTCTGGGGATTTTTCAAAAGTGGGGTTGCTGCTTAACAGGTTAAACCTTTGTTACTAGTGGGAGCTCACCTTCTTTGCTCCAAAGAGCGAGTACGTTTTGGTCCTCCTGGAAGTCCAGCTGCTTTGCATACTTGACTGGGATGGGCATTACATGGACCTACTTCCTTGGGTGAGAAGACTAATTCCACGGCTCAGTGTTTCTTCCAGGCATCTCTCTCCATGGATCAGTTGCATAAAGATGTGGAGAAGTTATTAGCCTGGGTTTCCCCATACTGCCTTGCTCGCAGCGAGATTTTATTCACGCTGCTAGGCAGTCTGGCTACCATGGCCCAGATTTTCGCCTCAGTTAGGGAACCAATCACAGAACGGGAAGGGAGCAGCAAGACGATGACGACATCTGTACGCGACACACCGCAGCAGTTTGTTTATGTCTATGGATCTAACATGGCAGCAGGCGCAAAATTACCTTTCGATGCAGCCTTAGAAAGTGTTCTAAGTAGTTTAAAACGCAAGTTTATTTTGAAAAAAAGAGCAACTTTTGGCGTTAAACCATTTCATAACCAAGAAGGATGTTTTGCCCTGCTACCAACGGGCTTTGGCAAAAGCCTCATATATCAACTAGCCCCGTTAGTGGCTAAGGCAATGGGGCTTAGCGAGACCCCAGTCGTCATGGTTGTCTCGCCATTAATCGCCCTAATGGAGGACCAGGTACAGGAGGCAGCCAATCTTGGAATCTCTGCCGCTCAGCTGGGTCCAGATAAAGAAAAGGCAATAAACAATTGTCGATACCAACTTCTGTTCGGTAGTCCCGAGGCTTGGATCAGCGCAAAGTGGCAAGACATGTTAGCCACGGAGTTGTATAGGACCAACCTGCTAGGCATCGTCGTCGACGAAGTTCATTTAACTTATAAATGGTAAGAGGTATTTATTAATATTATATTGTCATTATGCAAGCGTACCTGATAAAAGTTGTTGACACTTGAGTCATTAAGTTGTAAATACACGTGTGAAGTACAAGCGTAAATAATTTCTAATGCAAATGACAATTTCAACATCTATGTTAAGCTGTACTTAACACTTTTTGTTTTTCTTTTCTCTAATAGGGGGAAGGCTGCGAAAGGACAGAAGGCCTTTAGGGAATGCTTTGCAAGGTTGGGGGAACTTAGAGCAATCGTAAAACCAGGTAGGTTAACAATAACAATAACATTTCACTGAACTTTATTGACTCGCATTACCCTTTCGACGAGAAGCCATCTTTCTAATCGTGGTTTTGCTAGTGTACTATCACACCACTCTCACACCATTGATTTACCAGTGTTAAGTAACTCACTGTCTGAACCAGAGTATTAGCCTCTGTGTAAACACTGACATTATAACATTACAAAAATTACACATTGCAGATTTATCAGTTAATGCCTTGTCGCTTTGACATTGTTTCTTGCAAAGTATTTCAGTCTTCAGTGGAAAAAAAACTATGCAGTGAGATAAATAATATGTGAATGACTTAAAGGTTTCTGTTTTTTTTTTTTTGTTGTTTTTTTTTTTAGGAACTCCGGTACTGGCATTGACTGCATCTGCGGATTTGCACTCAAGAAACATTGTCAGGAGACAGCTACACTTGCAAAATGCAAACAACATCACTGTTAGCCCCAATCGAACCAACATTAGACTTGGGGTAAGACGACTTACAACAGATTCTCTGGACTGTTTCGACTGGCTGGTAAAGGACTTAAAAGAGAAAGGACTGGAGATGTTACCGATCATCATATACTGCCGGACAATAAACACTGTTACACGAGTATTCTGCCACCTCAAGGCTGAACTGGGGGAGAATGCCTGGGTCGGTGAAGAGAAAATAGGTAAAAACCTATTGATTGGAATGTTCCACAGCCAGACTCTACCTGTGAACAAGAGCAGGGTACTTTCTTCATTTAATGGAGAAGGCAGCTGCAGAGTGACTGTGGCAACTACAGCACTTGGAGTCGGCCTAAATTTCCCCAAGGTCTCCCATGTGGTCATGTATGGGTTACCAGAGGACCCAGAAGCCACTCTCCAACAGGTTGGAAGAGCAGGCAGAGATGGCTCTCCCGCTCATGCTGTTCTCTATGCAAACAAACAGCTTGCCAACACAGACAAGGCAGTAAAGGGCGTTCTTCAAAAAAGCCTAAATGGCTGTTTTAGGAAGGCCCTATACTCACATTTTGAGAAAGATACGTGTAGTGTTGAGCCTGGACATTCTTGCTGCACCTATTGCCATTCAATATGCAAATGTAGCTCTGACAGTTGCTCTGTAGAAACACCAGATTACGATATGTCAAAACAGATTCCATCACCTGTCAAATGCAGACAAGTCACATTAGATGAGCAGGGATTGGTCAGAGAGCTTTTAGAGAAGTATAGGGACAGTCTAATTCCACCAGATGAACACCTGTACACAAATGCCTCATTCTGCACCGGTTTCAGCAATGTACTAATTGAGTCAGTTGTTGAAAATGTTAGTGAAATATTTGACATCACCTATGTCATGCAGAATCTACCTGTATTCGACATAAATCATGGCCTAGAAATCCTACAAATTGTTCACAAAGTATTTGAAGACTTTGATTTATGCAAGTTTCCAGACACGCGGCTATTTTTCACATCTTCATGGACACCACAATGATTTCCATCGTGTGTTAATATTTTTCCTTATAATAATGTATGGTTTTCTAAAAATGTGAACTGCTGCGTCTGTGTGTAGATGAGAGAAGCAAAGTGTGTGTGTGTTGTGCACACGCTACATTATGGCCAAGCACGTGCCCTTAAAATAGCCTCTGAATAACATGCGCAACGTGCCACTGACTTTAGACGAGGTTTCTCCTGGTCAGTGGAGGAATTGTTTTCTGAAACTGCAAAATAGCACCAGGGAACATTTGCACATGTGATGAGTCAGTGCATGTTTGGCAGCGTGTTCCTTGTGAAAACAAGAGATTTTCTGCATGAGAATTGTGCCGAATGCAGAGAATTGTGTGTAGTGTTTTGAAAAAAGTGTGTTTTAGATCTGCAATTTAAGTGTAAAGCAGGAATTGTGCTTGTAGTTCAGCAGAACTGGTTCAGGGGGTTGGTGCATGAGTTACATGTTGTGGTCATTGTGTCTTAAGTACCAGCATGCATTGGTGAACGCAAGAATTTCCTAATTTCTTCAAATCTGTTCACGGAGAAACAACAAACTCCTCTAGATCTGATGACCTGAGGGTGAGAACATGTTCAGCAAGTGTATGTGTGTGAGAGAGTGTGTGTGTGTGTGTGTGTGATAGGCGTGTTGGATTTCGATCCACCTTTGATGATCTGTGTGAATTATAGGAGAAACTACCCTTAAACTGTAAACAATCAGCAAAAGGATATTCGCTCTATGTCTTTAAAAATATGAGATGACATACTACTTTCTACTCAGCCTTCAACCATCCAACATTAAAAGGACATTTACAAGTGTAAAAGCATAAACAGCTACAACAGACCATGAATAACCTTGATTATTTCTACAGCAATATTACAGAAGTGTTAAATATAACTGTATAAATCAGTCTGACCCGAGTTTGGTGGTTCTAGCTCTAATGCTCTATAGCCGTCAGAACGTTTAATAGCATTTCAGTTCGCTGGCGTTCTCACTTCCTCTGAGCAATAAATGCACAAACACTGGCCTCAGCACTTTACTAAACATCCGCTCTTCAAGATGCACGTGGAGATTTGTCTGATCCGTGACGAGATCACGAGGAAGAGTTGATTACTTTGATCCAATATTTGATGTTTAAAAAAATAAACAATAAAAATGTTTTAGATTTAAGTAGCAAATGAGAATTGACTATATTTGAGACAAATGTCTTTTGTGATTTTTGTGAATGTCTTTTGTGACAAATGTGATTTTCAGTTTTGTTCAAGGTAATTTGTTCTGCCCATTATCTGGTCATGGTATATATTCACCTAGTGGCCATTTTCAGTATTGCAGTTTGTCATTTTTCTGTACATACGCAGTGTTGATTTATTATATCGGCAACAGTTCAACGTGCAGCATCAATTTCAATTAGACGCACAAACAGTCTTTGCCTTGGAGAAAGATATGCCTGTAAGTTTATTTACTATTTTAAATGATCTTTAAAAGTGTTATGTGGTAACATAATATTACCTCTTGAAAATAAGTTTGTGATCGATATGAAAATCGAAGGAAGTTTTCTATCACTTGAATACGCACGTGCAGATTGTAGTTTATATTTATATCAAACGAATTAATGTACAAGTTGTAATTTCATTTCTTGTTTATTGTATTTCAGTTTTACTAAAGAAAAAGGATCACACAAGTAAACATTCTGGAAAGGATAAACTGCTTCATGTGTGTTTGTTAGCTAGCTGTCTAGTTTCTTCTAAGTGACTCAGTTGCAAGGACAGCAAAGTAAAAAGGCATCAACGCATCGGGAAAGAATAACAAGAGCTGTATTTACCATCATATGCTGCACGATTCTGTGATCAAAAAGTGAAAGATTGCACTTTGCATGGAAGCAAGATGATCCAGATAAGGATGCTGAAAAGCAAGCTAATTTGCATGTGCTACAAAAACAAAGGGCAGCGGTTGCAGCCTCGGCCGATGAAGCCGCAGTCAAACCGGAGGATCTACTTCAGGACTTCTCAGTATTAGCGATTCAAGATTCAGCACAAAGAACCAGTAAGTATGTGGAGGATCATTCTCTGACTGAAGATAAGTTGGAACAGGTTCACATGCAATCTACGTCTCATGCATCACAGCAGTTTCCAGATTCTACATGTCCACAGTTCACTCCAAGAGCTCCTAGGTTTATTCCTCTCCCACAAAGTAACACAGTCGATGTCTCAACACCAAAAGTAAGCATAAGAGACAGTGGAGGCTACAGTGCTCCACAGCATGCCTTACGAAAAAGAAGTTTATTCAAGTGTTCTATTAGTATACTTCTTTTAAACTAAAAATAAGAAAGTATACTTTCAGTCTACATTTTATATACTTCTCAAAAATATACTTTATGTACTTCTCAGAAATATACTTAAAATTACACTTAAGTGTACTTGACTTATAGGCCTACTGAGTGAAAAGTCCAAGTATATTTGGCCTGTACTTCTACTCAATCTTTTATATAAATAGTAAACTATAAGTATAATGTTATGTTCACTTAAAGAAAACTTCCAAGTATACTTGTAGTATAAACTACGAAACTAGTAGTTTATTGAGAGTACACTTCAGTGTGTACTTTCATAAACTAAAAAAACAAACTAATTGTATTAAAAATAGTAAACTACTAGTATACTTATAAGTTTACTTGTAGTACAGATGCATTACAAATGAGAAACCTAGTTAACTTAACCTTGACCTAACTTAAAGTTTACTACTCTTACACTTATAGTACACTTAAACACATACATTTATAAACTAAAAGTGGGCCAATTTAGTCCCAAGCAGTATTGAAATTGTACACTTACAGGTTTACTAGGCTACATGTACACATTGATATTAATATACTTAATAAACATAAAGTATACTTAAAATATACTTGAACATTACTTAAGTATACTTCATAAATGAACTTGAAGCATACTTTTTTGTAAGGGATGCTATGCAAAGTCTCATGAATCCTCTTGCAGAGACTATGAGACCTTTAGAGACTACTGACCTAACGAAACATCTGATACGACAAGAGTTAGTGAGTACTGGATTACTGACATTCAATGACTGCCCAGAAAACTATTGGGCATGGAAGACATCATTCCGGAGTGTGATAAGAGACCTCAATTTAACCGCCAGAGAGGAGTTAGACCTGCTCATAAAGTGGCTGGGGCCAGAACCATCACAACAGGTCAAAAGAATCAGGTCAGTACATGTTCATAAAGCACTAGGTGTTCAGATGGCATGGCACTGGTAGCACTGAGGTCATTGAGGATGCTCTGTTAAAGAAACTGGAGAATTTTCCTAAAATCTCTATTAAAGACAATGTAAAGTTGAGAGAGCTTGGAGACCTTTTGTTAGAAATGGATGCAGCAAAGTCAGGAGGCCACTTACCAGGACTGGCTTATCTAGACACTGCTCGTGAAGTTAAATCAATCATTGAAAAGCTGCCGTACAGTTTGCAAGATAAGCGGATTGCACAAGGCTCCAAGTACAAGGAAGATTACCGTGTTTCCTTTCCACCATTCAGTTTCTTCACCAGATTAATTGTTAATCAAGCGAAGATCAAGAATGATCCAAGTTTTTCATTCTCAACGAGTAGTAACCAAATTTCTGCAAAAACAGAGCCGTCTGCAGCAAGGTACAGCAACCGATCATCTGTATCAGTCAGAAAGACAGACGTGCCAACTGTGCATACACCCTTTCAAAGGAAAAACCTTGAAAAGAAATCGATTGAACCAGGCAGTCAGTGTCCAACCCACAATAAACCTCATCCATTGGCAAAGTGTCGTGAGTTCAGAAGTAGACACATAGATGATCGCAAAAAGTACCTAAAAGAAAACGACATTTGTTTTAGATGTTGTTTATCCACTCAGCATGTTGCCAAAGACTGTAAAGTCAACATAAAGTGCACAGAATGCAACAGTGAGAAGCATACCACAGCACTTCATCCGGGTCCAGCTTTCTGGGTTACAGAACCGCCTGTGGGAGAGAGCCAGCATGGCGGGGAGAAAGAAGAGGCTACTTCGACAGACATTGTCTCCAAGTGTACAGAAATCTGTGGAAACATGACAAAGCCCAGATCGTGTTCTAAAAGCTGCTTGGTATCCTTGTAACAAACCTGAAAATGTTGTGAGGATGTATGCAGTACTGGATGATCAAAGTAATCAATCATTAGCCGAATCACAAGTTTTTTGATGTTTTCGGCATCACAGGAGAATCATTCTCATATAACCTAAAAACATGCTCGGGAACTATGGAGAAAAAAGGACGCAGAGCATCTGGTTTCACAGTTCAGTCCATCGATGGGAAAAGTGGTATTTACGACAGTAACGTTAATTACAAGTAGTCCACAGCGACTCTAGGGTTTCCAAAACGGAATTCTTACCTAGTGGGGCTTTAATATGCTTTTTTTGTAGTATGATCTTCGTTACTTGATTTATATTTTATAAACCTTTTTTTAATCAAATAATATAAAATAATTACTAATAGAAGTATTTTATTTAAATAAGTACTAAAATTTTGATATAATAACTTATTTGCCTGGCTAAACCCCCTCCGACTTCCGGTTATTAGCGGCCGCTGACGTCTGGATTTATTGACAGCTACTTCCTGCTGCCAGCTGCCGATTCTTTGCTGAACCCCCTCTCGATTTCTCTTGGCACAGCTACTAGACAGACAGGTTTCTCACGTCACATCTACGTCGTCAAGCTCAGTTTGAGTCTCAGCCATCAGAAAGTGAAAGCTTCTAATTGACTTCACTTTTCTCTGTTGAAGTCTATGGGGTCGCTGTGTCCATTTCTTTTACTGTCTATGGCAGTGACTGAACATGAGCGTTTAAACGGAGGAAGTGAAACTATCACAGTAACGTGCGGTGAAATCTTGTCATGGGTAGGCTGTGACCTATCAATGTGGCATATATTCATTCAGTTAATGTAGCAACCCAAGTTCATATCAGGCATCATCACATCGCTGCCTGCATTCAGCAAAGTCAGTCATATCCTCCTGGGACCCAGAAAAAAAAAGTTTTTTGAATTTAGTTTTTTTCCATGTCATCACACTGTTTAGAGCACAATAAACAAATGGTAAAAAAACATTTTTGAAAAATAATATTTTATTCATACGTTATGCTATGTCCTCTGTAGTCGACACCAGGACTAAGTTGTTTAAAAAATAAAATGACATGAAATTATATGTATAGGCAAAAACAATGGGATTTTTTTTTCAATCACCAATAAATTTGGGGGTTTCAGGATTTTTTCAACCAAAATTTGTATAAAGATTATTCTCAACTATGTTATGAAAGAAATAACGGAATGAATTGATAAACCATTTTACTTTATGCAATATGTGGGTAAAATATCCATAAATTAATATTCCCATTCAATGCAATGTATCTATAAACTGTATCTAATTTGCACCTTAATGTGTTCTTGGAGCAACATTTAATGAAAAAAGAAGTGTAATAATTGGAGTAATAATTGGCAACATTTGAATAATAATATCTAATATTTCATAGGAATATTGATGTGTAATTTATTTCCATATTCACTTGTTGTGTCTCACAAAATGCCTGATAAACATGATTTAAGTCCTGGTGTCCTCTACATTGGACATGTATGAAATCAATGCCCTGTTCTGTAACAGAATTATTATTTTTTATTTGAAACCCCTTAACATTTTCCTGAGATGTTGTTTTATGAAATACAATCTGAAAAGTAGTCCAATTTAAATTATAATTACAATATATTAGCATATTTCCATAAGAATGCTACATTTGATCACTAAATTAATGTCAGACATTTTTAAAGACCAAGGAGAAGTTGTTTTCATGGTGAAACCTCCAAACATTTCGTATCTCTGAAAAGTCCTGAATGTGCTCTTTACAGGACACCCAGGTCGTGTCATGTGACATGTATGATGTCAGAGAAATTCACTAAAATATAATGTCCACTACAGTAGACAAAAGTCTATTCTTGGGTCCCAGGAGGATATGTGAGGCTAATGCACAATCAAATCTAATAATCAAATTAATGGACACATCTATCTTATGACTTACACAACAAACAAATGTTTTGTGCGGGACACAGTAAGAGAGGGAGGCGGCGCGGTGTCAGCGAACCGACAAGCAGCCTAGTCACTATTGTGTAGTTTGTATTAATGCCATGGTTCAACAAATAATGTAAAGGTTAAATAATAATTCACTTAGACTTTATAAGAAGCAATTGCGACTTTATTTCACACAATTCTGACTTTATATCTTGCAATTCTGACTTTATAACATGCAATTGACTTTATTTCACGCAATTCTGACTTTATATCTCGCAATTGCGACTTTATTTCACGCAATTCTGAGAAATAATGACAGAATTCATTGTGAGATAAAAAGTCGCAATTATCTTTTAAAATGTTTTATTCTGTGGCGGAAACAAGCTTCCATACCTCCTGGCCTCTTCCTCCCATCCATCCTCCCTGACGCATAGCTACCGGGCCGGCCCAGCTATCGGTAGGCGCCGGCGGTGCCGCGGTAGTTACCTGAGAAAACGTTTTGGAAAAGACGGGCTATGGACCCAACCAACTCTATAGGAGGGGAGGGGAGAACTCCCTCACATGGTACAACCCATGCAGAGGCTGCGCGCTGCGGTGTCAGAATGCGGAACGTGTGTAGCCTAATGTAACTATACGTGACAAATGTGAAAAAAAAAATCCTCGACCGGCCCAAAAGTGAAGCGGCCCACCGGGAATTCTCCATACCCACCCCGGGCCTGTTGACAGCCAACGCTAGGCGCAGCTAGATCGGGAAGCGCGGATTGAGTGAGAGCGAGTGGATCACGTGACATGAAGCAAGCTCGGTCTCTGCCTCAATGTTGATAATTCAAGACAGCATGAGAACTGACTGCGCATGCGCAAACCTACGTAAACTACGTTCTATGGACCAAAGAGGCACTGCTAACATCTGCCTCAATGGCCATGGCCTTGAATTTCCTGCATGAAACAATGGTTTTAAGAGCAAACAATGGCAAAATGAGTATATTATGTGTATTCCTGAGAATTTTTGTTACAAAAATTAATATTTGGAATAAAATAAATCATAATGTGGTGAATTAATAAAGTTCTTGGAATTAATAAATGTAATGTCAACATTTCCTTTGGTGAGGCACTGCCTACCCTGCCTACCCTGACCGCACGTCCCTGAACTATCATCACTGTGAGCATCAGTGCAGTTACTACTAGATCCTGAGGGAATATAGTTAAAGTTCGAGCACATTCAACATGAGTTTCCAGATCAACTTTACAGATATGAGACACGGACTGGAGAGAAGAAGAGTTTCTGTGGCGAATTCAGAAGAGGAGTTCAGGAACACCACAGTGCAGGAGTTAAAGAGAAAACTCATTCCTGAAGACCAACGTAAGTCCAACACTTCTATGGGCTGAAATATGTGCCACCAGAGACTGAATTTGAATCATTTATATTTGAATTTGAATTGCTAAACTTGAAGCGGTTGTCAGGCTGATTATGCACGTGCGCGCATCTCTCTCTCTCTCTCTCTCTCTCTCTCTCTCTCTCTCTCTCTCTCTCTCTCTCTGCGTCTCGCGCAGCGCTTTAATTCAGTTAAACACAGATATTATGTTGCTTCTCTAATTTTACATGCAAGTATAGCCGAAATTACAGCACAGATGTTGTCTTTATCTTATGTGTATTTGATTTCATCAGACGACGTCTCGATTATCAGGATTTTTGGTCTTGGAAGTGAGAGCTGGTTATGTCTTAATGGGTCGCGTTTCAGTCACCATTTCATATTCATTCCGTTGTTTGACAACAGAAAGAGTAAAATATACCAATGAAAACAGTTTTATTGAGAATTTAGCTTAATCAAAATGGGCACAGAGAGAGACAAACTATGTAATAATAAATAATAAATGTACATTTAGCATTTTCAGAAGAGCTGCCCTGCCTGTCATGCAAAAATCGAAACATGTTTGTGTTAGTAAATTGCTCAGTGCAAAAAAAGAGAAGTAATGGGAACTCTATCCTCGATTGCTCTTCCTTCATCCTCCAACTACCCGGATGTCTGTCACAGTAACTTGAAATTGAATTTGGTGATCTGAATTGTGAGAACTGAATGTGAGGATATATAGAGAGTTGAATTTTCAGTGAGGACAAAATTGTATTGGACTTCAGTTCCAAACAAATAAATTCAATTTCAAATTATACAATTCAAATTCAGTTTTTCAATGCAATTATTCAAATTAAACTATTCAAATTCAAATATAATTGATTCAAATTCAGTTTCTGGTGGCACATATTTCAGCCCGTACACTTCAGTCTTCTGTGTACATTAGCTAACATATGTGAAGTAGATTGTGATGTTAACACAGAAAATCTGTATTTGAATGTAGACTCAGCTCTTATTAATGGAGAAGCCTGAGATTGAGAAGTTAGCAAATAAATAACAATTCAGAAAGCACAAATAAATGAGGAAAACATTGCTCTCTGATATTGTGTGTGTGTGTGTGTGTGTGTGTGTGTGTGTGTGTGTGTCTGTGTGTGTGTGTTCCTCATGTTTCTTCACAGTTGAAGACACTATTCTTTGCTGCCACTTCAAGACACTGGAGAAGAATCACACACTGGGTTTCTACGGCATTAAACATGAGGATCATATTATCGCAGTGCGCTGTAGAAGTATGCATTATTTACACTAGTATTCGACATTATTAAAAGCATTTATTTATAGTCTTACACTGACTGACCTTTTCACTTCAGTCTCCGTTAGAGAGAAACGCCCGAGAGACTCTTCTCCTGTTCACGAGTCGACAGGTCAGCTTCACAATCCCACAAATGCTTGTTTTCTCTATCAGTGGATTTGCATTACGAACATTTTTATAATAACATGTTTACAGCGTTTACACACATCAGACCTTTTTTTGTTGACATTTTTTTTAATGAGTTTTGTGCTTCATTTTGTGGCAATATAACTTGAAACTTTATTATGATGAGTGTAAAATACTTTTGATTATTGTGTTCGCTGTTTCTTCACAGTTAAAAACTCTAAACTTGACAACTCTGATCTCGAGACACTGGAGGATGATCACACACTGGGTTTCGGCATTAAACATGAGGATGAAGTTACAGCAGCAGAGACAGCATCCAGTGGACGTATGCATTACACTAGTATATGAAATTATCAAAGCATTTATTAATAATCTTAAACTAACTGAGCTTTTCATTTCAGCCTTCTCACCGTCATCCTCGAGTGACTCTGAATGTCTTGTGTTAGGTCAGTTTCTCTTCTGAGTGTAAAGTCCACAAATGCTTGTTTTCTCCATCAGTGGTTTTGCATTACACACATTTATAAAGGCACTGATAGACAGATCTAAGGCAAACAATCATAATCTCCACATCGTCTCACAGTGTCAGGTCTCTCTGAAGAGAAATATATAAGAATATCCAGGACTGAATCTAGAGTTAAATATGAGCTCTTAACATGTAAATGCATTAAAGTCACACTGAATTCAGAGAGGAATCTTAAATCATGTTCCAGTATTAAACACTGATAAAACACATAATCCATTATAAATATATTCATACTGAGGGTTGAAGTGTAATATTATGATGGAGTTTGTGTTTTCCTCTATTCATATGCAAATATGTAATAATATGCAAATAATATAATCCTTTCTTTTGCGCACATTTATTAAATCAAGTTTGCACTTAATATTTTTATTTTGTGAGAATTGTTTCCCTTCCTTGTGTTTCAATGGTTTAATTAAAGGTTCTGTGAGTAATTTCAATATAACTTCCCCAAAAACTAGAGCGAGAACATGAATAGAGGACAGAAATAAATGTACATGTGAACTAACTCTCAGTATTAGTAGAATAATAGAGTTATAGTTTGTATATAATAAGTTTACATGTAGTTGCAAAGTTATAGTCTGTTGAGGAGCATCAAAATAAAGAGTCAGCTGATATTAACCAGAGGGTTTATTAATACTCTAATAACTGATAAACTGATGTCCACATAAAGAGTTTCCGAGTATTTTTATGCATTACAGTAAACAGAAAAGAAAAGTTGTTTCAGGTTATAAAGTTATTACTTTGATGAAAGATTATGAGATAAACTTCTTTATAATAACATGCACTGATGGCTCGATATCAATAAGAGGAACATATTTCATATTTCCATGAGTTGTTTATTATAAACTCATTTGTGTAATGTAATATTTTATTTTAAGAGGTCGACATTAGAAGAGAATATAGTGAATTATATGGTAGTAAGTTTGAATGATCTCACACTTTAACTGATCAGCTCACAGTATTAATATATTTATGATGATTATGTGAGACTGTAGTTATGATCTGTTTATAGTCTTCAAACTGTCGTCACTGAAGACAAACTCTTGTTTTCTCTATAGCAGTGATTTTATATTAGTAATTCTTCAGTGAATTCTGCTCTTAAACTGAATGTATATTGTATTATTTTCTGTCATTATTTATATCTGTTACACGATTAAACCCCACAGAGGAACAGCAGTCAAGTGTCAGTTTATGATCAAAGTTTTAATCATGCTGTATGATTGACATTTCTCTTCTTATGAACATTAACAGTGGAAAAGTGCACAAGTTTAGTTTGTGATGAAAACTTCACAGTTTGTGTCTATACAACAATGCACAGAAATGAACAATTATCCCACATATCCTCTACATAATATACAATTATTAATAATCATAATAAACAATCATAATAAACTTTATTATGATGAGTGTAAAACATGTTGAATTATTGATCCTTCATACAATTAAAGTTAAAGGTACAGATTGACAGATTCACGACACGATATTATTCAGTTTCTGACGGATGTTTGTTCTGCTCCACATCAGCTCACACAGGTTGTTCAGGTATCGAAGAAGATGAAGATGATGAAGATGAAGATAAAGTAATTCCCAGGTCCCAATCTATGGATAATTTATTATTTGACATGAATCAGCCTCAGCTGGAACTCAGTGAATAATGTTGAATAATGTTGAATAATGTTGAATAATGCTGAATAATGTTGAATAATGCTGAATGATGTTGTGTATTGTAGTTCAGCCTCTCATAATCATCAGATCAATCATATGTGTGTTTATATCAGGTCAGTGTGAGTGTTTACTGTTGATCATATGAGCTCCATCATACACTCACTGAAATATTTCACTGTCAGAGGCCGACATCAGAAGAGAATATGATAGTGAATTATATAATTATAATTATATAATAAATTTGAACTGAATCACACAATCACACTGATCAGACCACAATTTGAATATATTTATGATGATTATGTGAGACTGTATAGTTGGTGGAAGTGTGTAATAACAGTGTTTACAATTATTTTAAGGACCCCTTTATAGGGCCTATTTTAATGATCTAAGCTCATGGTCTAAAGCGCACGGCGCAAGTTCACTCAGGGCGAGTCCGAATCCACTTCTGCTAGTTTAACGACGGGATAAATGGTCGGCGCTCCCGGCGCTGGTCTAAAAGGGTTGTCCCTGTTCTCTTAATGAGTAATGGGTGTGTTTTGGGATTTACGTGCATTACACCAATCAGAGTCTCGTCTCCCATTCCCTTTAAATGCCAGTTGCGCTCGTGCCGTGGTGGATTCGCTATTTACATGAGGGAATCTGATAGTGGAAAGACCGAACGCGTCTCCAGAGCGCTAACGGATCTGCTCACACGCGAGGTCAAAGCCCGCAAGCAGAACATCTACGGGACAAGCCGGATTCACCATATCTTTATGTACACAATAATAATCTTTTACATTGTAATACTTTTATTTTTAATGTTTGGCATGTTTGTGTGCAGCTGTGCATCCCTGTGTGTGTAATAAGCAGAGTGTGTGTGTGTGTGTGTGTGTGTGTGTGTGTGTGTGTGTGTGATAAGCAGAGTGTGTGTGTGTGTGTGTGTGTGTGTGTGTGTGCAGAGTGTACGCGTGTTGTGGACTCGCCTATAGGCGCACATTACTAACGCGCTCTTTAAATGACAAAAAATATTGCATCTATTTCTGTTGCCTCAAAATAGCAATGCGCCAGAACACACACCTCGTTCTCAGACCAGCAGCTCATGAACAAATGGGCACAAATGCATTTGCTATTTAAAGGAACACGCCACCGTTTTTTGAAATAGGGCTTATTCACCGACTCCACATTTAGATAGGTGGGCAAACGCATTTTTGTCTCAGTGAATGCATTGTCTTAGTCTGGCAGCGCCGCCACTAGCTTAGCTTAGCATAATGAATGGAATCCTTTGTTGCCAGATAGCATGTCGTGAGTAAAAGTGATCAAAAAAAAAAAAAAAACCTAATTACTTCTTGTGGCCTGCGTATTCACAACGACTACAAATAGCGATGCAGATTAACACTAGGCGATTTCCTAGGCAGATACTGACTTGGGACTATATTAGGGGGAAGTACAGGCAAAGCACTGCTATTGGGCACAGAGATATCACTCAACACCTGAAATCCCCCAACTTCCGTCAACATACCAGCGTGAATATTAGCTGGTATTAGTATTAAGGTGTTGCGTGATATCTCTGCACCCAGACTAAGACAATGCATGCACTGAGACAAAAATGCATTGGCCACCTATCTAAATGTGGGGAGACGGTGAATAACCCATATTTAAAAAAACGGTGGCGTGTTCCTTTAAACAACGTGGTCCAGGACGTGAGAATGAAAACTGCGTCGGACTGAAACTAGCAGAAAACACTTGGTCTCGCGAGGCGCTGCATTGTGCCGGGTGTAAGATAGGGCCCATAGTCTTAAAAGTGACCAAATTCGCGTTTTCTCTATAGAACTGCTTTTATATTAGGAAGACTTGCTTCAACTAAACTACACATTATTTTATAAATAATATATATTTATCCATTTTGTATATCTGTTACACGATTAAACCCCACAGGAGCAGCAGACAAGTGTCAGTTTATGCTCAAAGTTTTAACCAGTATTTTATACCCAGCAATAAAGTTTCTCTCAAAGTTATGAACAAACGTTCTTCCAGTAACATTAATAGACCGTTCGTTCAATGTTATCTGTTTTTTTTTTATGATGTTCTCAAAACATTAGAAATATTCTCAAAATCAGGCCGTTATCATCATATGCTTTACTGCACATGTGATTTACTGAATGCTGTACTGTACTGTTATTTTATTCTTCATAATTGTGTTATTGTTGAACTTTCTTGTTGTGTTCTCTCTCCAGTGCATTGCTATAATACTCATGTCCACTAGGTGGCGCTGATGTGTTCACATGTTCAACTGATGTAAGAGCTGTGTGGAAGAAGACGATATAGTTGAGTAAAGTGAATGCTGAGCTTCTGCTTGTGTCTGTCAGCTTTCATTCCTCCTTCAACATGACATTTCTCTGACTGATGAACACATATAGTGTAATAACATGCTCTCTATGATGCTGTATGATTGACATTTCTCTTCTTATGAGCATTAACAGTGGAAAAGTGCATAGGTTTTGTTTGTGATGAAAGGTTTGAAGCCACAGTTTGTCTACAAAAAGTGACATAAATGAGCTTCATTATTATTAATCTTAATACTGAATCCTCACAGAATTGCACTGGTTGCCAGTTGCCGCTCGCATCGAATTCAAGTCTGTGGCGTTTGCCTACAGAACAACCCCTGGCTCTGCTGCCTCTATCCTAAACTCATTACTCCAAATATACTTTAAGCATATAGCTCACCAATGATTGATGTGTGTAAAAATGTTACATATTTTGTGACAGATTTATATAATAAAAAGAAAGAGTTGTATTTAAAAGTCTCTTATTGTTCTGATTAATCAAGCTGTCTATAAAACGAACGAAACAAACCCTACAATTTAATAAAATAACACATATTATAAAGCTAGAAAAAGTTAAATGCATTAAATTGATTAAAGCTTCAATTAAACATTAGCAGTGTGTGTGTAAAAGGTGTTTTCATGCGTGTTTCTGCTTGTAGTTATACAGTTCTGACCAGCAGGAGTCGCCAGAGTGGCGATGAGAATCAGTGAATCAGTTCATGAAGCAAGTGATTCAATCGATTCAAAGCATCATTAAACTTTGTTTCTCCCATTGCCTGAGTTTACAATAATCCATACCAAATGAATTTAACTAAGAGAATTATATTTTGAACTTTGCATTTTTCATGTTTCATGCTAATGTAATCCTACCATTGTATCATGTCCTCTGTAATATCTGGCTCTGTGGATCAGAAGGTCGATGTGCTCAGTCGTAACAGAGGCTGCACATTTCACGCACACACGTGATCAGACCAATCATCACATTGTAAGAACCAGAAGGATCAGTAATTTAAAGTACATTGATTTGTTCCTATTCAAGCTACAGGCTTTCTGTGCGCTGGTTACAAACTAAAGTCTCTGCTTTTCTTTTAATATTTGCTGCATATTGTCATATATCAGTGATATAAGTTAGTTTCTCTATATGTAATGACTGTGGTGTGTTTATATTAACATATAATGCAGAGTTAGCGAGTATTTAATCATATTCATGAGAGGAGCATGCTGGGAACTTTTCATTGGTCGGCTCCTCAACCCTTTACCTTTTACTGGACAAAACGTGGTCATGTGACTGAAGGCACCTCATTAATATTCATGAGCATGCCTGATTTACATCTCCATGGCTGCTCTTTTAGTTAGAAAATGCTGCGGAATCTTCGTGTGTTGCTCGTCTGCTCGCTATTAGTCTTCTTCTCAGTGCTCTACATATTTCATCAGCTGGTGTCGTCACTGGAGAGCGCGAATCAACACAAGATGACAGGTATGTAAGAGAAACGTCTCGGGTTACGAATGTAATCATGGTTCCCTGAGAAGGGGAACGAGACACTAGGGGAACGCCTCCGGCATGAACGGTGTCAGAACACACATTTTTCTATTATAAATATGCCTTTTTGTGTATGAAGCAATTATGTATTGGAGTCAACTATAATGGTGACCTTATATAATGGAAGTGTTTTTATAAAGCAAGACACCAGAAGTTGTTGTTGTAAAATCATTTATTGAGAAAATTGTTTATAAAGAAAAACACCACACTGAATGTTGTAAGCATTTATTAAGCAAGTGGCAGAGTAGAGATAAATTGAAAATGTGTTAGAAAGAGCTTTGCCAAAGAAAGAAGAAGAATGCAATCATTACCGTCGACGTGTTGTGGACGAGACACAGAAGATACAGCGATGAAGAAAAGGTCCAGAAGAAGGAGGACGAAGAGGCAAAAGCTTTAATGAACCAGTTATAGAGAGTTTCAGGAGGGGATTACTGAAGATGGCAGAAAGTTGATGGACTTTAAAAGAGCTGGAGAGATTGTGTCCATCAGACGCTGATTCACCAGGACGTCTCCGGTGTTAGATGCCTTGCCATTGTGCCTCATGAAGATAAAAGCTTGTAAATTATTTGGTTTTGATTTACTTTTATTTGTATCTTTTATGTAAACTAGTTAACCTATATTTAACAAAAAATATATATAATTAAAATTAAGAAGCTCGCCTGCCACAAGTCTCTGTATAACACAAGATTGAGCTGAACTGACCACGGAGAAGTCTTCTGTGATCTAAATATATGGACATTCAAATGCTTATTATTTAGGACAGATTTGACTTACTTTACCTAACCTGAGAATAATTAAAATAAGGTAAAAAATTTGTGTTTAAAATTACGCACCATAAAACATCACAAAAATATGATGCAGCACAACTGTTTTCAATATCTGAGAAAACAACAAGATCAGATCAGACATACTGAAGTGAATTAATTCAATGAGACGAACTACCACACTCTCACATTAATCACACATTAATTAATAACACATTTTTTGTGTTATGGCTATTTTAACACATTTTGTGTCATTTTAAGTTGATCATGTGTAAAAAGAAAGAGAGAGAAACAACAGTGTGTCCAACACAATAGATGGATGACTAGGATGCACATGGTATTTCAATTCATTTTTTATTAGAAATTGTCAAATATAAATTGTCAAATGTATTTTATTATTGTTATTTTTTTTAGACGGTCAAATGTGCCTTTAGTTAGCGACCTCTACTGTGTACGGGTGTTTTCCACAGACGCGAGAGTGTTGAACAACCGCATCTGATAGTTAACGTTAGTGCTTCACAAATGATGTTATTTTTCCTCAGACTTTGGTAGGTTTGTCCCTCACTCTCTAGAAGAGAGAACTTATTTTTAACGAGTTTTGTTTTTCTTTGTTTGATTTGTTGCTAATGGCATGATGTCTGATGAAACGCTGCAGCTCGTTAACGAGTTTGACAGAGTCCTAACGTTACCACTTTCACTGCTATCTGTCGCCTCTCTTTCATTAAACAACAGAATGCATTGATGTTTTGTTAAATGCCCTGAAATAATAACAAGATTTATAAAGGTAAGGGTAACAATTTGATTGACTTCGACAATCGAGTACGTCTCCATCTCAAAAAGGATGTGTTAATTGAAGAATGAACACAGTGAAAAATCCTCTGGTCGTGCCAGCTGGTAATGAGAGTGAAGATGGGCTACTTTGCTCGTTCTGTCAAAATGTTGCATTTCTTTCAGTGGACACCATTAGTTTTAATAGTTCAGAGAGTTTAAAGTCAGCCATTATACCAGCCATGAAAAATGTCATTATATTTTGTGTTTTTCTATCATACTGCAGATTCATGTTATGAGCTCTTCAAACAATTATTATAACAATTACAGGAAGGAGCACAGGGTGGGCCAAATGCAGTACAGAGTCAGCCCTGGCTTATCTCTTGGACATTAAGCCGGTGAACAACTTAATTGTCCTTTTATGTTAGCTTTATTTTTGTTTGTCAGTTTTCTGTACACGCACTTTGTGATGTTATTAAATCATATGACACTGATTTGCATAAAACTATACTGTTTTAATTTTGTTTTGTTGTTTAGGTATGCATGATATTAGATTTTTGCAGATATTTTTAAACTAATTTTGGCCAAGTGTCTTAAGGTTATTTGTGTATTTCCATTTTATTTATTAGAGAATGGGCATTAGGACCCAGGGGAGGCTGTTTTTGCTGCTCACAGTAGTGACTGTTTACTCGATCATGCTGGATGTTTCATTCTGTATGTACATTCTCAAATTAAATGCAGTGATCCAAAACTATGGAGTTAAATCAGTAGCTTAACTCGAGAGGTTGAAAATCTGAGTGTGAGAACTTGTCATTTTAACATTTGTATTTGTAAGTTGAAATTTACACTCACAGCTCTGATGTGAAAAGCTGAATCTTTCCAAAAAGTCCAACTCACATCCGTCTTCAATTTCTTTGAAAATGTGTATGACATTCCTTTCTCTTGTGGGAAGAGATTAAGGAACACCATACTAATACTGTGTTTGACCCCCTTTCGCCTTTAGAACTGCCTTAATTCTACGTGGCATTGATTCAACAAGGTGCTGAAAGCATTCTTTAGAAATGTTGGCCCATATGCAGTTGATGGAGATTTGTGGGATGCACATCCAGGGCACGAAGCTCCCGTTCCACCACATCCCAAAGATGCTCTATTGGGTTGAGATCTGGTGACTGTGGGGGCCATTTTAGTACAGTGAACTCATTGTCATGTTCAAGAAACCAATTTGAAATGATTCGAGCTTTGTGACATGGTGCATTATCCTGCTGGAAGTAGCCATCAGAGGATGGGTACATGGTAGTCATAAAGGGATGGACATGGTCAGAAACAATGCTCACGTAGGCCGTGGCATTTAAACGATGCCCAATTGGCACTAAGGGGCCTAAAGTGTGCCCAGAAAACATCCCCCACACCATTACACCACCACCACCAGCCTGCACAGTGGTAACAAGGCATGATGGATCCATGTTCTCATTCTGTTTACGCCAAATTCTGACTCTACCATCTGAATGTCTCAACAGAAATCGAGACTCATCAGACCAGGCAACATTTTTCCAGTCTTCAACTGTCCAATTTTGGTGAGCTCGTGCAAATTGTAGCCTCTTTTTCCTATTTGTAGTGGAGATGAGTGGTACCCGGTGGGGTCTTCTGCTGTTGTAGCCCATCCGCCTCAAGGTTGTGCGTGTTGTGGCTTCACAAATGCTTTGCTGCATACCTCGGTTGTAACAAGTGGTTATTTCAGTCAAAGTTGCTCTTCTATCAGCTTGAATCAGTCGGCCCATTCTCCTCTGACCTCTAGCATCAACAAGGCATTTTCGCCCACAGGACTGCCGGATACTGGATGTTTTTCCCTTTTCACACCATTCTTTGTAAACCCTAGAAATGGTTGTGCGTGAAAATCCCAGTAACTGAGCAGATTGTGAAATACTCAGACCGGCCCGTCTGGCACCAACAACCATGCCACGCTCAAAATTGCTTAAATCACCTTTCTTTCCCATTCTGACATTCAGTTTGGAGTTCAGGAGATTGTCTTGACCAGGACCACACCCCTAAATGCATTGAAGCAACTGCCATGTGATTGGTTGATTAGATAATTACATTAATGAGAAATTGAACAGGTGTTCCTAATAATCCTTTAGGTGAGTGTATGTCTGAAGTGAAGTGAAAAAATCAACTTCGAAAGACATCCGGAAACTTTTAAGTCATCTTAGGCATGTCCATGCACTTTCTGATGGACAGGCTTATACAATTGTTTGTAGTCAAAACAACTGTCAACGAACATACTATAACTTCAATTCTTATGCTAAACATCTAAATAGAGAGCATGCTCAAGCTGCAAACCCAGTACATGTAGAACAAGACTCTGACACTAGCATGAGCGAGAACTTCTCTGCTGCTGTTGATATTCCAGAGACTAATTTTGATGGCTCCAGTAACTGCAGCACTTCTGACTACCAAAGCTGTGCATTTGTTGCAAAACTGTTCTCCTCTTCAAATACCCTGAGCGATGTGCAAAGAAGCATCACATGCACAGAAGAACGACTCTGTGAAACCCTGGACTGTGTGCAAGAGAGAATCTCTGCTTAATCGTTACTCTATACCCAATGATGAACTGCAGACTTTGAGGAAAGATTTTGAAAGAGGATGAAATATGTTTGAGGAAGTTGATGCCCCCTTCAAAATGACCAAGTATTTCGCTGAAAACCACTCTTGTCTTTTATCAAGCCAGCAGAAATCTTCCTTGGAGACAGAGGTGACACTGCAAGAAAGCAAGGTAAATTAACTCAAGTGTTAATAGCAGATACATGTCAACACATCTCTATTATTGATACCCTAAAGTTTCTTTTTGACAATGAACAAATGCAAAAGCTCTTTTAACCGAAAGTGATGGTAAATTGCGTGACTACTGTGATGGCTCACATTTTAAAAATCACAAATTGTACAGTAGATTTCCTCAAGCTTTACAAATTCAACTTTATTTTGATGATTTTGAAACAACAAATCCTTTAGGCTCTAAAACCAAAGTTCACAAAATGGGAGCAGTTTAGTCTTGTTTGAGAGATTTACCTGCTAGATTTAACTCGTCTCTTGAAGACATCCACTTATATTTGCTTTTTAATTCCATTGACAAATAAATTTATGGTTTCAACAAAATATTTGAGCCATTGTTGGATGATATTACATTTCTTGAAACCAGAGGGCTAGAAGTTCAGATAAATGGCGAAAGTTCAGTGTTATTTGGCACAGTACGCTTATTTACTGCTGATAATCTGGTTTAACATTCACTTGGAGGATATTTGGAGAGTTTCGCAGCCAACCAATCCTGTCATTTCTGTCTGATTGACACACATGAGATGCAGGGTATATTTGATGACGATTGTTTGGAGTTGCACAATGAAGTTAATTACAATGAACATGTCATGCTTAAAAATCCTAGTTTAACAGGCATAAAAGCTCTAAACTCTCTAGAGTACTTTCATATTACCGATAATGTCTGCGTTTACATTATGCATGACATGGCTCCACTCGAGATCAAACTAATGTTACAACATTTCATCTATGAGCAAAAACTTTTCACTTCAGATCAGTTGAAGGACCGAATGATTAGCTTTGACTATGGTGTGACTAACAAGAAAAACAAGCCTAGTGCCGTTCATAATTTAAGAACATCAGAGAACCCCATTAAGCAAAATGCCAGTCGAATGTGGTGTCTCATCCTTTATTTGCCTTTCCTGATTGGAAATTTTATAAGTGAAGGTGATAGTCACTGGAAATTGTTCCTTCTCCTTAAAGAAATTTGTAGTATAATTTGTGCACCAGTTGTTACCAAAGGATTAGCTGTATTTTTAAAGCAGCCAGTTATTGATCTCCATAATTTGTTTTAGACTCTATCCAAACAAATCGCTAATACCAAAGCATTATTTTATGACTCATTACTGGCGAATGATGATAAAATTTGGCCCACTGTCTAAATTTTGGTGCATGAGATTTGATGGAAAGCATGGTCCTCTAAAAAGACAAGCACAAGTTGTATGTAATTTTGTAAATATAAGTAAGACATTAGCCTACAAGAGTCGGTTCAGACTGTGTTTCATTGGAAACTGGGAAGTTCATTAACAGAAAAAATTACTGTCCCAAATGTTTTTCCAGTCATGGTTGGATCTTTGGAAAAAAGTGTTCTGTTTGTTGAAAACATGAGAGTGTTAGGGGTTAACAGTTTAGGACCCAAGGACCAGGGGCCTCATTTATAAACGTGCGTCGGAAACGGCGTACGCACATTTTCAGCCCCGTTTTGTGCGTACGCCGCTTCCAACGCATAAGTTGTGATTTATAAAAACAAACTTGACGGGAAAATTTGCGCACCTGCACGCAAACTCTGACCCATGCGTACGAACGTTTTGGAGATGGAGCAGTTTGGCGACACCGATGGTGAGCTGGAGTTAAGCGTCTTTTTGTTCACTTTTAGACAGAAAATCTAAAGAAATACAAGATAATACAAATATAATTTCACTCACCAAGCCTGCCACTTGAAGCAAATATCCATCCGTTCTTAAATGTCCGCGCCAGCGAGCGCGTTGGGCCGTTTAGTGAAACTGACGCAGTTTAAATAAATAAAATAATGATTTAAACTGTTTTACTTCTGATATAAACATTTAGATTAAATATGCCATTCAAATTAATGGAGAACACTTAAACATGAAATCATTACTGAGAAGTTACATTTTTTATATTCAAATTCAATCAATAGAAATATTTGTTGTGGATGCGATATTTTTGAACACTTTTCCTGTAGCATGCTGTGTTTTAATGTTTTAACCACAGAGATAATTGCTTATCATGATAATACAAGATTGTCTGAGAAAATAGATTCGTGCAAATAATGCCCAAGGCCTATCTGTTTCCATTAAAAATATAAATCAATTAAAAATACTATTCGGCCAGTGGAAAAGATGAAATGTATTTTACACTATTTGATTTATGTATTCAAAAACAAGACAAGGATAGGCAAGTACATGATTTTTATTAATGTAATGTGTCTTGTACCGTTAAACGTTATCACATGGATGAATAATCATATGCAAATGATATGCAGATGAGGATATGCATAGTAAAACTAGGCGTTGTAAACTCCATATATGGTTATTTCAGGGTGGAGACGCATGTGCGCACAATCTTCCGCTGACTGGGATTTATAAAGTGAATTCTGCCCAGGTTCGTGCGAATTCTGGCGTACGAACGGTTTTATAAGTCTGAATATTTTTTTGCGTACGTCAGTTTGAATAGCGCGCGCTCTCCGTGGGCGTGTCACATTACATTTGAATGAGCTGTAATGAGCTCGACTGGAATCACTCTCTTTTAATACAGATTTCACAAGATGAGAATATTTGTTTTTTATATAAATTACTTCATTTAAAAGAAGAGAATGCAAGCTTCATGCCTGTGTGTCTGTATGTCTGACTGAGTATTCGCTGAGTTATTGTTCATTTTCGGACGCGTTTCAGAATGGACTTCACTGACAGAGAGGAGGCAGAACTCGCTTCGTGTTTATTTTTCTTTATTTGGCAAAAAGCACAACACTTTGTTTTTATTGTGAGTATACACAAATACACAATAATACACATTTAACAGAATCGATTGATGTATTAAACTCCTATGGAAAATCAAAGTCAACAGAGTATTTATGAGTTTCTTTTACACTGATAAAAAAAAGCGAGCTGGTATCGCGGGCGATACCGCCGACCTCAGGGGGTTAACCTATAAGCAAGAAGACTAACACACACACTGACACACAGCTTTTCCATGGTAGGATTTGGCCAGGCTCTAACTATAAACAGGAGTCTCGTCTCAAAACATCAAGATAACAAGTTCTTTCTCTCAGGATAGGACACTTTAGTCTAAATGGAAAATATAGGCTTTAACTGAGAAATGGTCCCTCAAACTATAGACTTCAATGACCCCTATATGTTTTAACACATTGAAGACCTTTCTAACAACACAAAACCAGTCCCTATTTCATTTCTGGAAGCCGGGATAAATCAGCAAGCACTGTTACTGCATTCAGATATCAGATACAGACATTAGAGAACACATGAAAAGAACATCTCAGTAATCACACTGGTAACTTCTATAACAAAGTAAAATCTCCATTAGAGGTTATTCAACTCATTTGATATTCAGAAGGAAAAATATTGATTAATACCTTGATTATAATCACTCATTACATATACACTGACGCAGCAGTGGATTCCAATCCCCCCTTCAAGAGACTTTTTTTATTCTTTGTGATCCCATGTTTTAAACTTTAGTTAGTGTGTAATGTTGCTGTTAGAGCATAAATAATATCTGTAACATTATAAAGCTCAAAGTTCAATGCCAAGCGAGATATTTTATTTAACAGAAGTCGCCTACATCGAACGGCCCGTTTGGACTACATCCCTCTACTTCCTTCTTTAATGACGTCACTAGAACCGTTTTGTGACTAAGCTCCGCCCACAGGAATGCTCCCTCAACTCTACCGAAATTCGTTTATGTACTTGCGCACTTCTTATAACTTACTGTGTTTACTCAGCTGGTGATTTTCTGAAGTAAAACTGACGCTTCATCTTTTGTGTGATGTACAATAAACTTTATTAAACTCATATGTTTGATCATCATTCAGACAGCAGACTTGTAGGCTATTAATAAATAATGGATACATACAAGCAGATGACAAATACGTTATAATAACCGTAATTAAACTACTAAACTATACCTGTTTCATCTCTATACAGCACTCTGACTCTGTAGGCATTATTGTCCGACTCGAAATGAACACCGTTACTGAGAGTTTCTGATATCATTCCGTTAGATGAGACTGCCCTGAGACTGAGCGCGAGCTCATGAAGCTCCACCCCCTGTGCCAGCAGCAGCAGCTTATTTGCATTTAAAGGGCACACACTAAAACAGCGCGTTTTTCTGAGCCCCAAAAAATGACAATTTAAACATGCTGTAAAAAATGATCTGTTGGGTATTTTGAGCTGAAACTTCACATACACACTCTGGGGACATCAGAGACTTATTTTACATCTTGTGAAAAGGGGCATAATACGGGACCTTTAAACTGTGACTTAAGAGAAGAGCGTCTCATTTAGTTCCACAATGTGAAAAATAATTTGTTTTAGTTTTTCTTAGAGTTCTGTCACAAATGTACTTTCACCCACACTTGTATGTTTACACAGTCCAAAGAACAAATGAATACACAGTGATTAATGTGAGCAATGCTGCTGATGTAATACCTCTTCACATGATTTCCTACAAAGAAAACCTTTTTGTAAATCCAAGATATAAAATTGTTTAAAAATGTCTGTATGAAATTCAAATGACATGTGAATGTTGACTTTGTAAAAGTGTAGCAGTTAAGTTTTAATAAATACATTTTTTAAAAAATGTTTTTTTGTTGTTTTGCATTCATTTTAACTGGTCAAAAATAGCACATCTATGACACAAATTGTGTGCTTTATGACACATTAGTGTGTTAAATATTTGTTAAATATTTTAACACACTCCCTGTGTTAAGAACAATAAAACACTGGTTGAGTTAAAAGTAACACAAAATGTATTGTCCTCAACTAGACACACAGGTGTGTTGAGATATAACACAGGTTGTGTTGTTTTTAACACATCCGTTTTAAGAGTTTCAGGACACACTGAATGTGCGGGAAAAGCTACGATTCCAGGAAAACATCACATAGAGCGAAAGAGGAAGTAAACAGTGTCCAAGCAATTTCCCAAACCCCAAAGATGAAAATGATAATGTTATAATAGCATTATAGAGATGTGAGAGTACCAAGCTCCTTATATACTCATATCTAAACTAAGCTGGCAGGGACAAGAGCACATAAATATTCCGTATTCAGCCGTATTCAGTCAGAGCGGATCGCTCTTCACTCGCTCCAGGTAGGAATATTCTCTATTTCCAGTCAGTTTGTGTCTCCAATTGATGGATGATCACATGGATGATTATATATTTTGATTTTATTATTTTGTCGCAGACACAGGAAACTGTTGAACTCTTCTGTGAGATTCATACATTCTGCCCAGCAGATTTGAAAGATTTCAGGTTTTGATTAAAATTATTTACAAAACACATATGGAGGACTCCAAATACAATATTTGTTGAAGCTGAAATATGTGACTTAAAACCCTCATTTTTGGGATCCTGGAGATGTTTTGACGGCATGGCTTGTTGTGCTTCAAGAAAAAATATTTTTAAGACACTGAGATAGGGCCACAAACACATGCTAAACATTTCACAATACTTTTTTTTTTTTTACTTTTTCATTGACACACAATTGACATACTTCAGCTTTGAACAATTACATTTAAATTCCTTTTCTGACATTGATGACATTTCCTGTTCACTAAGATATTTAATTATTGAAGACATTTTCTGTAAAGCAGCTTTAAATCAAGGTGTTTTATTTTGAAAAGCGCTATACAAATGACTTATGTGAAATGCCTGTCTGGATATAAAATCTCTGTTTTATGGTGAACAAATAAAGCACTGTATATTGTTAGTTTTTCATTATGATTAAAGTAACCTTTGAAAATGCTTAAAGGCAGGGTAGGTAGGAATGGTCTAAAAAACTTCTTTTTCAAATTTGTTTAAACTTTATGTTCATATCAATACATAATTAAAATGTAAGTACTCTGAAAAAGAAAGTATAAAAATCGAGTGTCTGTAGACCTCTCAGGACTGTTTTAAAGACAGTTCATTATTTCCATTCACTCCACCCCCTCCCTTCTGGGCTCCTTCCAAAGCCACGCCCCCAAAACACATGAACGCGCGACTCCAACCGCTGAGCTGAAGACGCATTATTTACCTGAGACAAGCAGAGAGGAAGGAGCACAGTGCATGTAGTGACATCATGTCAGAATCACATGTAATAAAAAAATCTAACGCTAATTGCTTATGAATATAAACAAATAAGATGTATTTTAGTACTCACTATCAAGCTAGCATATTGATATTGGTAAATTTAAAATATATATTTTTTGATTCGCTAACGAGCTAGTTATATAAGCTAAAAACAGGTTGCATTGATACACTTTTTTACATTACCATCAGTTATATTGTGATGAAGATGAATTTCGTGTAAGATTCATAACATATATGGTGTTCTGCATGTAGGGGTGGGAGATATTGACAAAAATGAATATCTCGATATTTTTTTCCAATATCTAGATATCGATATTCAGGCGATATTTTTGCCATCCTTCAAAGAAATGTGAGCAAACTGGCAAAGAAGGTCCAGTTGGTCTTTTGACTTGCTGCATTTGACCTATATTATTCTAGGCTATAGAAAAAACAATAAAGGAGCTAACTAAACAGAATCTGTGGCACCCCCTACTTTTTCCACTTACAAAAAAAAAAAAAAAAAAAAAACTTAACTAGGCACTTCTTGCAACAGTGATTATTAAATCAAACAACAATATTGTTGATGATCAATTCAAAGTAAAAAAAAATTAACATTTTCAAAACGGTATAAATCCATTCATTTTTCCCCCAAAACGCTATAAATCCATCTTTTTTTTTTTTTTTTTCTAAATTTATGGTTTGTCTTTTTAAAAAAGTTTTTGTCTTTTATTTTTCGTGTTTGCATTTATGAGGAAAAAACAATATTACTTGACAGTTCTCCATTATGGACGCGAGCGCTCTGAAAGCTGCACTGAGACTTTCAAACTTTAACAGAGACCTCAAAACAGAAAGCACAAAGCCTTTCTTTAAAACGAATTTCGTTTTGTATTAATTGTATCTTAATTTTAATATATTTTTTTTTCATTAATTCATTAATATTTTCATTCCTGCATTAAATACATAAAGTAAATATAGGCTATCAATCACAACATAAGGTGCTTGAACTGGAGATTATATCATCGTGAACCGAACCGTAGCCTCGCCTCACAGGCCTAAAAAATGTGGAATATATTTACAGAAATCTGGTTCTAAACAAAACCATCCAAAACAAAATAAAACTATGTAGCCTAATAAATGTGCATTTCTCCGGTGCATGCGTTCACTAGCCTACTGCGAAGATCGCGAGTCAAATATCGTCAACTTCATCTTTGCAGCCGACACAGAAATTAATAAACAATTAAAATGTCTTATTGCAATATTTTACACATTCATAATCATTACTTTTGCTGGTTCTTTGAGGCAGCTTTTTAGGTTTATGGCGTTTTGGAAAAGAGCTCTTCACGTACAAACACCGTTTCACCAAGGCACAGCAGCCCTTCAGCACATAAGAACAAAAAGAGAAAAAGCACGGACTTACTAATTACGAAACTTTGATGTGGTTGAACAGCTGAAACAGTCACAAATTCCTCTGCAACTCAAACATTCGAAGGAAGAGAACAGCATTACAGTTTTCAGCGCGTCCTCCTTTGATTGCTGTGTTGTGACTGGAAAAGTGCATGCAGGAGCACATGCGCAAAATGTAGGTTTGTAAAATGTCCTTTTGTAAAATAAAAATAATTTTAGGGCGAAGCAGAGGAGGTCGTGCAAGAGGCCGTGGCGTGCAACTAGGGTCCGAGGAAGTAGAGGCTGAGGACGGGGTGGTCGCTGGAAAGCTACGCTGATATTGACACGCGTTTTATTTCTTTGTTTATCCAAAGACTTTTTGTTCATTGCCTTTTCTTGTACTGTCTTCTTTTTTTTGCCTTGTTTGCCTTCACTAACTGCATGCCGGTAATGTGAATTTTGATTGCTCTTTCTCTTCCATTGTTTTGCTATTCCTAGGTTCAGTGCCTCTCGAATTCCTCAAATCAAACGTGCGCGCGGCCGCGCGCAAGTGGGCAGATCCCGTGGCAAAAGGGTTGTTGCCATGGTTGCGAGAGAGAGTGACAGTCGCCTAAGCCAATCCTTTGATTCGTCCCGAATCGAAATAATGAGCTGTGTTTAATACAGATTAAACGGTCTAGAGTCACTTGATTTTTATACTCTTTTTTTCAGAGTACTTACATTTTAATTATGTATTGATATATATAGAAAGTTTTAACAAATTTGGATCTTTTTTTTTTTTTATAGTCCTACCTACCCTGCCTTTAACTTCTTAACCCGCACCGGCCCGCGGGCGGGCCGTAGGGCGTGGCTATAATTTTATTAAATTTTTTTAATAACAAATATTCAACTGAGTATCATAAACTATACATCATTTGAAAGCTAAAACACTCAAGAATCATGTTCTGAACTTGTTTTTGCAATCAGTACACCAGAGAGGAAAGGGTTAAATGAAATGTTGAAGGACTGGTAATGTAAAAATTACTACAATGAACGCAATACTTATCTTTCGTCTCCTATGGTTCACATCAGTTCGGACGAATCCAAGAAACACCAGCATTAATTTCAATGTAAGGGTCTACTCTTCAAAATGCATCCCACTTTTTAATCCAAAACAACAACAAAATAGGAAAAAACATGAAATATCCTCCTTTGTTTGCATACAGCGTTTTCGAGATAGAGATCGCATCATGTTTATTTTCAAAAAAAGATCGATTCTAATCCTTATTCCAAGACTCAAAAGCCATCTCACCCCCGTACTTTGGACTCTTCCGGATCAAATGAGACGATCCACTTTTCTCTCCTTCAATCACAGGCTTTGTTACTGACCAAAACAGTGAGGGAGAGTCTCACTGGCTCTGCGCGCTGTCAATCTTGCACCTGGGTTTTCGACTGGATAAAAGCATGGATAAACACATCCAATGGCTAGCCAGCACAGTTTTGATTGATGGGAGTATTAGCCAACTAAAACACGATTGCAGTGATTGACAGTTCTCAAGTAGATTTGTCAAAAACCAGTGCGCAACTCTCGTGTGTTTTCTCCATTTTACGCACGGCGCGCAGAGGCTACTGAGGCTATTGAGGCTAGCTGTTGTAGCTGAGCTACATGGAGCTCGTATCAACTCATAGACTTTCTCCAAAGTTATATTTGACATTCTCCATCATGGATCATCGTCTACAGAAGGGTTTTTGTGGTGTTGAGAGTGTTTTTGCATGCGGGGTTGAGAGAAGCAGTGACGAAGAGCAGCAGAAAGACGCTGATATGCTACTCGGACAGCTAGAGCGCGGTGTCGATTCGGCAGAAGAGGAGATGTTTGTTGATGGACTCGATCCCTTTTTAGATCGGTAAGTTTTAACACATTGTCTTGAATTGTTATGTTTATCAAGTATTGGCAGTTTTTCTGTTTATGTCATGTTTTTGATTATAAAATGACAGCGGACAGTAGGCTAACGTTACACGAGTAGGCGATAGGGCTGTATATAAAGACAACATATTTATATCACACACACACACATTATATTTATGATGCATTGAATATAACAATAATGGAAAGAAAGGATTACAAGAAGTCAGGTGAAGATGATTATTATAAAATAACAGTGGAGATGACTAGCAATGAAACTACAGTTATATGTTTATGAATGAATGGTGCATTGAATATAACAATAATGGAAGGATACATGTTGTCAGGTGTAATATATAAGATATTATATATATAATAAATATATATAAATATAAAAATATAATTATTGCAAAGCATTTATTATGCTGAGCATTATAAGGATAAGGTATTTGACAAACAGACATAAATTTGTTATTGTATTATGAAGGAATATTGATGCTGCTATAGTAGAATGTCTCTAATATTTGACTCAAACTGAAATCCTCTTTTGTGTGTGTGTTTTCCTGCTGTAAAATAGGCCTTCAACTGAAACAGATGAGGAATGGAATCCGGAGTCCAGTCCTGAGCGGCGAAAGAGTATGAATCAAACACATTGATCAAAATGTCTTCCCACACTTTGTAAATACTGTAAACGGTTGCTTTTTTTTTTAGTAATTGGACATTCATTATAATTATCAGTTTATTGTAATTAGTAAATAGTTTCAATTTAAAATTTTCTTTTTATATATATTTTATTCATCAGTTGTAAAACAATCACTTTAGGAATGAAGTGAGTTATTTCTTTTTTTCACTGTTTTTGCTATTATAATTGTTCAAAATAAAGAGTATTTTGTTAAAATGTTAAAATGTTGTGCTGAAATTATTTATTCTTATGTAGTTTGATGGGCAGAATAGTTCTAAATTGATATACATGTATGTAGTATGTAGTATTTACTCCTTATGTCATTTGGTAACCAGGTGTCCATTTGGAGTCTCCAAATGGCCTTTTGGAAAAAACGCCTAGGCTTTTATTGAATAAAAGCTTACAGGAACTACATTTTTGGGAGTATCATCCTCAAATTTGAATCAAAACATGGTCAGACATTCAGTTTTAGCTTTATGGTGTTTTCAGGCCTTTAACACAAAATTCTGATACATTTTCCCCTTAGTTAAGATTATTCAAAGAAATCGCGAGTCACTTTCATGTATTTTTTACCTTGTTTTACTCTGTTCCTATGCTACTTTGAGTTATAATGACTCTTGGGTAACAAAGTTTGAAGTGTCTGGTTTAAAAAAATATCAGAGTTATGAATATGGACCATAGGGTTCAAGAGCTACAGACAATTATATTTGGGTAAGTCGTTTTCAGAAAATTCTCAAAAATAGGGGCGCTTGTTAATGTTCACAGGTGAAATGAATCAGCCGGACGAGATGTCGATGTCATTGCAGTGAGTATTTCTGTTTAAAGCTTTGACTTGATCTTACTTTATAATTAATGAATTAGTTAACTACATTAGCTAACATGAACTATAAATTAGTTATTACAGGATTTGATTAAACTTCAAAATTTCAATATTTCTAATATTATTCAAATCAAATGTTATACCTATTAACTTTAGTTGAAAGAAAATACATTCATTAAATGATAAACTAAACAATGAATATTTGTTTAAATGAATAAAGGTTGATTAAAATATGTATTATCATTTTGTTTGCCATTTTTTTTAAATTTATATATTTGCTTTTTATCCACCATCCCAAGCATGCATGTAGACCTATATAATGGTGCATGAAACAAATATATTCCAGTCCAGCCAATTGTGCTGGTTCGGCGGATGGCGGATTATGATTGGTCAGATCACCTGTCAATCAAACTCCCTGATAAGGGTGAATTGCGCGGGTTCCACCAGTAGAGGGCGTTCGTGCAACACAAGCAATGATTCAATGAGAAATACTGGAGAACAGTCTCAGCTAATGAATTAACGAATGATAATGAAGGAGCCCTTATACTTCACATTTTTAGCTTAGTGTTGTTGTTAGTTTGCTATATTGCAAAAGTAAAACATGACCACTATAAATTGCATAATGATCAATAGAATATTTGTTCTTTGTGGTGATACATGGTAAAATCATAAAACAGATTAAGCAAATATCCAGTGCTGTCTACTTCTAAACAACAGTTTTGATGTTTCAGGAAACTCGAAGCTCTTAATGATAAACTGCAAGGAAGCATTAAGAAACTGAACTCCGAATATGACAAAAAACATTCAACGCTCATTCGCAAAATAAAGGATCTGAAAGACATCACTGACCATCTTGAAGCCATGCATAAAGCCACTACGGTGGGCAGTTTAGTGGGATCATCATTAGGAGTGGCTGGAGGAGTCACAGCACTAATGGGTCTGGCTTTAACACCTTTCACATTTGGTCTTCCTTTATTTGTTTCTGCTATTGGTGTTACAGCCGGAATAGCTGGAGGAGTAACAGATGCAACAGCGAACATCACTAACATGTGGGAGCAGTCAACACTACGTGCAACTATTGAGGAGATCATCAAGGATTTCCAGAACACAATCGAGCCAGTGATTGTTCCTCTGAATAAAATTTCTGAAACCATAGAAGAGCTCCAGAAGGCAGAGCAAGAGTTTTCTGTGGTAAATAAGGCAATAATGACAAGTGTGAGATCCGTGAAAACCGTTTCGAGCATTACTAAACTTTTAGTTGTACTGCGAACTGCTGCCATTGGGAAAACAGCCGCAAAAGCTGCTAAAACTCTTAAGGTGGTTGGGAAAGTAACTGGCGTAATCTCAGCTCTTTTTCTTGCTCTTGATGTGTACAGTATTTATTGTGATTCAACAGAGCTCTCTGAAATAAATACACCAGAAAACAGCAGAAAAGCAGAAAACATCAAATCAGAAACTTTGAAATTTATTCATCAGATGAAAGAAACCGCTGCTCAACTTCAGGAGACTCTGGAGGAAATTAAAAGTGCCAAAGACGAAATTAACAGAGAGTTACAGATCAGCTGAAATCATGCTTGAACTTGGTATTATCAATTTATTGACACTCTGTAAACTGAAATCTTTAAAAGTGTGTAAAATCACACAGAAAGTGTGCGGTCATTGCAAGCAGTGTGTGCTGAATTATAGAAAGCGAATGCTTACATATTCTGAGATGTTCCACTGTGGATCTGCTCATGCTTTTAGGACTCGTGCTTCATACAAAGATCTTCATTTGCAGAAGATAGGGAGGAAAATTAAGCCAAATATGTGATTAAATACTGTAGTTTCCATAGTATTTAATTTTTTAAAATTTTTAATGTATTAACTTTTTTATTTTTTTATTAGCTCTGTATGTTCAGTCAAACTTGTTTCCCTGTTTTCTGGTTCTGAATGACCTTGGATGAACAGTCTTTGTAAATGAACCACTTTCACTGGAGTTTGGATTCTCTTTGTGTCTTGTGAAATTCTACAGGCGTTCATTTTCATTGCCCTTTTTGTTGTGTATGTTACTGTATTATACTGTAAAGTAAGAATGAAGCAATAATCAATGTTTTCCAGCTGATGTGGATTGCAAAATTAAGCTTGTGCTTCTAAATAAATATACATCTGATCTCAACAACATATTCGCCCAGATTGTGTGATCTTTAAAAAGTAAACAGTAAAGGAGGATGTTTGAAATCAACCAAGAAATATCTACAATAGATTCAGTCTTGTAACTCTTTGGTGTAAGGGTTAATTTACTGATAATGCTTTTTGCCCTTATTAATCATTCTTTAATAATTGATTTGCATTAGGCATTTCCACTATATCAGACGCAGAGTGAACCCTGGACACCCTCTCAAACTGAAACAATTACGACTAAGTTTGCAATGCTATAATGCAACCATTCTCTTGAATTACTTTAAAACAAAATAATCTCTGCCATCGGGATAAATATCCTTCAGATTGTGAATTCTAAGAACTTTAGAGTTTCCATATGAATTTTGTGTGACCAACTACCTCAGACAAAATACAACAGCAGTGAATGTCTACTTAATGTAAAACCTAATTTTATGTGTAACGAGCAACAACAGCTAATAATGGGTCAGTTGTGGCCTAATGGTTCGAGAGTGGCACTTGTAACCGGAAGGTCGCGGATTCGAGTCTCAGTCCGGTTGGTTGTGAATAATTGATTGACCAGCGCTCTCTTTCACCTTCAATAACCACAGCTGAGACACCGAACCCCTGGGTTTCTGACTGCCCACTGCTCCGGGTGTGTGTTCAGAGTGTGTGTGTGTTCAATACTCACTCCATTTCGATGGGTAAGTGCACACACAAATTCCGAGTATGGGACAGTGTACTTTGTGGTCACGTTACTTTCAGTTAAAGTGAAAATAAACATTTTCCTTGATCTTTTGACAGTTCGTAATACTATAAAAAAAACCCTGTAAGTTTTAAAACTAAAAACGTGTTTGTTATTCCAAAGAAAATTGCCAGAAACCGACAGGATTCAAAAAGTGTGGAATTATGACGTAATAGTGCAGCGAAAGATCCGCCTTTGCAGAAGAATATCAACGCCTACGTCTACATCACCGCGTTTTAGCCCCGCCCACTGGAGCGTTAGTGAATAGTGACATGAGAATACGAAAAGATCGACACAGGATCAATACCATTACTTTCTAAACGATCCTAATGCTAGGAGAGTGTTTGTTTTTTTCCAACAATGTGAATGTCTCAGCAGTGCATTTGGTACATTTCACTGTGGATTATTTGATAATCAGTTGCAATTTCGGCGCAGGCTTTGCAAACAAACTTTCACGATATGGATCTGCCAACAGACAGAAACAAGAGTGCAGAAGAGAGTCTGATGGAGAGTCTGGAGGATCAGAAAGAGACTTTCCCAGCCATGATAACACCAGACAAGAGTTGAAGCAGGATCCTTGTCTTCTTTTGAGCGGACAGTCGTCAAGTCAAGACACATTTATTTATACAGAGCTTTTTACAATACAGAGTGTTTCAAAGCAGCTTTACAGAGATAACAGGAAAATAATGCAACAAAGTTTGTTTCCAGAAGAAAAAAACATCACAGTCCAGCTTAAGGAAGTTCAGTGATGGTTCATTTTTGTTGTAAAAAACAAACAAAACAAAAAACAAATATATATATATTCTAAATAATATTTTTTATAAAAAAAATAATCATATAGCTGTGTTCTTTCTGTTGTTATAGTTTGTTTCATTATTGTTTGGGTTTGTTGATTATTGTGTGTTAATTGTGAGCTGACTGCAGTGGCTGATGGCCCGAGACACATCTCCCCATGTGGGATAATACAGTTTGTTTTTCTGTACATGAAGAGACTTGAGCCTATAGATGCAGGGAACTCACCCAGCTGGAAATCCACATGCTAATGTTTGAGTTTAACTCTGAGTTTTGGAGATCTCTCTCTCTTTCTCTCTTTTTTTTTTTTTTTTTTGATTGTGAACAATGGTGATGTTTCATTTAAGAAAACTGAGATAACTTATCTTTACTTATCTCTCCTTTTCTTGCAGAAATGTTTAACTGGACCACTTATCTGGCTGGACCTATTTACACACACACACACGCACACGCACACACTTTTGTTATCTTTATCTAAATTGCACTAGACAGTTAATGTTATGTTCTGATATGTTCAGTGACACTGCACACTATACACACATCAAAAACAGTGTCGAATACTTTTTGGAAGTCTACATGGTCACAGCCGGTAATGAAATGCACCAGATGCAATACACTGTCATCTGGGACAATGTGTCATTCCACCGCTCTGCTTTGGTCCAGAACTGGTTTCAACACCATCCACAGTTGACAGTACTACACCTTCCACCATACTCTCCGTTTCTAAACCCATGGAGTTTTTCTCTTCATGGCGGTGGAAGGTTTACGATCTCCAGGCTCAGCTACCCCTCACTCAGGCCATGGAGGACGCCTGTGATGACCAGTCGACGCCGCAGCTGTGCAAGGATGGATTCGACATTCAAGACGGTTCTTCCCGCGTTGTCTTGCTAATGAGGATATTGCTTGTGATGTTGATGAAATCTCTGGCCAGATCCAGTTAGGCGAAGAGATAATGTATAGTATGTTTACTGTAGTATTTTATACTGTTTTTTTCAGATTATTTTTTATGTTTGTTGTTGTTGTTATTTACTGTAATTGTAACCTGTACTGGGTATACAGGTAGTATTTTACATTTGTTGTTTGCTGAGCTAACAGTGTTATGCACACTACTGTAGAAGCATGAAAAACTGGGACATGTTTTGTTGTGATTCTCCATGTTGACTGATTTGGGTATATGGAGAGAAATAAATGATATTTTCCTCAGTCTGCAGCATTGGTCTTGTGTAGTGTTTGGTGAACTATTGTATAGTTGCACTTTCTCTGTGTACTTCATTTACAGTACTCTAATCACTGAGAATTAGACTTGCTAAAGTGTTTTAGGTTAGCAACAGCAGTGTGTAACTGGTTCAAAAAGATTGAAGTCATATGAAATGTGTGTGTTTCGTATGGTAACAAAATATTATTTTTATGAAGTTGTGTGTAGTTTTGACAAAAGTGTCCCATTTTGCAAATGATCTGAAGTGTTGTGCTACTTTGGTGTAGGGTTGTGCTAATTGTGTGTAGTGTTTTGACAAACCGGGCCCTGATTTCAAAATTGTGCTAAATCATTTAATGCATAAAGTGGTAAATGTATTCATATTCTTCTTTCAATCCATGCAAGTACCTAAAAACAAAGACTTTGAATTGCTCAGAATATTTCATTATGAAGTGTTGAAATATGAATTCCAGTGATCGACATCTTCCTCTGGCATTAGCTTCAGGATTCTTCGCAGTGGTTTATGTTTTAAAAAAGCAAGTCATTTCTCAGAGGATACAGTCACGTGACCGCTTCATGAACGAGGGATTGGTAAGTTTGATTGTTTTTTTTGTTTGTTTTATTTACAAAGTAATGTAAATTTTGTTGTGTTTTAATGCATTATACTTTCTAAAGGTGAATTCAATGAATAGATAAGTATTATAATGTATAATAACTGTTACAATCATTCATGAGATCATATAATGCATTATAAGGTTCATTACAAGGCATTATTACTGCGTTAAAAATACTTTTATAATGCATTATACGTGAGGGCTTTAATAAAGTGTTACTGTAACATCTTTGTTCTCATTATAATGCTTCTTCCAGTTAAAGGCTTTTCACATGGAAATCCACCACATATTTCTCTAGAATGTTCTGGCTTGTGGACAGTGATTCATCTGAGATATTCCTCTCCTGATTCAGACACAGTGAACTTTAACTGAGAGAGCAACGGGACTCACAGGACTCGTGTGTGTGTGTGTGTGTGTGTGTGTGTGTGTGAGTGAGAGAGAGAGATAAACTGCAGCGCGCCATCTAAGAATAAACATACCTTTATATCGTCCATTGATGTGGACGCAAAGTTATATTATATAGGCCTAGTTATAGTTAGTGTTATAGTTATTAACGGTTATTATACACTTGTAGTTATTGAATGGGCTTTAATTAAAGAGGAAGGACTCTGAAACAGTGGGCAGTGACTGAACATTAGAGTTTAAACAGAGGAAGTGAAACTATCATCACTGTGTGCATCAGTGCAGTTACTACTAGATCCTGAGGGAATATAGTTAAAGTTCGAGCACATTCAACATGAGTTTCCAGATCCACTTTACAGATATGAGACACGGACTGGAGGGAAGAACAGTTTCTGTGGCGAATTCAGAAGAGGAGTTCAGGAACACCACAGTGCAGGAGTTAAAGAGAAAACTCATTCCTGAAGACCAACGTAAGTCCAACACTTCAGTCTTCTGTGTGCATTAGCTAACATATGTGAAGGAGATTGTGATGTTAACAAAGAAAATCTGTATTTAAATGTAGATTCAGCTCTTATTAACGGAGAAGCCTGAGATTGAGAAATTAGCAAATAAATAACATGATTCAGAAAGCACATATTAATGAGGAATACATCGCTCTCTGATGTGTGTGTGTGTGTGTGTGTGTGTGTGTGTTCCTCATGTTTCTTCACAGTTGAAGACACTATTCTTCGCTATCGCCTCAACACACTGGAGAAGAATCACACACTGGGTTTCTACGGCATTAAACATGAGGATCATATTATCGTAGTGCGCCGTAGAAGTATGCATTATTTACACTATTATTTGACATTATTAAAAGCATTTATTTATAATCTTAAACTGACTGACCTTTTCATTTCAGTCTCTGTTAGAGAGAAACGCCCGAGAGACTCTTCTCCTGTTCACGAGTCGACAGGTCAGTTTCACAATCCCACAAATGCTTGTTTTCTCTATCAGTGGTTCTCTTACGAGAGGTTCTCTCGTACTGCGTAATATCTTACGCTATGGGGAAATCTCTTTTCCGCGAGATATTGAAGCCCAAAATTATCCTTAATTTTGAAATAATGTAAATCGCGTTGCGGCAGCATGCAGACCTAGGCAAGACGGCTCGCGTGCCGATTGGCTGCCCTGCGGCAACTGCAGCAGCCTATCGAGAGAGGCCCCTGTGACGTCAGATCCAAGGGGGGGGTTCGCGCCCACTGCGTCACGTCCCGCCGAAACTCACGTGGCCTGGGCCTATAAATATAGCTCGATAGGCTGCTTTCACTGGTTTTTCATCGCCGAAGCGAACCAGAGCGTGTTGCAGGCACGGCAAAGATACGCAGTTCTCGTTCCCTCTTCTAGAGAGAACCGAGGTTACGTTAGTAACCGAGTATGTTCTCTTACGAGAGGTTCTCTCGTACTGCGTAATATCTTACGCTATGGGGAACACAATGTAAAACGCCGTGCATGCTGAGATCCAATATCAAAGTCCCAAGGGCAAGTGCCCGGGGCTCATATAGTACATGGTCATCAGGGACTCGCAGAGAGTCCAGGAAGAGGGGCTAGAATAGCATCATTCCTGTCATAAATAGCATCCTATAAGGAGCAATTATATTGATAGTGTTCTACACAGCCAGGGCGAAAAAACTCGGCCTGGACTGATGAATATGGGTCTTACACACTGCCCACAGAGTTACATGATTGATCAGCGAGCGTTGCTCAATCAGTTTCAGTATTCTGGGCTGAAAGATAAGATATTACGCAGTACTCGTTCCCTCTTCTAGAGAGAACCGAGGTTACGTTAGTAACCGAGTACTTTTTGCATTACAAACATTTTTATAATAACATGTTTACAGCGTTTACACACATCAGACCTTTTTTTGTTGTCATTTTTTCTTTTTTATGAGTTTTGAGCTTCATTTTGTGGCAATATAACTTGTAACTTTATTATGATGAGTGCACTGTAAAATATTTCCAGACTTTCACAATATTTAACTGTTTTTTTACAGTAAAATACTGTTTTAATTGTTTTACTGTAAACAGTTGTAATTTCACAGTAATGTGGATTCGCTCACTGACTTTTAACTATCTGCTGTGATATGACAGCAAATTACTGTAAAAAATAGGCTATTCAGCTGAAGACCCCAGCCAGATAGCAAGCACAGTTGGGCCAACGGCTTTTTCTGTATGGGCCAGCCTGAGCCTCGGCTGAAATCAGTTGTACTGGTGTCAGGTCCATACTCGGTGTAGCTGTGTGTACCTTCGCCCCGAGTTCGTTTTGTCACAAGCGGGCCACTGAACTCGGCCGCCTGAAAAAAAGGTTTTAGCGGTTAAATCCTGAGGAGGATCCAGCAGACGCGTCTGAGACCATTTCGTTTCCAAGAGGAATCATTCAGCTGAGAAAAAAAACAAAACAAGTAAGTAATTTAATTCATTTATTGTTCTATTGTTTGATGTTTTAATTGGCAAGATAAAATTTTTTTTTTTTTTATCTAGATGGTTTGCGATGATAATTAGGCCTTCGTAACATCAGAATAGCCATTCGGTCGCGAAGATACGGAGTGTTGATGAAAAGGCCTACGGTTTCATTTTAGGATGATTGTGTATTTGTTTTATTAGAAAAACTGCTGAGCTGGATCCAGTGCACTGTATTGTTGGCTAATGAAATTATATTTAGTAGTTATATTCCATTTTGTGTGCTAAAATTTAGTCAGTCAATTCGTCTTTTTCAACGAGTGATTAGTTATCGAATCATAGGAGTCGGACTATGCTTTCGGTGCATAGTTATCTATAGAGGCGATTCTATCTGATTTGATTCACTAACATTTCAAAAGAGTCATTGACTTGTGAATCGAACTACACTGACCACCACGCTGCTGAATAACACCTGCGGAAACAACTCATTATGGGTCATTCCACGAAATAGGTGCCTTTTCAACTTAAAAAATTAGAAAAATATTATTGTTTCAAACTGATTTTTTTTCAATACCCATTAATTCAAGACATCTTAACATGACAAGAAATTGTGTCGGGCCATCTCAAGCTATGCCATTTATTATTTTATTACTGTTTATTTATTTCATGTTTTGATATTTTCCTCAGTCCTGTTACTGACTAAAGTGTAACTATATATAATACTTCCAATTATAAATATGCAACAGTTTGCACATGTATAAGTAGTATTTTGGTCCCTCTTTTCATTCAGATTATGTCATATTTAAAAAAAATCTGTTTTATATCATAATTGCCATTCAGATTACTGAAAATGTCCTGTTTCAGGGATGACATAACATTACAATTAAGAAATATGTATACTTTGACAAGACATTTATTTTAAAAAGGGTCTTGTCCAAAATGCAGTATAGTACATGTTACTATGGTGAGATCTGTTTGACTTTCAAATGTCATTTTTCTTTTAAAATATCAAATTAATGACAGTAACAGGACTGAGCTCTCAATAACCGAGAGGGTCTTTAGTCACCTATTGTTAGTCATTGCAGTTAATTACATGCATTATGGACAAGAGTTATGAACTTATTTATGTACTAGTTACCTATGGAACATTAGGCCATAACAATCTGCTTCCATATGGGAGGTAGTCTAGATTTATATAGAAAAATACAATGATCGAAGAAAACATATCTTTATTAAAACAAATCAACTTTGGACGTATAAAAACCAACTTGAAATACAACTACAAAAAAATTTAGCTCCATCTCCTTCGCCTCAACACCTTTTCTACCTCATTGCGTTCTTCTATGCTTTTTTTTTCTTTCCTTGTTCTCTGTCTCTCTTCCTTTTTCCCCATAGACGATACCGTTCCCTCCTCTCTGGATCCCGGTCTCTATGAGCGCGATAGCGCCGTTGCTTCTCGGCTGCAGTTCACAGCATGTTACTAACAACTGTAAAAGTATAACAAATTAAGTGATGTTAATTCTATGCAAATAAGACAAAGTACAATGTAAGGTGAATAAGTATACAAATAAAAAAAATGATGCAGAAACAAACAATGGTAACTAAGCATGTGCTTGATTCTCATATGCTGCTGACTCATATGTCGCTGGTTTTAGCTCAATAACACACAAAATAATCTTTATAAATGTCTATGTCCCTGAGTTGTTGTCCTTATCCTTAAATTGCATTTGAATGTTTTCCCCTGCAAATAACAAATACACCATCTATGACCTAGTTATGCAGCTGGGCTAGAATCTTGCTCTGGTATAGTAACAGGACTGATGATTTTATGCTAATATGCTCATTTCTAGCTAACTGGTCAATGTCAGAAAGGCACATGGTATGTAATCTGAAAGGTTATTACTTCTAGATTTTGGTAATATCAGGATTAATGAATAATTGTTTATATGTACACTTTAAAAAATGGTAACAGGACTGATGTTGTATGCAGACCCCTTTCTAACAACCCTGATAAAACATGAAAAATAGAATATTTAAGAAGAGAGAAAATTACCCTTGCTTACACTGTGGAATCCACTTGCTCTAAATGATGTCACTTCCTTGAAATGATGTCACTTCTGGTTTGTACCATTATTTTATTGTGGTGTTAGTAACAGGACTGATATGAAATTAGGGGACAATGATAAAATTACTTATATGTCTAAGAAAATATATCTATTTATGTCAAAACCATTGCTTAACAATGAGATTACACTTGAGACAATATGAAATTTTGAAAATTGTTTAATTTTACCAACATTTTACAAATGAGAAGTCCTGTTGAAAAAGAACAACCATAGCGAGGCACTGGACAAAATTCTTACCCATAGTACATAATATGTGATTTTAATTATTTAAAATTATATTTTATTGGCTTTTACCTGTTCTTATATTGATGCATATGATCTATAGTAACATTACGTTTTTTAAATTACACATTTATTAGTTGTTAAAGCAACTTTAGAACTGATTATTTGTAAGGGACACAAAAGGCACTGATTTCACGGAATCACCCTTATATGTACAATCTGAAATTAAAAATAAGATTTATTTTAATGTAACACTCCTGTGGGGAGCTCCGAAACGGGAAAGCGTTATAGATAAGTGCAGCTTATTAATTTGTTGTCTTTTGCTCGACTTTTGTTATTGAATGTAACGTTAATGTAATTTGCTTTAGAGCAGGAGCACTTTAGAGTGAAAGAAAAATATTAAAGAGTATATATCACTGTATAATGCGATTAAAATGATAGAACTTAACATTTTACTGCAGTGGGGATATATGATGATTATGAGCGAACACACTAACTGAAGTTTATCTGAACGCACTGTTTGGAATCTGACACCAGTCTTGGTTACACTTTACAATAAGGTTTTATTTGTTAATATTAGTTTTCAACATTAGTTAACAGAGTAACAATGCGTAATACTTCAGAATGTATTAATCTTAGTTCATTTTCATTTCAAATAAAAATGTATACAGTATTTGTTAACATTAGTTAATCCACTGTGAACTACAAGAACAAACATTGAACAGTTGTATTTGTATTAACTAATGATATCAAATACTGTAACAAATGTATTGGTAATATTAGTTAACACATTAACTAATGTTAACAAATGAGGCCTTATTGTAAGCTGTTACCGATATTTTGCATATACTGCTGCATGAACTCTGACAACAACATTTATCAAACCTATGCACTTAAAAAACTAATGCTTAAGATTTGCTAAGCTACGTAATATGCTATCAGTTTCTGATGCAGAAAAGTTAGTTCATGCATTCATGACCTCGAGACTAGATTACTGTAATGCTTTATTAGCCGGTTGTCCTGCATCCTCAATAAACAAGCTACAGTTAGTCCAAAATGCCGCCGCTAGAGTTCTTACTAGATCAAGAAAATATGATCATATAACACCGATTTTATCATCACTACATTGGTTACCTATAAAGTTCCGTATTAATTATAAGGTATTGCTACTGACTTATAAAGCCCTAAACGGCTTAGCTCCAGTCTATTTAACGATCCGTTATCACCCTATAATCCATCGCGCTCTTTAAGATCAATAAATTCGAGGCTTTTGGTCATACCTAGGATATCCAGATCAACCAAAGGAGGGAGAGCATTTTCACATTTGGCTCCAAAACTCTGGAATAGCCTTCCTGATACTGTTCGTTACTCGGACTCACTCTCCCAGTTTAAAACTAGATTAAAGACGCATCTCTTTAGCCAGGCATTTATATAATACTTTTAATCTTACAGTTCAAACTACAATCCGGCCTCTAGTTCATAAATGCTAGAGGAGAACTGGCCCCCGACTGAGCCTGGGTTCTCCCAAGGTTTTTTTTTCACCATTAGGTCACCTGATGGAGTTTTTCGGTTCCTTGCCACTGTTGCCTTTGGCTTGCTCAGTTGGGGATATTTTATTTTATTTTATCAATCAATAAATTCCACTAGAAACAAACCTTGTTGTATTATTTTAATTTAATACTGTGAAGCTGCTTTGATACAATCTGTATTGTGAAAAGCGCTATATAAATATACTTGACTTGACTTAAGATTTAATAATGACTTCACAATATGTATTCCTTTATTTAAAAGATGCAGTTCAGAGAAAGCCTCACAGCTAATGCTGCTGAGATGGAGGTTGAGGGATCGAGGAGCAGACACAAGTGCGGCCTCTTTCCCACTTCAAATATCAAACCTTCACACATTGACTTTTGCAACTATTTTCGCGATATATTAGATGCGTAACTAACTTGTGCACTTGCAAACTCAGTGGCGGTAAGAGAGATAGGCGGGCCAATTTGAAAGGGCAGATTTGAGAAGTTGGAAGTACCTAACTGAGTTTATACTGGGAATGTGAATGAAAGAATACAAGCTTGTGTCTGTCATTGTATTTCTGTGAATGACATTTTAACATCTGTGACTATTTATCTGCAGCTTAAAATTCAGCTGGTCCAAAATGCATATTTAGGCAGCATCAAAATAATCCACACGATTCCAGTCGACAAATAAAAGTCTTCTGAACTGAAACGATTGATCATTTTTATAAACAAAACAATACTTATGTAAGTTTTAACTGCAAACGCTCACTTTTTCCATCGCTCTGTGATGTGCACTTGGTCACGTGTCTTGTAATCGCATTATGTTACGCTTTTGTAAGCGCACATTGCATTGCTTTAATTAAACTGTCACTTTTTGAAGTTTAATAATCCTATTTCAATCTATTATCATGACTCTTGTTTTTCTGTCCATAACATTGAGACTATTTTTAAAATACCTTATGTTAAAGGATGCTCATTCCTGTTCCTGGATATCTATCCCAGCAACAGGACCAGCACCTCTTCCCTAAGGTATTTTGCATGTGCTGTTGTGATCAACAAATGTGGAAAAACTTAATGGATTATTGAAAAATAATCACTGTAAAATATAATGTGATGTTAGACTGCTTTTTCAAATTTATAAAAAGAAATAGGGAATCTCTCAGACTTTGAAATGTAACTTTTTTTCTTGTCGTCTTAGGTGCTTCCTGGGCATCAACCTTGATACGGGATCTAAATCCAAAAAGAAGCAGGGTGGCATCAATCAGCAAGTTTGTTCTCTATTGCCAAATCTTGTGGATTTTAAATGGATGGCAATATAAGCAGATTTTGTGCTTTTTTTCCATTTGCTCCGGTCATTGTTGGCTCTCTTCATTTTCACCTGCCATATTGCCACTGAATATGTTGGACTGCCCTTCTGGTTGAAACGTTCATTTCTACCTGGTTATTGTTTTGGATTTCCCCTCTGGCTGTGTTTATTGGACTGATATCTCGTTGCCTACTCCTCCCTGCTCTCACACTTACTCTGCCTCATCCTTCTGGGGTCACAAAAATTAATAAACAGCTTTGTTTTTCGGGTCCTCACCCATTACCTGACCTGTGAACATTCATAAGGTAAAACACACACATTCACAAGCCAACATGCATTCAACATGCATACACGTTCACCTTTACCAGTTCTTGTGTCATTGCATTTTGAAGAATTAGAATTAGAATCTGTGTTCTCAGAATAGTGTCAGTCAAGTTAGAGTTTGGGATGTAGTCCTATCAGCTTAATGCAACATGTTTGTTATGATATTATTGTGTCAATTGTAAAAAAATAAAACAATTGAGGAAAGCATTGTTTATTCTTTTTTTTTTTGTACTACTACTTTTCTGTCATCACATTGCATTACTGTATTTAATTGTAACTTTACAGTTAATTACTGGCTACTAATTGCATTAATTTTACAGCTGAAACAATAAATTACTGTAGAAGTTACAGCTGATAACTCTATTTATACAGTTATGCACTGTGAAATTACAGTAATGATGTGATATCATCAACTGTGAAATCACTGTACAGTGCAGGTAGTGGTACAAGAGCAACCCTATTTGTTGAAAGTAGGGGTAGTAGAAACATTGCCGTATCCTGTGATTTTAGGGCAAGATTTTCCTCTGCTGTTGAACCTTTTGCCTTTTAACTCTGTTTGTAGTATGGTGATGACCCGAGCTCAGGTTAGGCAGTCTATGGATGAGTCTGAACCCTTTAAGAGTCTTCCATTCTTTGATGCTGAGCTGGAAGCTGGTCCAGTTAAAGTAAGGAAATCTAGAAGGCAGAGAAGGCAAGAGAAGTACAGATATGTGGAAACTGATGCTCAGGTACAGGGTGGAAAGCTGGATGAATTGATTGGGTTTCAGATTCCCAGTAATATGGCTGAGTTGCAACAAACTGATCCTGTTTTGTCTTCACTGTATCAACAAGCTATTTTGACAGGTAAGGAAGAAGGTGTGAAGTCAGTAGAGAGGTTTGTTCTTCAAGAGAACGTGCTGTATCGACAACAGGGAGATGGTTTACAGATGGTGGTACCTAAGGCAGTTCAAAATATAGTCCTGGCTTTGGGTCACTCAATTCCCTGGGCAGGTCATCTGGGTAGGCAGAAAACGCTGGCTCGAATAAAGAAACATTTTTATTGGCCTGGCCTTAGAGCGGATGTTGTAAAATTCTGTAAAACCTGTCCTGAGTGTCAGTTGACCTCTAATAGACTCCCCTCTAAAGCTCCTCTTCATCCTCTTCCAGTTATAGGAGTCCCATTTGAACGACTTGCTATGGACATAGTTGGTCCAGTTGAAAAAAGTAGAGCCGGGCATAGGTTTATGTTAGTGGTGAGTGATTATGCTACCAGGTATCCAGAGGTGTTTCCCTTGAGGACTATTGGAGCTAAGCAAGTAGCTACCTGTTTGATTCAGTTGTTTTCTCGGGTAGGATTTCCTAGAGAGATACTGACTGATTGTGGGACCAATTTCACCTCAAACCTCTTAAAGCAAGTCTACCAGTTATTGAGCATAAAGGGCTTGAAATCTACGCCGTTCCATCCTCAAACGGATGGATTAGTAGAGAGGTTTAATCAAACCCTCAAAAGTATGCTCCGTAAATTCATCAATGAGACCGGTGCAGATTGGAATCAATGGTTGCCTTATTTGCTCTTTGCATATCGTGAAGTACCCCAGGCCTCAACCGGTTTTTCACCCTTCGAATTGTTATATGGCCACGATGTGAGAGGACCACTGTCTCTGTTAAAGGAGACCTGGGCCGGTGAGAAGGGAGAGGGGGAAGGAATAGATGTTGCATCCTTTGTCGTGGCAATGCATGAAAAATTGGAAGGAATGACAAATTTAGCTCAAGAGCATATGGCAGAGGCTCAGCAGAAACAAAAATCCTGGTATGATAAGTCTGCAAGAACTCGTTCATTTGTTCCAGGTCAACAAGTGCTTGTGATGTTGCCCACAGTGTCCAGTAAGTTGTTAGCCAAGTGGCAAGGGCCTTTTAAAATACTCAAGCAACTAGGCCCTACAACTTATGAGATCTCAACCCCAGGACAAGCCCGTTCAAAGAGAATTCTGCATGTAAACCTTTTGAAAGAATGGTCCCCTCGGAAGGAATGTCTGCTGATTCGGTCTGTGAAGGATGAGGAAGAGGTGGAAGAGCAGTATTTTCCTGTTCAGAATTCTGCAGTGCTCAATTTGGATCATCTCTCTGAGTCCAAGCAACAGCAACTTCAGTCTCTGTGTCATCCTGAATTGTTCCAGGAGGAGCCAGGTCGAACAAAGCTGGTAGAGCATGACATCATCTTGAAAGAAGATGCAGTTCCAAAGAGACTGAGTTATCGTGTACCTGAAAGATTACTTCCAGCTCTTAAAAAGGAATTGGACTTGAGTTCTTTGGGGGTGATTGAACCTTCCAAAAGTGAATGGTGCAGTCCTGTGGTCTTAGTACCTAAAAAGGATGGAACTACCAGATTTTGTATTGACTTTCGATATTTGAATTCAGTTTCGAAATTTGACTCGTACCCAATGCCTCGTATTGAGGAATTAATTGAACGCCTGGGTAATGCAAAATATCTGAGCACTGTTGATCTATGTAAAGGTTACTGGCAAGTGCCTTTGAGTTCCAGATCCAGGGAATTGACTGCTTTCCGGACTCCTTGGGGTCTGCATCATTTCAAGACTATGCCTTTTGGCCTGCATGGGGCTCCGCCCACTTTCCAAAGACTAATGGATCAGGTATTGCATGGCTTGTCTGATTTTACCTCAGCCTACCTTGATGACATTGTGATTTTTAGTGAAACGTGGGAAGAGCATCTGAAGCATTTGCAGATGGTTTTAAGACGCATTCAAGAAGCGGGACTGACAATCAACCCTGGTAAATGTGCCCTGGCAAAGAAAGAGACTGAATACCTTGGGTATGTCCTGGGGAATGGGGTCATCCGGCCACAAGTGGGGAAGGTGCAAGCTATTAAGTCCTGTACCCTACCTAAGACCAAGAAACAGGTGAGGTCTTTTCTCGGATTGGTTGGGTGGTATCGTCGATTTGTGCCCAATTTTTCTTCTAGAGCTGCTGCCCTAACAGATCTGATTAAGAAGAATGGCCCAAACCAGATTCAGTGGACGGAGCAGGCCCAGAGAGCTTTCCAGGACATTCAAGGAGCTCTACAGGAAAGTCCAGTGTTGCACAGTCCCAGGTTTGATCAACCATTTGTTTTACAAACCGATGCGTCAGGAGTTGGACTTGGAGCAGTGCTACTTCAGGGAGAAGTGGGAAACTATCACCCTGTGGCTTATATTAGCCGAAAACTGTTTCCAAGGGAAGTGCGCTATTCCACTATTGAGAAGGAATGCTTAGCAGTGAAATGGGCCTTGGACTCCTTAAGATATTATCTCTTGGGCAGGCATTTCACTTTAGAGACTGACCATCGAGCACTCCAATGGTTGAATAACATGAAGGACACTAATGCCAGGATAACCCGCTGGTATTTGTCTCTGCAACCCTACCAATTTACAGTTCTCCACCGGCCAGGAAGAGAGAACCTTACTGCTGACTTCCTTTCCCGCCATGTGAGCGAGGAACCGGAGGTGGGGGAGAGTGTTACGGGTGCGTAGCTCACTTCACAGTTTAACTCTACCATGATTGAAATTGTCTATTTTGAAGTTTAATTTAATAGGGTTTATTTTATTTTTAAATTCCCTTAGTATAAGAAATAAACACAGGACAAGTTATCAAGTTAACAGTTTATTAAAGTTTGAATGTATAGAAGGGTGCACACTACTTATATTCTCTTTTGCTGTTAAACTCTACCTGAGTCCTAGATTCTTCTGGTCCATGGAGTGAACGGCCGCATTCCATGTGTCAGGAAACAAAGGGAGAGGCGGGGCATTAGCCTCCAAACTTGTACTGTTCCGGAGGAAATTGGACTGTACCATCGTAATCCAAATCGGAGGGAATCTTTTATTTAGTTTCATTCAGTTTCATTTTGTTCTGTTTGTTTGGAGTAGTTTTTGTATTGTGCTTCAATTATTTGATTGCATTATGTTAGGTACGATACAGTGTATATTTTGTTGTTATTATTATTGTTAATTGGGGAACGTTTTCTTTTGATATTTACCTCTTATTTTTGTTTGGTAGAGGCTAAAGAGTATATCTAGCAGTGGTGAATCTCAGAGGGGAGATCTGTCCAGCCATAGTAACATCATGATCTGCTGATCTTTAGTGTTTTTGTTTGTTTGTTATTTTGTTAACAGGGGAGATTTATTTATTTTCTAGGTTTGTTTTATTTTTTTGTTAGATTCAGTTAATTTCCATCTTAAGTCTTTGATTTTTATATGGACTTTATTTTTGGAAATTACTTTAATTATATCTGCCCCTGTATATGATTTATTTTTGGAAGAAATAAATCGAATATATTTACTACCTGTCCTGCCTGTTCTTGGCCACACCCTTACAGTACACAACTGGAATTTTACTATAATTTACACAGCAGAATTTTTACAGTGTGTAAAATACTTTTAATTATTGTGTTCGCTGTTTCTTCACAGTTAAAAACTCTAAACTTGACAACTCTGATCTCAATACACTGGAGGATGATCACACACTGGGTTTCGGCATTAAACATGAGGTTTCCACATCATCCTCGAGAGAAGGGCCAGTTCAAGCCCCCAAATACCGGAAATATTTACCCATCTCCTTGTGTGACTGTTTTCCTTCAGCAGGTCAGTTTCTCTTCTGAGTGTAAAGTCCACAAATGCTTGTTTTCTCCATCAGTGGTTTTGCATTACACACATTTATAAAGGCACTGATAGACAGATCTAAGGCAAACAATCATAATCTCCACATCGTCTCACAGTGTCAGGTCTCTCTGAAGAGAAATATATAAGAATATCCAGGACTGAATCTAGAGTTAAATATGAGCTCTTAACATGTAAATGCATTAAAGTCACACTGAATTCAGAGAGGAATCTTAAATCATGTTCCAGTATTAAACACTGATAAAACACATAATCCAGTATAAATATATTCATACTGAGGGTTGAAGTGTAATATTAATCTTTCTCTGTCAAACTATATCATGGAGTTTGTGTTTTCCTCTATGCATTCATATAAAAATAATATAATAATTTCTTTTGCTTACATTTATTAAACCAAATTTGCACTTAATATTTTTATTTTGTGAGAATTGTTTCCCTTCCTTGTGTTTTCAATGGTTTAATTAAAGGTTCTGTGAGTAATTTTAATATAACTTCCCCAAAAACTAGAGCGAGAACATGAATAGAGGACAGAAATAAATGTACATGTGAACTAACTCTCAGTATTAGTAGAATAATAGAGTTATAGTTCGTATATAATAAGTTTACATGTAGTTGCAAAGTTATAGTCTGTTGAGGAGCATCAAAATAAAGAGTCAGCTGATATTAACCAGAGGGTTTATTAATATTTTTATTTATTTGTTGTTTATTTGAATAGGGACAGATACAAAATAAACATAGATTATTACATAAAGAACAATCCGTTGCATGTATCAGTGTTTATAGCCATGGCTAATTCACAACACCTGTCCCTAGAAGGGCTTTTAACAGTTATTAATACTCTAATAATTGATAAATTGATGTCGACATAAAGAGTTTCCGAGTATTTTTATGCATTACAGTAAACAGAAAAGAAAAGTTGTTTCCAGGTTATCAAGTTATTACTTTATGATGAAAGATCATGAAGACAAACATTGTGCTTCTTTATAATAACATGCACTGATGGCTCAATATCAATAAGAGGAACATTTACTATATTTTTCATATTTCCATGAGTCGTTTATTATAAACTCATTTGTGTAATGAAATATTTTATTTTAAGAGGTCGACATTAGAAGAGAATATAGTGAATTATATGGTAGTAAGTTTGACTGATCTCACACTTTAACTGATCAGCTCACAGTATTAATATATTTATGATGATTATGTGAGACTGTAGTTTGTGTCTATACAACAATGCACAGAAATTAACAATTATCCCACATATCCTCTACATAATATACATGTGAACTTTATTATGATGAGTGTAAAACATGTTGAATTATTGATCCTTCATACAATTAAAGTTAAAGGTACAGATTGACAGATTCACAACACAATATTATTTAGTTTCTGACGGATGTTTTGTTCTGTTCCACATCAGATCTCATATATCATATATCATCTGAAGATGAAGATGAAGATAAAGTAATTCCCAGGTCCCAATCTATGGATAATTTATTACTTGACATGAATCAGCCTCAGCTGGAACCCAGTGAATAATGTTGAATAATGTTGAATAATGTTGAATAATGTTGAATAATGCTGAATAATGTTGTGTATTGTAGTTCAGCTTCACATAATCATCACATCAATCATATGTGTGTTTATATCAGGTCAGTGTGAGTGTTTACTGTTGATCATATGAGCTCCATCATACACTCACTGAAATATTTCACTGTCAGAGGCCGACATCAGAAGAGAATATGATAGTGAATGTTATGGTAGTAAATTTCACATTATTTTATATGTATCGTGAGAGCATATGTGTAACGATCACCAGCTGAAGCTGCCCTTGTGAGCCACCAGAGGGCAGTCCACATCAGACTATCATATTCACTAACTACATTTCCCATAACTCACTGCCCGGACTCATCATCACTTATCACTGATCACATTCACCTGTACCTCATTCACTGATTGCATTCACCTGTCTCATCCTGTTAGTCTGTCTATATATACCTTGTTCATTCATTCACTCACCGCGAAGTCTTGTTAAGTGTTACACTGCTATTCTGAGCGTTTCCCTGGTTGTCTTGTTTCTTGTTTTTGGATATCTTGCCCTGTTTCCTGGATTACTCTCTTGCCTCTGGTCCCTGGATTACTCTCTTGCTTCTGGTCCCTGCCTGTTTTGTTTGTTTGTTTGTTTCTTTGTTTTGGACTGCTTTCCTGTGTATGACCCTAGCCTGTATGTTGGATTACGCCTCTGGATTGCCCCACAAAATAAAGCTGCATTTGGATCTCCTACTTTTTTCCTTCAAAAAAATTCAGAAAATGTGCGTGTGTGTGTGTGTAATTACATGCATTGCATTTATATTCTGGTTTTATCTGCTTTTCTGTACATAGTATGGTTTATTAATAAGGTGTGTACAGAATTTGATCTTTTAATACCTTATTAAGCCACGTTAATAGTTTTTTACGTTAAGCGTTAGAATGTCCTGTATTGGAGGCTGCTACTGTTTGCTTCAGCTTTTCGAACGTAGAAGAATGATAAAGGCATGATAGGCTATATATTTTATATTTTTTACATTTTATGTGGATAAAGGCATATTCTGTACATGACTACACATGTCCTTATTAGGCCTAGAAAATATGTCGTTTTAATGACATAACATCTCGTTATTACGAGAGAAAAGATGTCATTAAACATAACATCTTGTTATTAAGACATAATTGAGTGGAAAAATGTCATCCGTGTTTCACATGTCTGCGCAAGTCTAATGTGAACGTGCAAGTGTTTTAATGTGTTTTGCAAGTGTTTCGTTGTGTTTCGTCCCATCTGGCCTCCTATATGTAACGCTGTGCTGGACCACACCGGTAACATGACACTACACTCGTGTTCACTGATCCTCTCCCTGATATCTGCTCACATGCTCTCATAATAATAATAGATTTTTAGGACTACTTTATTTTGATAATAGGTCCAAAAAAAAAAATCTGATTCTACTGCATAGAACTGGATGAAGAATAATGTATTGATATTTAATATTATTTTAATGTAGGCCTATTGTCTGTCCAATTTTAGTGTTAATTGAAATAAAAGTGTGGTTATTTTTTTTTATTGGCTTGTTTAAAATAAAATAAAAATCAGATTCATTCAATTAATGTGTGGGTTGTAAGATTTTTCTTCCTGTTGTTTCTGAAAAAAAAAATGAAAAAAAACGGCAGGATTGCGAGGCCCCCTAGTGGTGCGAGGCCCTGTGCGGTTGCACAGTTCACACAGTCTATGCGACGGCTCTGTCTGCAGAGCTGTTAAGAGAGGTGGGGGTCTAGCTGCTCTTTTTAAAGATATCTATCAATGTAAGCAAATATCATTTGGGAATTACCCTTCTTTCGAATATCTGGGTATTGTGTTAAAAGGTGCTCCACGCATTTTACTTATCATTATTTACAGGCCTCCAAAATACACTCCAGCCTTTGCTGAGGACTTTACAGAACTGTTATCAACAATTACCTCAGAGTTTGACTGTTTTGCCATTGCTGGAGATTTTAACATTCACACAGATAATGCAGAAACCAATATGGCAAAAGAAATCAATACTGTTTTAAAAACTTTTGATCTGACTCAGCATGTACATGGACCCACACACAATCGTGGACACACTCTAGATTTACTCATCAGTAAGGGTCTAAACATTTCATCGATTGTTATTGAGGATGTAGCACTGTCTGATCATTTCTGTTTTTTTTTTTTGATATATTGATCTCTCCTGCCACTGAAGCTAGATCTGTGTCTGTCAAGAAGAGATGCTTAAATGAGAACACTAGTGCACTATTTATGAAGGCTATATCCTTAACACCAAGCACATCTGCTGACTCTGTTGATTTTCTCCTTGATTAATTTAACTCAAAAGTTAAAAGTGTAATTGATGATATTGCTCCTGTTAAAGTCAGGAAGAAGAGTGGCAGACAAAAAGCACCTTGGAGAAACTCAACAGCAGTGCAAAATATGAAAAGACAATGCAGAAAAGCAGAGCGCATGTGGCGGAAGACTAAACTTGTAGTCCATTATAACATCTACAAAGACAGCCTTCATGCTTTTAATATTGAACTAGGCAAAGCTAGACAGACTTTCTTCTCAAATATTATAAACAGCAATTTAAACAACACACGCACTCTTTTTGCTACTGTAGAGAGACTGACAAACCCCCCAAGCCAGATTCCCAGTGAAATGCTCTCAGACAACAAGTGCAGTGAGTTTGCTTCTTACTTCTCTGAGAAAATCAGTAATATCAGAAAGGTGATCAGCACATCCTTGAGTTGCGCTGAGGTCAGACAGATTAAACCACCTGAGAAAGTAGTTACTATGTCTGATTTCATAGAAATTGATGGTAAAATTTTGGAAGAAACCGTACAGCACCTTAAAACATCAACATGCGCTCTTGACACACTTCCCACATCATTTTTCAAAAGTGTGTTAAACAGTTTAGAAGCAGATCTTCTAGAAGTGGTAAATGTCTCACTTCGCTCTGGGAGTTTTCCAAACTCCCTGAAAACTGCAGTTGTCAAGCCCCTCCTGAAAAAGAGCAATCTGGATAAGACCATATTAAGCAACTATAGGCCGATCTCAAATCTTCCCTTCATAGGCAAGATCATTGAAAAAGTTGTCTTCAATCAGCTGAACAAATTCTTATGCTCGAATGGATCCTTTGACAATTTTCAATCTGGTTTCCGACCGCACCACAGCACAGAGACAGCGCTCATAAAGATAATAAACGATATTCGCTTAAATACTGATTCAGGCAAATTATCAGTGCTGGTACTACTCGACCTCAGTGCTGCATTTGACACTGTCGATCATAACATACTTCTTGACAGGCTGGAAAACTGGGTGGGGCTTTCTGGGATAGTCCTAAAATGGTTCAGGTCATACTTAGATGGGAGAGGTTATTATGTGAGTATAGGAGATCATAAGTCTGAGTGGACATCCATGACATGCGGAGTCCCTCAAGGCTCGATTCTTGCACCACTCCTGTTCAACCTGTATATGCTCCCAATGAGCCAAATAATGAGAAAGAACCAAATCTCTAACCACAGCTATGCAGACGACACACAGCTCTACTTAGCCCTATCGCCTAACGATTACAGCCCCATTGACTCCCTGTGCCAATGCATTGATGAAGTCAACAGTTGGATGTGTCAAAACTTTCTTCAGTTAAACAAAGACAAAACTGAAGTCATTGCGTTTGGAAACAAAGATGAAGTTCTCAAGGTGAACGCATACCTTCACTCTAGGGGTCAAACAACTAAACATCAAGTCAGGAATCTTGGTGTAACACTAGAGTCAGACCTTAGTTTCAGTAGTCATGTCAAAGCAATAACTAAATCAGCATACTATCATCTGAAAAATATTGCAAGAATTAGATGCTTTGTTTCCAGACAAGACTTAGAGAAACTTGTGCATGCTTTCATCACCAGCAGGGTGGATTACTGTAATGGACTCCTCACTGGCCTTCCCAAAAAGACCGGGTCATGCCTTTTGGCCTTCGAAATGCTGGAGACACCTTTCAGCGGTTAATGTCTATTGATTTATCCAACATATCTAATTGTGAAGTTTATTTAGATGATGTTGTGTGTTATGCTAGCACTTGGGAAGAACATCTTAAAATCTTAGAGGAAGTCTTCAAACGTCTTAGAGATGCTAATCTTACCTTGAATTTAGCAAAATGCGAATTTGGTTGTGCCACAGTCACGTATTTGGGTAAGGAGGTCGGTAGTGGTCAGATTTGCCCTTTGAACTCAAAGATTCAAGCTGTCTTTGATTTTCCCATCCCGAATAATAGAAGAGATCTCCGTCGATTTTTCGGAATGACGGGTTATTATCGCTTAAGAACTTCTCATCTGTAGCCAGTCCTCTTACAGAATTACTGCGTAAAGCAGTCTCTTTCAAGTGGACTTCTGAGTGTCAATCCGCTTTTGAAGCGCTGAAAGCTCTGCTCTGTAGCGCTCCTGTACTTGTTGCGCTCCTGTACTTGTTGCCCCCCATTTTGAAAAACCGTTCCTGCTAGAAGTTGATGCTAGTGGTACTGGTGTCGGTGCGGTTTTATTGCAGACCGGTGAAGATGATTTGAATCATCCGATCAGTTTCTTTTCGAAAAAGTTTCGCAAACACCAAATGAACTACAGTACTATAGAGAAAGAGGCACTCGCATTAATCCTCGCCTTGCAACACTTTGTAGTGTATATTGGTTCGAGTGTACAACCTGTTACCATTTTCACTGATCATAATCTTATGTTTCTCCAACAAATGTCTAATAGCAATCATCGGTCAATGCGATGGTCTCTGATTTGTCAAAGCTACAATATGAAAATCTGTCATAAAAAATGTTATTGCTGACTCACTGTCCCGTGTCAACCAGTAAAACATTGTTTTATTTTATGGGTTGGGGTGTTAGGACCCTGAGATATTTTGTGTGTTTGTATCAAGTGTCCTTGTGTGTGGGTGTCTCTCTCTCTCTCTCTCTCTCTCTCTCTCTCTCTCTCTGTCTCTCTCTCTCTCTCTCTGTCTCTCTCTATCTCTCTCTCTCTCTATCTGTGTGTAGACAGGTTTGTGTTTCAGATGGACGTTACCTCTGTTAACCTGTGGAAGACTGTGATTGGACCAGCTATGCACCTTACCCGGATATAAGGACCGCCCCTAACACATAATAGAGGCCTTTGAGCCTCGCTGACTTTGTGCTTTATGCCATTGTGCTTCGCGTTCGTACCATTTGATTGTGCTTCTCTTCAGCTTTGTTCATTTCGCCATTATTTAATTGAGTAAGGGTGTTGTGCCAGAGAGATTATTAGTGTTTAGTGAAACTGTGAGTGAGTGTTTGTTGAATGTAATCCTACTCAGGGCCGTCCATATAGGCGAACTAGGCAATTGCCTAGAGCGGCACTTTTGTAAGGGCGGCAAAATGTGTGCCAACTGGGAATGAACAATTCACAAAATAGGCTATATGATTAGCTGAGCTGCCGCTGCCCCGCCCCGCCCCCTGCTCTCACGAGACAGGAGGTTAAGTGAAAACTCTGAGTATGTTAACCCTGAAATGAGGGAAACTCTGGGTTTTCTGTTTTAGAATGGGAGGTATGTCAAACCTGAGAAAGCAGAGTAAGTCAAGCCCGTTCCTGAAAGAGAGGTAACTTATACTCAGAGTCAGTTACCATATAACAGTGATTGACAGGGCGGGACGGGCACGTGATCGGCTCAGAATGCATTTTCAAATTGCACATTGAATTTTGCTACATTCATTGCGGGACACTTATTGGAAATGCAATCGCAAGTGTCTTAACTGTGAGTGTAAATGCAATTACATTTTAGTACATTCTCTTCCCTGTATGTACATGTAATAAAATAAAATGACACAACCCGGTCTCTGTTTGGTAAATGTCAGTTTTAATGATCAATATGTTTCATATTTTTAAAATGAAAACAAAAAGAAGCAGGGTTGTGTTTTATATTTCGTGTTATAAATATATGCAGTGAAGAGAATCAATGTACGTGTTTGCCTGAACCACATTTATGTGGCCATTAATATTTTTAAGATTTTTTTAAATGAAAAGAGGCAGAGTGGTGTTTTATAACATATTTCGTTTTATTGTTGACGAAAAGAGGCAGAGTTGTATTTTATACCATATTTCGTTTTATTGTTGCCTAAATATAGCCTACATAAAGAGATGACCGGAGTAGCCAGAGCGAGCTGAGTGACGCGATCAAGAACGCTGCGGTTCCTTTTGCAGAATAACCGGACTCGCGTCCTCTCGTCCTCGGGAGTTCGTTCTCCTGAGTCGAACTTGGCAAGTCCGAAGTTTGCGTACTTGGTATTGAGAAACGGCCCTGGAGTGCCATTAGGAGTGTCTATGGAAGAACTTAAGAGTAACATCAATGGAGGGAAAATAGGTGGTGCTAGGTGATTGTTTATGAATAGAGAAGTCTCTCGGTTGAGCTTAGGTTTGATGGAGTAAACTTGCCGGATAAGGTCAAGCTTGGATCTATCAGTTACTCAGTGAGGCCTTTTGTGCCTCCTCCTTTAAGATGTTATAATTGTCAAAAATATGGGCATGTGGCTATGGTGTGTAAGGCTAAGAAACGATGTGCAAGATGTGGTGGGGGGGGGGGACATGTGAAGTGTGAACAAATGTGAAGGAGCAGGACCAAAATGCTGCAACTGTGGAGGGGATCATAGTGTTGCGTTTGGAGGATGTGAGGTGAGGAAGAGAGCAATTGAAGTACAGAATGAGAGAGCTAAGAGGAATATAACATATGCAGAAGCTGTTAAAGTGGTTGATACAAGGAATAAAGAGAAAGAAAGAGAGAGGGATGTGCAAAAAGAGAGGAGAAGTGAGGAAACATCAGAGATGGAAGGTAGGATTACAGAAGAGACAATGATTGTAAGTAAAGTAAATTTCTTGTTGTTCATAGCTGAAGTAATTCATTGTACTGCACAAACTGAAAAGAAGACAGCTAAGATTCAAATGATAGTCAAGGCAGCAGAGAGATTCTTGGGAGTAAAGGACATAACATGGGTAATGGTTAGGGATGGGCTGATTAATGAGACACAGTCAAGCCAGGAAGCATGGTTTGGATAGGAGGAGGATTTTAATTTTACAATGGAATGTGAGAAGTCTTGTGGCTAATGGATTGGAGTTTAAAAGTGTTATTAATGAGATGGAAGTTAAACCGGATCTGATATGTATACAAGAGTCATGGCTTAAACCTAGATTTGATTTTGTTATTAAAGGATATGTGAGTGAGAGAAGAGATCGAGAGGAGGGTAATGGTGGGGGGTGTATTACTCTGATTAAGGAAGGCATGCAATATAGATCATTAGGAAAAGGTGTAACACAAGAGTATGTTGTAGTGGAGGTATGGGTGAATGGAATAAAGTATGTAATAATAAACTTTTATAATCCTTGTAAGAAATTAGTGTTGAGTGAGTTAGAACAAACAGAGGGTCTTAATGAAGAGAGGGTGATTTGGTGTGGGGATTTTAATGCACACACTCAAAAAAATGCTTTTCTTACTTAGTATTTTTGTCTTGATTCCGGTCCAAATATAAAAAAAAATCTTAAATCAAGATGCATTTACTAAAGTAGTAAAATGCCATAAGACATTGGGCCCTATTTTAACGATCTGAAACGCAAGTGTCAAAGCGCAAAGCGCAAGTAACTTTGTGGGCGGGTCTTGGCGCTGTTGCTATTTTCCCAGCGGGATAAATGACTCTTGCGCCAGGCGCAAATCTAAAATGGGTTGGTCTGAAGTCGCTTCATTACTCATAGGTGTGGTTTGGGCGTAACGTGAAATAAACCAATCAGAGCGTCATCTCACATTCCCTTTAAGAGCAGGCGCGCTTTGTTCTAAAGCGGATTCCTATTATAACGGCGGATTTGCCAGACGCGCGCCAGGAGCGGTTCACAGCCAAGGAGAGCAACGCTCTCGTCAGGGACGTTGGGGATGGAGAAACCCACCCAAATTAACTTCGGTTAAAAAGGCGTATGATAATTTGGGTAAATGTGTAAGCTAGATGTATGCTTTTATAATAAATTGTCTATCTATCTATCTATCTATCTATCTATCTATCTATCTATCTATCTATCTATCTATCTATCTATCATAATAATAATGTATGATTTGCAAAAATGAAAACTGCTGCTTCTGTGTAGATGAGAGAATCAAAGTGTATGCGCGTTGTGCACAGGCTACATTGATTATGGCCAAGCATGCACCCTTACAATAGCATATGAATAACATGCGCAACGCGCCACTGACTTTAAACTATTTTTTCCTGGTTAGTGGCGCAATTGTTTTCTAAACCTGCAAAATAGCATGAAGGAACGTTTGCGCCGGAACACGCCTCCTTTTTTGCGCTGAACCGCCCAGGGAGCGCAAGTTCATTCCCTAGTTTAGCGACGTGCTTCTGTGGAGGGAAAAGCGCGCTTTGCGCGGGTGCAAAATAGGAATGATACATGCGTCAGTGTACAAAGTCAATTGCGCTGGGTGCAAGATAGGGCCCATTATGTCTTGTTTTCTGGGGAAATAAATCAAGTTTTTGCTTAAAACAAGCAAAATTATCTGTCCATGGGATAAGAAAAATAATCTTGTTTCTGTTTGAATTAAGATTTTGTTAAGATTAAATTAAGATCATTTTTCTTACCCCATGGAGAGATCATTTTGCTTGTTTTAAGCAAAAACTCACTTCATTTTGATTAATTCCCCCGGAAAACAAGACATAATATCTTATTATCTAGTCAATGCATCTTGATAATTTTTTAGATATTTGGACTGGAAACCAGACAAAAATACTAAGTAAGAAAAGCATTTTTTGCAGTGCAGAGTATGTTATGGGGAGGTTTAGTGACATTGTAATGGAATGGTTGTGGAAGATTTGATAGATCGGAGGAATTTGGTATGTCTGAATGATGGGGGTAGTACAAGAGTAGATGTGGCTACAGGTAAAGAGTCTGTGCTAGATCTAACAATGGTGTCTGATTCAATTGCAGGGAGTGCTGAGTGGGAAATATTGCGACAAGATACTATTGGGAGTGATCATTATCCAATAATGATATCTGTTAGTGTAAATGTGAAAGGAAGTAAGGTGAGTCAAGGAAATATTGGTAGATGGAGGTTTGATAAAGCGAATTGGGAAGAATTCATGAGTCTGAGTGAAGAGGGATTAAAGAATATTATAATAGAACCAGATAGATCTGTAGAAATGATAAGTGATGATATTGTTTATGCCATTCAAGTAGCAGCAAATAAATATACATACCAAAGGGGAAAGGAGGCAGGAAGAATAAGATAGTTCCATGGTGGACTGAAGAATGTACAAGTGCAATAAGAAGGAAAAGGAAAGCATTTAGGATAGGTAAGAAAAGACATAATTTTCAAGATTTAATAGAGTAGGAAGAGTTAGGAAGATAGTAAGGAAAGCCAAAAAAAGAGTATTTGATGGCTTATTGTGATGAAATAGGGAAGAATACACCAGTAGAGGAGGTATGGGGCATGATTAAGAAAATGAAAGGGATTCAGAAGAGTAATGGGTATCCAGTTTTAAGTATGGAGGGAGAAATAGCTGTGGAGGATGGAGATAAAGTGGAAATGTTTTTAAAGACATTTATAAAAGTAAATCGTTTAGAAAACAGAGTAAGGAAATGAGAGAGGGTGTGATGAAGGAATATCCTGATATAAAGAAGAAAAACAGGCTGAAGATAATTTGCTAGATGTACTATTTTCTATGAGCGAGTTAAAGATTGCAGTAAGAAGAATGAAACAATGCCCAGGAGTGGATGGAATTAGTTGCTGTATGATGAAGCATTTTAGTGAAATTTCTATGGAAGTGATTTTAACATTTTATAATAGAATATGGATGGAAGGTATAATTCCTCAAAGTTGGAAGGAAGCATTAATTATACCTATTAAAAAGCATTGGAAAGATCCAAGTAATCCTATAAATTATCGTCCAATAGCAATAGAAACTGGTTTTCTTCTTATCAAAGTGGGTTTAGGTGTGGTAGAGGGACTGTGGATCCAATAGTATCTTTAGAAGATGAAATAAGAAAGGCATTTATAAATAAGGAAAGTGTCATTGCAGTTTTATTTGATATAGAAAAGGCCTATGATATATGGTGGAAAGAGGGGTTACTAATAAAGTTACAGAAGATGAGTATAAAAGGAAGAATGTATAATTGGATTAAAGAGTTTTTAATTGGAAGAAGTATTAGAGTAAAGGTGGGCAGAGCTACATCTTTAAGTGGAATAATTGATAATGGTACACCTCAGGGCAGTGTAATAAGTCCACTTTTATTTATTATCATGATTAATTATGTTTTTTCAAGGATTGATAGAAGTATGGGGAAATCATTGTTTGCTGATGATGGGGCTATCTGGTTTAGAGGAAAGAATATAGAGTATAACATAAAGAAAATGCAATGTGCGCTAAATGAAGTAGAAAAGTGGTCAGGGGAAAATGGTTTTAAGTTTTCAGTGGAAAAGACAAAAATAATATTATTTACTAAAATGAGGAGGAATGTGGATGTTAAGTTAAAATTATACAAAAAAGAATTAGAGCGTGTAAGTACAGTAAGATTTCTGTGAGGCATGTGAAGTTAGTGAAACAGTTGAGCATGTATTAATACACTGTAGGAGATATAATGTTGAAAGAAAAGAGTTGAAGGAGGAATTAAATAATATAGGAGTTAAGTTTACTATTCAAAATGTATTAAAGTCAGATAGGAGTAGCTATAATAAATGTAATGGTAGAATATTTGGGAAATACTGGGTTAAATAAGCGTATTTAAATGAGTTTTTTTTTTTTTTTTCTGTCATGGGGGCTGAGAGTGGACGGAGGAGCTGAACACGCAGCGCCGGATGAAACTCTATCGAGCCTCTATGCGGGTAAATAAGGGGAACTTATGTCGGTTGATAGGTTAAAGAAGTATAGGAAAGTGTGGTCCATTTCTGAGATAGGTGGCGGTAATGCACATATTTGTTTGCGATCCGCCGTAAAAAAAAAAAAAAAAAAAAAAAAGAAGAAGAACGCGGGGGTGCGTTTTGTTTCTCCTTTGTGTGCTCTCCTGCATTTTGCTGTTATTTGTCTTTGCTTGCTTTTGCTTAGTTTTCTTATGTTGTGTTAAAGTTTTCTTCCGTTGGAACTTTACTCTTCTTTATAACGCTGATTTCCCAGAGCTTATTTAAGTCTTTCTCCGATACACAGTGACGGGATCGGGTTAGTACATCACGTGATTTACATCTCACAACACGATAGAGTAAAGTTGTTTAACACACTAGGTTATGAGCGGGTGCTAATCCATGTATTTCTGTTTATTAGCGTAGTTAGCGTAGTTAGTGGCGTCCTGCGCTGAAGATATTTTCTTTACTTCGGTTTAGCCTTTGTCCTGGGTTTAGTTTAATTTAGTTTAGTTTAGTTTAGTTTAGGGTTATGTTTGTTTTATTTCTTTTCTTTAGCACCGCTCTTGTCCCTCACTTTGTAATCGTTTGTCTTTTATGATTTGGAAGTATATTTGGTTCACCGTGTGTTGTATTAATATGGAGCTAGAATTGTGTCTTTATTACACGAGACAAAAAAGCATTCATGAGAGAAAAAATAGAATATTGAGTTTTCATACCAATAGCAAAAAAAATAATAATATTTGAGACTAAAAAAAGTTTTGAAAGTATTTTCTCATAGAACATAAAAAAAAATATAAATTTGACATTTTTAAAATTCTCTCTCAAAATATTAATATATATATACACACTAGGCCTATATATATATATATATATTATATAAAATATATTTTTTGCCATCAGTGTGAAAACATTTTCTCTAAAAAAAAAGTGTTTCTCTCAAAACACTTTTCTTTGCTCTCGATGCAATTTCTTGCTCTCGTGTCAGGATTTTGCTTTCGCTGTGAAAATTGTGTCATGGGCGGGGCCACATTCCTATTGGTCTTGCGAGTCGAACTGAATCATTTACACCATTGTTCGGTTCACCGGCATAGATGCCACCTCTGCCTTAGTTGAGCACGGACACTCCAACGTTTGGGTAAGATGATGACACACACAACTCGATGGGTAGCTGGCTGAGCAAGTTCAGCATCACTGAAGATTAAACATTAAAAAATAGCACTCATATTCATGAATGAATGTGTATTATATTATTAGCTTGCTAATCGCTAGTAAAGCTAATCATTAAATAGCCATCATGCTAGGTAAACTTGCAAACTCACCTGGTTTATACTATTTTTAAATCAAATGCCAATGAATGTTTTGATTTAGTTAGTTTCACTGTAAGTTAAGTTTTCACTAGTTCATTCCCAGCAAACACATTTACGTTGTGGGAACGTCTCTGGCACGTTGCATTTCTGCTATGGCAACGCCGCTCTCTACGTGCTCGCAACATTGTAACAACGTAGAATTGTAAGACGTGACAGGGCTGTAGCAACGTTGTTGCGCGACATTCAGCAACTGAGAGACGACGTTCTTACAATATTTTTATATGGTGTGTTTTGTCGTTTATACTTTTTATCGTTTATTGTTTATCTATATTATTATAATTTAATGGGGTTATCAACACCTGCAAGTGTAGCCTATACTTTGAAGAATAAAAATGACAGAAGGTTTCGTTAATTCAACTTTATTAAAACTACATATAATCAAATTACACTTCCAAAAGTCATACATTTGTGAAAAAAAGAAAAGAAATAAACAAATATACAAATTTATTTTAAGTATAATAAATAAAACTAGAAAAAATATGTAGCGCTCCAAACAGAAAAAAGTTCTTGTACTACAGGTGCGTAGAGCCAATGGCATATAGAATAAACAAGAGGAGTGGCTGGCCGCACACTGATCCACTCAAGACTGGAAGTCTACAAAAACATATTTTATTTTTTAAATTTTTTAAATTGCATCGTGCAAAAAAGTGCAAAGTACATGTGGGTTAAAAACAGAGTAGACACCAGCAAGCAGACGTTTCAGCACATTGCTATCTTCAGTGCTCATTTAGCAAACAACATTCACCCTTTTTAAGCAAGTCAGCAATTAAGGACAATCAGCTGAATGCAATTATCTCAGAATCTCAATTGTCTCAAGTAGAATTCCAAACAAGTATATATTGTTTCAAATAAACAGCTTCCAAGGACAGTACAGCATTACAGACACACAAAAAAGAAAAAATATATTTTACAAAAAACAAGAAAATTCAAGTTCTTCATTCATTTGTCCAGATCAAGTAAGAGTTTGATGTTTTGACGAGCAATGCATTTTGAACAACAATAATCTGGGATCACCAGTGATCCCTGCTGGGCAAGGGGTTAATAATGTCAAATACTAGTGTAAATAATGCATAGTTCCACGGCGAAATGCGAAAATAGGATCCTCATGTTTAATGCCATAGAAACCCAGTGTGCGATTCTTCTTCAGTGTGTTGCGATTATAGGTGACAAGTACTGTGTCTTCAACTGTGAAAGAAACATAAAAACATGAGGAACAGCAAACACACATGATATCACACACACATGTGCTGAAAAAACAGAGATTCTAATTATTGGACAAAAAACTCCCACACGTAATAACCTAGAATTAGGCATGTGCCGGTATCAAATTGTCATGCTGCGATTAATTGTTTGAGCTTTTATCATGGTATACGGTATTATCACAATATTTTAATTGCACAAGAGAAACGGATGGATTGGGGGGATGTAAAAAAACCCAACTTGCATCACAATAGGTGTAATTGTAGAATTAGGGACAACATGTTACAATGTTTACATGGTACAATGACTGGTAGGCTACTCTTTGTATTATTGCTTAACACAATTTTCACGATTTCAATTCAGTTCTTGATTTCAATCTTGATTCATTATTGACTCTTTGGATTTATATATGGTAGGCTACAGTAGATAGACTACATGTTAATTTTTCTCAAGAAAAAATACATCTCACATAATGCTGTAAACATACAAAGAGCCCTGTCAGCTGGTATTATTAAAGGTTACAAATTGTTTTTACATTTTTTACATTAAAAATAACTAATTAAATTAAATATAATGCGGTTCTCATTATAATAACAATTATGTAATAACACAAGTAAAAATATAATAAATATGTAATATAGTGCACATATTTAGCAAAATACTCCTCTATAGCTATTATTTCTAGTCAACTAACGTGTTGGTCATTAAATGGCTTTCCTGAGGTAAATGTAACGGTCTGTGACATAATTGTTCACCTGCAGTTTTATTGACCTCTTTTCGTGGCTGAAAAACACTGATTTATCGATATTATGTATGAGGCATATATAACTTTCGGTAAGTTGTACGTTACTGTATCTTTAAATAAGAAGTAACGTTAACAGATGATCGGTTTACTTGAACTGAGGCGCTACAGCGATCGGTCACGTCACATTTACAAGCACCAAAACGGTATTTATTGTCTGAATTTCGTAATAAAATGGACAGAACCTGAGAGCTGAGAATTTTTTTCATATCAAAAGTAACCTGCTCTGGTGTAGTCTGTCAGTGTCAGTGTCCTCTTTGCTCCGTGATTATTCTCTGCGTGAGAAAATGGATGTGTGGCGCGAGAGCGTGTGAAAAGTGTAAATTGCGTGAGTCTCACGGTGAATGCGAGTTGGCAGCCCTGCTTTTAGAAGGGGGATAAATCATTTATTTTACTGTCTATGGATAAATCGACGGCAGCGTTCCTCCTTCCGCCGTGCTTCTTCTCCATGTGAGGATTGTTTACATTAGACTAGAGTGCGCGCTGCGCCGCATGCACACAGTGCTTCATGTGGGGATTGTTTACATCAGAGTGCGCACATGATTCGCGCAGCATATACACAGTGTTTGTTTAAGCGGTTGATGGAAAATAAGCTAATGTGCGTTCTATAAATCTAAATTTGGATCTATTATTTTTCACAGTATTTTGAAGTGCCCGCGATAACAATTTCGTGCATATTCATTACCGCGATTTATCGCATTACCGAATACCAGCACATGTCTACCTAGAATACTGTCTAACACTTGATGGCTGCTCTGATAAGTCTTCGTTGTCGGTCAGGAACCTGGGTGTGCTCTTTGACACCAACCTTTCATTTGAAAGTCACGTGTCTAGTATCTGTAAAACCGCATTTTTCCATCTTAAAAATATATCTAAATTACGTCATAGGCTCTCATTGACAAATGTGGAACAATTAGTTCATGCGTTCATGACCTCAAGGCTAGATTATTGTAATGCTCTACTGGGTGGTTGCCCTGCACGCTTAATAAACAAACTACAGCTAGTTCAAAACGCAGCAGCTCGAGTTCTTACCAGAACCAGGAAGTATGACCATATTAGCCCGGTTCTGTCATCACTGCACTGGCTCCCTATGAAACATCGTATACATTTTTAAATATTGCTGATTACTTACAAAGCACTAAATGGTTTAGCTCCGCAGTGCTTGAGCGAGCTCTTAACGCATTATAGTCCTTCACGTCTATTGCGATCTCAAAATTCTGTCCAGTTGATAATTCCTAGAATATCAAAATCGACTGCTGGCGGTAGATCCTTCTCCTATTCAGCACCAAAACTCTGGAACAGTCTTCCTAACATTGTCCGGGAAGCAGACACACTCTGTCAGTTCAAAGCCAGATTAAAGACACATGTCTTTGACCTAGAATACACATAATACATTATAGACTTCTATAATTCAATGTTAGGCTGCATAGATTAGGTCAGCCGGAACCAGGAACACATCCCATAAATCCTGATGTACTCGTTACATCATGAGAAGAATGGCATCTACGCTAATTTTAGTGTCTTTGTTTATCCCGAGGTTTTCCCGCAGCCTGCCGGATCCAGGCCGTATACAGATCTGATGAAGGACCTTCCCATGGACCCGATGACAACGCAGTGCTGAAGTGCCAACTAGTCTCTCCCTATGGAGGATCCCTTTACCAGTACTTTGTTTAGGCTTGGTTTGTAGGGAATTCCAAACCTGCACACATATATTCAAACGCACATAACTATAGAACCAATTCTTAATGCGCATGTGAACGCCATCAGCGTTTCTCACAGGTTCGCGTTTAAAGTTTGTGTAGAGAGAATGGTGTCGTCTTAGCGGCCCCTAATTTAATAACAAATGATTGTTGCGACGGAAGCGAATCAATCAAAACTAACTTTAGCTGGAAAATAACTTTATTAAAGAACCGCTATAAAGCCAAAACAATCTCTGTTACCTTAAATTATATCTCTGTAAAGCTGCTTTGAAACAATCTACATTGTTAAAAGCGCTATATAAATGAAGATGACTTGACTTGACTTATGTTCAAAAGGGCCATCTTCGTAATTGTACTGGTAGCCGACTCACTTCGTTTATGTAAAGTTGGCACATATTCCAGACAACGAAGATTCTCAGGGTTAACCCCTCTCTTCCTGAAACGCCGTTGGGAATCTTTCATCCCCGTTGACAACACCCAGCGCTGAGGAACAACCATAACCAGGTAAGAGTACCTTTCATTCCAATGACACGAAGATAGACACCTGAACGATGGGTCGATGACATCCACCGTACAGCCCGAATACATGGTCGGACAAGCCGCTGATGCACGCGCTATCGCCCGCGCTCGTCTCCGTGTCACCATGTAACCACCCAAAGTTTGGTTACTGTTTTTTTTTGTAATACCACTACTATGCAGTAGGGGGCTCTATGTATCATGTTCTCTTGTATATAGCCAGGTGAGAGAAGAAGTCAGGTTACGGTGTGGAAAGGGAAGCATGGTTCTTCTCTCTTAGTTCACCCAATCTGTTTAGAGTCCAGGTTGAGAAACTATTGTTTCAAGCTCAACCAAGTAAGTGTTTTTCTTTGTCTGATTTATGTCAACGGTGGTTATTTCATGTGTAAGCTGTGTTTAGTTGGGTTTTACGGATGTTGTTAGTTTTGAAACCAGCGTGCTAATGCTAGTATGTATATGATGTTTCATTAACAAAGTTCGGGAGGAGCACGTTCAAATAATCAATCAATCAATCAATCAATCAATCAACTCATCAAACAATTACCATGTCTACCCTATCAGCATGAGAGGAAGCATATATATATTCACTCTGTCAACTCGCCTAACTTCCTTGACAATTTTCAGCATCCCTCCACCACCCCGACTCCTCACTCTTGGCTTGTTCTTTTACAGCCAGGAATACGGGGGGAGTACTCTGGGTTCGGGCCGAATACCGAGCCGGAGCCCTCTCCTCGGACAGCACGCCAAATATGCATTTATTCTATCTGACTTATTTGTAACTTGTGAAGTTTTGTTTGTAGAAGGACTCTTTGAGTATCATCTATTTTCCTTTTGTCGGTGAGGTTCAAGATTGAAATTCGAACTGGAACATGAGTTCCTAATGATCAGGGGCTTCAAAGCCTGACTGCGTTCATTTGGGATTTGGAGTCATTGTGGATGTTACTAATTGCTGCTTCACCTCGGTCACGGGACTATTATTCCATTCCTCTCCATCACTGCAAATGGAACAATTGATTCTATGATACAAAACTTTGGATGAACTCTGGATCAATGAACTAATGTTATCAGTTCTTATTATTATTGCTACCTATCAATGACAGTATTGCATTTGTGTGAATCGTTGGGGTTTATGTTATTGTATATTGAGTGTTTGCTGGGTGGTGTCTATGTAAATATACTGGGTCGTAAAATGGGTTGTATGATATAAACTGAAAGTATTTCTATTGGTGTGTTGAGGTTTATCTTTGAACTGTTTACACTCTTTATATTCTTAAAACAAGTTTGGTCTGTGAGTCCCTCCCTCAAAATGATCTTGTAGCATGTCTCACTAGGAGTGGATGGGGAGACTGTTACAACCACCACACCCCGCGCTTGCCGCGTCTCCTATTTCGTTTCCTTCTGTTATGACAGCAATCTGAGGGGCCGCACAGATACACCGATGCACAAGCAGTTAATGGGGGATCACAAGGCCATTGTCCACGTGAGTAGCCTCTGTAAGCTTCCACCGCCGACTCTCGAAGACATAGTAGAAAATCACGCTCATACACTTGGAGAGAGCTGACTCGCTGTACCAATAATGCTTAAAACAGGACTAAAACATAAAAGACAAACAGAGACCGACGGCATGCCGAATGAATCACAGGCGCCATCTTGTCAACTTTAATTAAATCACACAATTTAAGCTTACAGAGGCTACTCAGGTGGACAATGGTCTTGTGATCCCCCATTAACTGCTTGTGCATCGGTGTATCTGTGCGGCCCCTCAGATTGCTGTCATAACAGAAGGAAACTTTTCCGCTCCGTGTGTGCGCCGTTCTCTTTGTTCCGTGTGTGTGTGTGTGTCGGCGCTCTGCGCTCTCTGCTCAGTTCTGTCGTTAACGGCCCAAATGCTCGAATCATGTACCGATCGGTGATCACGCACTGGAAAAGCAAAGTCCGCTCAAATAACTTGAAATTTAGCGGTGGATAAACGCAAATTAGCGGTGGGTAAATGCTATTTCCGAATTTTGGGAGGTGCGCAAACGGCGTTTTCGTGCGTTTAGCCTCCACTACATCCCTGGTTAGGGTTAGGTGTTAGGGTTCGGGTTAGGAGAATAAGTTGACTTGTAGTTGCCAAGTTCCTTATAGTCAGTAGAATATCTGTTGAGGAGCATCTGATGTCAAAACTCTGATGTCTGTGTGTGCAAGAATAAAGCTCTTCAAAGACAAGAGGGTTTGGACACTCTCACACTCTCTCACACACACACACACACACACACACACCGGCGAGTTTAAACGGAGGAAGTGAAACTATCATCACTGTGTGCATCAGTGCAGTTATTACTAGATCCTGAGGGAATATAGTTAAAGTTCGAGCACATTCAACATGAGTTTCCAGATCTACTTTACACATTTGGTCAACGGACACCTGGGAACACCAGTTTCTGTGGCGAATTCAGAAGAGGAGTTCAGGAACACCACAGTGCAGGAGTTAAAGAGAAAACTCATTCCTGAAGACCAACGTAAGTCCAACACTTCAGTCTTCTGTGTACATTAGCTAACATATGTGAAGTAGATTTATGTTAATAAAGAAAGATCTGCATTCAGATGTAGACTCCTATAAATTGAGAAGCCTGAGATTGAGACGTTAGCAAATAAATAACATAATTCAGAAAGCACATATTAATGAGGAAAACAGTGCTCTCTGATATTGTGTGTGTGTGTGTGTGTGTGTGTGTTCTCTGTTCCTCATGTTTCTAGACACTATTCTTTGCTACCGCTTCAACACACTGGAGGATGATCACACACTGGGTTTCTACGGCATTAAACATGAGGATCATATTATCGCAGTGCGCCATAGAAGTATGCATTATTTACACTAGTATCTGACATTATTAAAAGCATTTATTTATAGTCTTACACTAACAGACCTTTTCACTTCAGTCTCCGTTAGAGAGAAACGCCCGAGAGACTCTTCTCCTGTTCACGAGTCGACAGGTCAGCTTCACAATCCCACAAATGCTTGTTTTCTCTATCAGTGGATTTGCATTACACACATCTTTATAATAACATGTTTACAGCGTTTACACACATCAGGCCTTTTTTGTTGACATTTATTTTTCTTTTTTATGAGTTTTGTGCTTCATTTTGTGGCAATATAACCTGTAACTTTATTATGATGAGTGTAAAATACTTTTGATTATTGTGTTCGCTGTTTCTTCACAGTTAAAAACTCTAAACTTGACAACTCTGATCTGAAGCCACTGGAGGATGATCACACACTGGGTTTCGGCATTAAACATGAGGATGAAGTTACAGCAGCAGAGACAGCATCCAGTGGACGTATGCATTACACTAGTATATGAAATTATCAAAGCATTTATTAATAATCTTAAACTAACTGAGCTTTTCATTTCAGTCTTCTCACCGTCATCAACGAGTAGCTCTGAATGGGAAGAGTCAGGTTCACTTCTTGTTCCTCTTTTGAGACCCACAGTGGATTTTCTGATTAGTTTTGATGCAGGTCAGTTTCTCTTCTGAGTGTAAAGTCCACAAATGCTTATTTTCTCTCTCAGTGGTTTTGCATTACACACATTTATAAAGGCACTGATAGACAGATCTAAGGCAAACAATCATAATCTCCACATCGTCTCACAGTTTGTAATATTTTCTGTCATTATTTAAATCACATTACACATTTGTTCAGAGTTATCTGGTGTTTAATAATGTTCTCAGAACATCAGCACTAAATATTATTTATTCATCATTAATGGAGCTTTTATTCTGAAACATTTCAGGTGGATGTTCATCTAACGTTTTTTTATTTTATTTTTGCTACTTGTTTCAGAATATTTAATATTCATAAGTAACGTTCCCATAATGTTTGAAGAACGATAATATGGAACGTTCTCTTAATGTTTTTAATGTTTCATATCTTAATGGGAACATCAGTAAAACATTCTTAGTGCATTTCTTTGATGAACTGAGTTTTTATGGCGACTTCTCAAAATCATATTGCATTTTTACTGTTTCATGAGTTTTATTCTTCATAATTGTGTTATTGTTGAGTTTCTCTTACTGATGAACACATATAGTGTAATAACATGCTCTCTATGATGCTGTATGATTGACATTTCTCTTCTTATGAACATTAACAGTGGAAAAGTGCACAAGTTTAGTTTGTGATGAAAACTTCACAGTTTGTGTCTATACAACAATGCACAGAAATGAACAATTATCCCACATATCCTCTACATAATATACATGTAAACTTTATTATGATGAGTGTAAAACATGTTGAATTATTGATCCTTCATACAATTAAAGTTAAAGGTAGAGATTGACAGATTCACGACACGATATTATTCAGTTTCTGACGGATGTTTTGTTCTGCTCCACATCAGCTCGCAAACGTACATCATCTCACACAGGTTTTTCACGGCTTGTCAGACAAATAAGATCCAAAACAAGACATCCTCCTCCTGAAGATGAAGATAAAGTAATTCCCAGGTCCCAGTCTATGGATAATTTATTACTTGACATGAATCAGCCTCAGTGAACCCAGTGAATAATGTTGAATAATGTTGAATAATGTTGAATAATGTTGAATAATGCTGAATAATGTTGTGTATTGTAGTTCAGCCTCTCATAATCATCAGATCAATCATATGTGTGTTTATATCAGGTCAGTGTGTGTGTTTACTGTTGATCATATGTGTGTTTATATCAGGTCAGTGTGAGTGTTTACTGTTGATCATATGAGCTCCATCATACACTCACTGACATATTTCACTTTCAGAGGCCGACATCAGAAGAGAATATGATAGTGAATGTTATGGTAGTAAATTGGGAGAAATGGTCGGCGCTCCCGGCGCTGGCCTAAAAGGGTCGTCCCTATTCTCATGAGTAATGGGTGTGTTTTGAGATTTACATGCATTAAACCAATAAGAGTCTCGTCTCCCATTCCCTTTAAATGCCAGTTGCGTTCGCGCCGTGGCGGATTCGCTATTTACATGACGGAGTTTGCAAGCGGAGAAACTGAGCGTGTCTCTAGCGAGGAAACGGATCTGCTCGCACGCGAGGTCAAAGTGTGCTAGCAGACCATCTACGGGACAAGCCGGATTCACCATATCTTTATGTACACAATAATAATCTTTTACATTGTAATCCTTTTATTTTTAATATTTGGCATGTTTGTGTGCCACTGTGCATCCCTGTGTGTGTAATAAGCAGAGAGTGTGTGTGTAATAAGCAGAGTGTACGCGTGTTGTGGACCTGCCTATAGGCGCACATTACTAATGCACTCTTTAAATAACAAAAAAAATATTGCATCTATTTCTGTTGCCTCAAAATAGCAATGCGCCAGAACACACACCTCATTCTCAGACCAGCACGACCATGGATGAACAAATGGGCGCAAATGCATTTGCTATTTAAAGGAACACGCCACCGTTTTTTGAAATATGGGTTATTCACCGTCTCCCTTACATTTAGATAGGTGGGCAAATGCATTTTTGTCTCAGTGCAGGCATTGTCTTAGTCTGGCAGCGCCGCCGCTAGCTTAGCTTAGCATAATGAATGGAATCCTTTGTTACCGGATAGCATGTCGTGAGTAAAAGTGATAAAAAAAATCCCCCAACTTCCGTCAACATACCAGCGTGAATATTAGCTGGTATTAGTATTAAGGTGTTGCGTGATATCTCTGCACCCAGACTAAGACAATGCACTGAGACAAAAATGCATTGCCCACCTATCTAAATGTGGGGAGACGGTGAATAACCCATATTATAAAAAACGGTGGCGTGTTCCTTTAAACAACGTGGTCCAGGACGAGAGAATGAAAACTGCGTCGGACTGAAACTAGCAGAAAACACTTGGTCGCGCGAGGCGCTGCATTGTGCCGGGTGTAAGATAGGGCCCATAGTCTTAAAAGTGCCCAAATTCTCGTTTTCTCTATAGAACTGCTTTTATATTAGGAAGACTTGCTTCAACTAAACTACATAGACTATATTATTTTATAAATAATATATTTTTATCCATTTTGTATATCTTACACGATTAAACCCCACAGGAGCACCAGACAAGTGTCAGTTTATGATCAAAGTTTTAACCAGTGTTTTATACCCAGCAATAAAGTTTCTCTCAAAGTTATGAACAAACGTTCTTCCAGTAACATTAACAGATGTTAGTTCAATGTTATCTGTTTTTTTTTAATAATGTTCTCAAAACATTAGAAATAGTCTCAATATCAGGCCGTTATCATCATATGCTTTACTGCACATGTGATTTACTGAATGTTGGTTTATTTGCGTTTGTACTGTTGTTTTATTCTTCATAATTGTGTTATTGTTGAACTTTCTTGTTGTGTTCTCTCTCCAGTGCATTGCTATAATACTCATGTCCACTAGGTGGCGCTGATGTGTTCACATGTTCAACTGATGTAAGAGCTGTGTGGAAGAAGACGATATAGTTGAGTAAAGTGAATGCTGAGCTTCTGCTTGTGTCTGTCAGCTTTCATTCCTCCTTCAACATGACATTTCTCTGACTGATGAACACATATAGTGTAATAACATGCTCTCTATGATGCTGTATGATTGACATTTCTCTTCTTATGAGCATTAACAGTGGAAAAGTGCACAAGTTTTGTTTGTGATGAAAGGTTTGAAGCCACAGTTTGTCTACAAAAAGTGACATAAATGAGCTTCATTATTATTAATCTTAATACTGAATACAATTGCCAGTTGCTGCTCGCATCGAATTCAAGTCTGTGGCGTTTGCCTACAGAACAACCCCTGGCTCTGCTGCCTCTTACCTAAACTCATTTCTTCAAATATACTTTAAGCATATAGCTCACCAATGATTGATGTGTGTAAAAGTGTTACACATTTTGTGACCGATTTATAGAATAAAAAGAAAGAGTTGTATTTAAAAGTCTCTTATTGTTCTAATTAATCAAGCTGTCTATAAAACGAACAAAACAAACCCTACAATTTAATAAAATAACACATATTATAAAGCTAGAAAAAGTTAAATGCATTAAATTGATTAAAGCTTCAATTAAACATTAGCAGTGTGTGTGTAAAAGGTGTTTTCATGTGTGTTTCTGCTTGTAATTACACTGTTCTGACCAGCAGGAGTCGCCAGAGTGGCGATGAGAATCACTGAATCAGTTCATGAAGCAAGTGATTCAATTGATTCAAAGTATCATTAAACTTCTTTTCTCCCATTGCCTGAGTTTACAATCATCCATACCAAATGAATTTAACTAAGAGAATTATATTTTGAACTTTGCATTTTTCATGTTTCATGCTAATGTAATCCAACCATTGTATCATGTCCTCTGTAATATCTGGCTCTGTGGATCAGAAGGTCGATGTGCTCAGTCGTAACAGAGGCTGCACATTTCACGCACACGTGATCAGACCAATCATCACTTTATCAGAACCAGAAGGATCAGTGACTGAAAGTACATTGATTTGTTTCAACACATGATGACAGGTATGTAAGAGAAACGTCTCGGGTTACGAATGTAATCATGGTTCCCTGAGAAGGGGAACGAGACACTAGGGGAACGCCTCCGGCATGAACGGTGTCAGAACACACATTTTTCTATTATAAATATGCCTTTTTGTGTATGAAGCAATTATGTATTGGAGTCAACTATAATGGTAACCTTATATAATGGAAGTGTTTTTATAAAGCAAGACACCAGAAGTTATTGTTGTAAAATCATTTATTGAGAAAATGGTTTATAAAGAAAAACACCACACTGAATGTTGTAAGCATTTATTAAGCAAGTGGCAGAGTAGAGATAAATTGAAAATGTATTAGAAAGAGCTTTGCCAAAGAAAGAAGGAGAATGCAATCATTACCGTCGACGTGTTGCGGACGAGACACAGAAGATACAGCGATGAAGAAAAGGTCCAGAAGAAGGAGGACGAAGAGGCAAAGGCTTTAATGAACCAGTTATAGAGAGTTTCCAGGAGGAGATTACTGAAGATGGCAGAAAGTTGATGGACTTTAAAAGAGCTGGAGAGATTGTGTCCATCAGACGCGGATTCGCCTCTTCGGTGTGAGATGCCTTGCCATTGCGCCTCATGAAGATAAAAGCTTGTAAATGATTTGGTTTTGATTTACTTTTATTTGTATTTTATATATTAGTACCTTTTATGTAAACTAGTTAACCTGTATTTAACAAAAAATATATATAATTGAAATTAAGAAGCTCTTCTGCCATAAGTCTCTGTATAACACAAGATTGAGCTGAACTGAGCACGGAGAAGTCTTCTGTGATCTAAATATATGGACATTCAAATACTTATTATTTAGGACAGATTTGACTTACTTTACCTAACCTGAGAATAATTAAAAGAAGGTAAAAATTTGTGTTTAAAATTACGCACCATAAAACATCACAAAAATATGATGCAGCAGAACTGTTTTCAATATCTGAGAAAACAACAAGATCAGACATACTGAAGTGTATTAACTCAATGAGACGAACTACCACACTCTCACATTAATCACACATTAATTAATAACACATTTTTTGTGTTATGGCTATTTTAACACATTTTGTGTAATTTTAAGTTGATCATGTGTAAAAAGAAAAAGAAAGAGAGAGAGAGAGAGAGAAACAACACAGTGTGTCCGACACAATATGTGTTAACCACCATCCGATCACATTGCTGCAACGTCACTCCGCGCCTCAAGAAGCAAGTTCACCTCTTTTTCCATCGATGGATGACTAGGATGCACACGTTCACATAACACATTATAGACTTCTATAATCCAGTGTTAGGCTGCATAGATTAGGTCAGCTGGAACCGGGAACACTTCCCATAAATCCTGATGTACTCGTTACATCATGAAGAATGGCATCTACGCTAATTTTAGTGTCTGTGTTTATCCCGAGGTTTTCCCGCAGCCTGCCGGATCCAGGCCGTATCCAGATCTGACGAAGGACCTTCCCATGGACCCGATGACAACGCAGTGCTGAAGTGCCAACTAGTCTCTCCCTATGGAGGATCCCTCTACCACTCTACAGATAAAGCGTTTTCGGGAAATTCGTTTCGCGTTCCTACCCCGAAGTGACAAAATTAAATTCTGTATCAAAATTTATAAGGAAACACCAGTACTTTGTTTAGGCTTGGTCTGTAGGGAATTCCAAACCTGCACACATATATTCAAACGCACATAACTATAGAACCAATTCTTAATGCGCATCTGAACGCCATCAGCGTTTCTCACAGGTTCGCGTTTAAAGTTTGTGTAGAGAGAATGGTGTCGTCTTAGCGGCCCCTAATTTAATAACAAATGATCGTTGCGACGGAAGCGAATCAATCAAAACTAACTTTAGCTGGAAAATAACTTTATTTAAGAACCGCTATAAAGCCAAAACAATCTCTGTTACCTTAAATTATACGTTTATCTCTGTGAAGCTGCTTTGAAACAATCTACATTGTTAAAAGCACTATATAAATGAAGATGACTTGACTTGACTGGATGCACACGTCAGGTATTTAAATTTATTTTTTATTAGAAATTGTCAAATATAAATTGTCAAATGTATTTTATTATTGTTATTTTTTTAGACGGTCAAATGTGCCTTTAGTTAGCGACCTCTACTGTGTACGGGTGTTTTCCGTAGACGCGACAGCATCTGATAGTTCACGTTGGTGCTTCACAAATGATCTTTATTTCTCCTCATAGACTTTGGTAGGTTTATCCCTTTCTAGAGAGAACTCATTTTTAACGAGTTTTGTTTTTCTTTGTTTGATTTGTTGCAAATGGCATGATGTCTAAAACGCTGCAGCTCGTTAACGAGTTCGACACAGTGGTAACGTTACCACTTTCACTGCTATCTGTCGCCTCTCTTTCATTAAACAACAGAATGTATTGATGTTTTGTTAAATGCCCTTAAATAATAACATGATTTATCAAGGTAACGGTAACAATTTGATTGATTTCGACAATCGAGTGCGTCTCCATTTCAAAAAGGATGTGTTAATTGAAGAATGAACAGAGTGAAAAATCCTCTGGTCATGCCAGCTGGTAATGAGAGTGAAGATGGGCTACTTTGCTCGTTCTGTCAAAATGTTGTTTTTCTTTCAGTGGACACCATTAGTTTTAGTAGTTCAAAGAGTTTAAAGTCAGCCATTATACCAGCCATGAAAAATGTCATTATATTTTGTGTTTTTCTATCATACTGCAGATTCATGTTATGAGCTCTTCAAACAATTATTATAACAATTACAGGAAGGAGCACAGGGTGGGCCAAATGCAGTACAGAGTCAGCCCTGGCTTATCTCTTGGACATTAAGCCGGTGAACAACTTAATTGTCCTTTTATGTTAGCTTTATTTTTGTTTGTCAGTTTTCTGTACACGCACTTTGTGATGTTATTAAATTATATGACTCTGATTTGCATAAAACTATACTGTTTTAATTTTGTTTTGTTGTTTAGGTATGCTTGATATTAGATTATTGCATATATTTTTTAACTCATTTTGGCCAAGTGTCTTAAGGTTATTTGTGTATTTTCATTTTATTTATTAGTAAATGGGCATTAGGACCCAGGGGAGGCTGTTTTGCTGCTCACGGTAGTGACTGTTTACTCGATCATGCTGGATGTTTCATTCTGAATGCACATTCTCAAATTAAAAGCAGTGATCCAAAACTATGGAGGTAAATCAGTAGTTTAACTCGAGAGGTTGAAAATCTGAATGTGAGAACTTGTCATTTTAACATTTGTATTTGTAAGTTGAAATTTACACTCACAGCTCTGATGTGAAAAGCTGAATCTTTTAATTTGCACACACAGACAATGATCAAAACATCTGTGTTTTAAATTGGAAGTTGTAGATTAATAGTCACAAATGTGTAAAATGACATTCTCACAAAGAAAATGACATACACAAATGTTTACGACATTTACATTTTGCACTTTACCTCAGTTTCGCTGCACAGTGTCAAGTCGGCACTTACAACCTCTCAGATCTGGCCGTACGAGTTCAAATCATAGCGCTCTGACTTTTGCTACTCTTTTTGCAGTATTCCTGTTGCAAAAAATGGATTTTATAAAATGTACTTTTATTTTTACAGGCTGGAACCAGCATCTCCAGCCTCCTGGATAATTCCCAGACAATGGTGGAAAGCCATCAACCCCACATTGTCTGCTTAGGAGCCCCAAGTTCTACAGCGCAATACATCATTGTGGCCGAGAATGACAAAGTCACCATTCCACTTGAGGATAACAGTCTGACGTGTGCCATCGACAAGCTGTTCAAAATGCTTTGGGTTTGCAGTGTAGAATATCCTGTCCAACTCACAGCCGTCTTCAATTTCTTTGAAAATGTGTATGACATTCCCTTTCTCTGGTGGGAAGAGATCTAAAGTTGTGGAGCTTATTTCAAAGCTTCAAGCACTTTCCTAAATTGTACTGCCATGTACATAATATGTCCGAAGTGCAAAAAATCTACTTCAAAAGACATCCGGAAACTTTGAAGTCATCTTAGGCATGTCCATGCACTTTCTGATGGACAGGCTTATACAATTGTTTGTAGTCAAAACAATTGTCAACGAACATCCCATAACTTCCGTTCTTATGCTAAACATCTAAATAGAGAGCATGCTCAAGCTGTAAACCCAGTACATGTAGAACAAGACTCTGACATTAGGCGTGTTTCCATTACTAATTTGCGCAAAACCTTTGCGCTTTTTTTTTTCTTTTTTCTAAATGTCGACAAAAAACTATTACGAAATGACGGCGTTTCCATTAACCGATGTTATGCGACTAAATCTTCATTTTTTCCTCTCGCAATCAGTAAAATCATTCCAAAAGCCATGGCAACGGACGTTGGTGGGTTTCTGTACTATATCCCAGCCACTGAACTGGCCATTATTATTAATGAAGGAGATGTGTGTGTGTTTTCCAAGCATTAATGGTGAGGAACGACCCTTATTATACTGTGAGCGGCTCATATGAGGAGTTTCTGGGTGTTTCTCTCTCAGATCTGCTTCGAGGTCTTGATTGTGGCATTTATTTGAGGTTTAGAATCTATTATTCCTGTAATTATTTTGTCTTTTATGAATTTAATTGTCTCGTATTCTGTCCAAACACACCGCATCGTCTACGTCATGTGACCTGTAAATGCGCAAAAACTGTTTCCATTGCAGTTTTGCGAAATAATATTTCTTTTTCGAATTGCCTGAAAAACCTCCTCATGAGAGCGTAAAAACTTTTTTGCAATAAATGGGAGTTTTTGCAAAAATTACGTGTTTCCATTGGCCGTATTTTCAATTCGCAATTTCAATTTGACGGGTAATGGAAACGCGGCTACTAGCATGAGTGAGAGCTTCTCAGCTGCATCTTGCTCTGCTGCTGTTGATGTTCTACAGACTAATTTTGATGGCTCCAGTAACTGCAGCACTTCTGACTACCAAAGCTGTGCATTTGTTGCAAAAATGTACTCCTCTTCAAATACCCTGACCGACGTGCAAAGAAGCATCACATGCACAGAAGAACGACTCTGTGAAACCCTGGACTGTGTGCAAGAGAGAATCTCTGCTTAATCGTTACTCTATACCCAATGATGAACTGCAGACTTTGAGGAAAGATTTTGAAAGAGGATGAAATATGTTTGAGGAAGTTGATGCCCCCTTCAAAATGACCAAGTATTTCGCTGAAAACCACTCTTGTCTTTTATCAAGCCAACAGAAATCTTCCTTGGAGACAGAGGTGACACTGCAAGAAAGCAAGGTAAATTAACTCAAGTGTTAATAGCAGATACATGTCAACACATCTCTATTATTGATACCCTAAAGTTTCTTTTTGACAATGAACAAATGCAAAAGCTCTTTGTGGATTCAACCGAAAGTGATGGTAAATTGCGTGACTACTGTGATGGCTCACATTTTAAAAATCACAGATTGTACAGTAGATTTCCTCAAGCTTTACAAATACAACTTTATTTTGATGATTTTGAAACAACAAATCCTTTAGGCTCTAAAACCAAAGTTCACAAAATGGGAGCAGTTTAGTCTTGTTTGAGGGATTTACCCGCTAGATTTAACTCGTCTCTTGAAAACATCCACTTATATTTGCTTTTTAATTCCATTGACAAATAAATTTATGGTTTCAACAAAATATTTGAGCCATTGTTGGATGATATTACATTTCTTGAAACCAGAGGGCTAGAAGTTCAGATAAATGGCCAAAGTTCAGTGTTATTTGGCACAATACGCTTATTTACTGCTGATAATCTGGCCTGCCATTCACTTGGAGGATATTTGGAGAGTTTCGCAGCCAACAAACCCTGTTATTTCTGTCTGATTGACACATATGAGATGCAGGGTATATTTGATGACGATTGTTTGGAGTTGCGTAATGAATTTAATTACAATGAACATGTCATGCTTAAAAATCCTAGTTTAACAGGCATAAAAGCAGACTCTTGCCTAAACTCTCTAGAGTACTTTCATATTACCGATAACATTATGCATGATATTTTAGAGGGAGTGGCTCCACTCGAGATCAAACTAATGTTACAACATTTCATCTTTCATTTCGTAATATTAAGAATATTGATCTTAATGTTTTGGATGGAATGATTGATCACTCTGCAAACAAGTGTTGTTTTAATTCTTCTACATCTGACTTGGTAAATTTCTATAACAATAGTTTTTCTCAAATACTTGACAATGTGGCTCCTATGAGAACTCGTATTGTATCCTATGTCAACTCGTCTCCATGGTATACTCCGGAACTCCGACATCAAAAGGCCTTAGGTCGCCGACTGGAGAAACAAACTGGTCTTGAAGTACACAAACAGATGTACTCTGAGCATCTGGTTTCTTACAAGGCTGAGCTGGAAAGCGCAAAATCATCGTTTTATGCAAATATCATTGCCAATGGACAAAGTAATACAATGACTTTATTCAGTACTTTTAACAAATTGTTGAAACCTCACAATACTGTTTCACTTTCTCCCAATCAATGTGCATCTGTTCTAAGATTTATAATATTCATCAAGAACTACTTAGTTCTGACTTAATGTCTAGTGATTATCAAATTGGACATAATCATATTTTTGGCCCTGCTAAAACTTTCTCTTTGAGCTGCCTTCAGTTGATTCCATCACTACAAAGTCTAAGTCTTCTACTTGCTCACTCGATCCTTTACCTACCGTTTTAGTTAAGTCTTGTATTCATTCGATCTCTCCTATTATTACAGCTATAGTAGGTTCTTCATTATCTTCTGCTACTGTTCCTTCATCATTAAAAATGGCCTCTATCTCTCCAATTCTCAAAAAACCTGGTGCTAATGATCCTAATGATCTAAATAATTATAGGCCCATTTCTAACTTGCCTTTTATATCTAAAATCCTTGAAAGAATAGTAGCAACTCAACTAGAATCACATCTGCAAGATAACGATATTTATGAGCATTTTCAGTCGGGTTTTAGATCCAAACATAGTACAGAAACAGCTCTTGTTTAGGGTTCAAATGATCTTCTCTTGGCTGCTGATTCTGGTTTCCTGTCTATTCTTATTCTTTTAGATATTAGTGCTGCTTTTGACACTATTAGTCATTCAGTATTACTCGAAAGATTGGCCTGCATTGGAGTAGCTAATAATGTTTTACTTTGGTTTTCGTCTTATCTTTGCCCGGTTAAGTTTTCTAGCCAGGTGAAAAGTCTTGGCGTTATTTTTGATGGTTTGCTTTCTTTTAGTTCCCATACTAATAATATTTCACGTACTGCATATTTTCACTTACGTAATATTACTAGACGTCGTTCTTCACTTTCTCAGCACTGTACTGAAGTTCTCATTCATGCCTTGGTTACATCTAGACTTGATTATTGTAATTCCCTTTTATTTGAGATTCCGAAAAAACAACTTCACAGGCTACAGTTAATACAGAATTCAGCAGCCTGAATTGTAACTCATACACGTTCTTTCGAACACATAACTCCAATTCTTTACCATCTACATTGGCTTCCTGTTCATTTTCGTGTACATTATAAAATATTACTCCTTACATTTTAAAGCACTTCATAATCTGGCACCTCAATATTTGTCAGATCTTCTTCATTTGTATAGACCTCTTAGATCTTTGAGATCATCTTCTGCAGACTTATTGTCTGTGCCAAACTTCAAGATGAGTTCCTTTGGTGGTAGAGCTTTTAGTTGTGTGGCGCCTAAGCTGTGGAATGCATTACCCTTGCGCATTCGCCAAATGGATTCAATTTCCAGTTTTAAAGTTCAGATCAAAACATATCTTTTTAGAATAGCTTTTAATGAAATGATTGTATGATGTGTAGCATCGATGTGTTTTGTACTTATTGCCTTGTTCTATATTGTAAGGTGTCCGTGAGTGCCCTGAAAGGCGCCCATAAATAAAAGGTAGTATTATTATTATTATTATTATTATTATTATTAATGTGAGCAATGCTGCTGATGTAAAACCTCTTCACATGATTTCCTACAAAGAAAACCTTTTTGTAAATCCAAGATATAAAATTGTTTAAAAATGTCTGTATGAAATTCAAATGACATGTGAATGTTGACTTTGTGAAAATGTAGCAGTTAAGTTTTAATATATATATATATATTTTTTCATTCAATTTAACTGGTCAAAAATAGCAGATCTATGACACAAATTGTGTGATTTATGACACATTAGTGTTAAATATTTTAACACACTCCCTGTGTTAAGATCAATAACACACTGGTTGAGTTGAAAGTAACACAAAATGTGTTGTCCTCAACTAGACACACAGGTGTGTTGAGATATAACACAGGTTGTGTTGTTTTTAACACATCCGTTTTAAGAGTTTCAGGACACTCTGAATGTGCGGGAAAAGCTACGATTCAAGGAAAGCATCACATAGAGTGAAAGAGAAAGTGAACAGTGTCCAAGCAACTTCCCAAACCCCAAAGATGAAAATGATAATGTTATAATAGCATTTTAGAGATGTGAGAGTGCCAAGTTCCCTATATACTCATATCTAAACTAAGCTGGCAGGGACAAGAGCACATAAATCGAGCCGTATTCAGAGCGGATCTCTCTTCACTCGCTCCCGGTGGGAATATTCATACTTCTCTATTTCCAGTCAGTTTGTGTCTTTGATGGATGACCACATGGATGATTATATATTTTGATTGCTTAAATACTACATTGTTTCGCTTTTGTTGTTTATTTTATTGAATTAGATTATTTTGTTGCAGGCACAGGAAACTGTTGAACTCTTCTGTGAGATTCATACATTCTGCCCAGCAGATTTTAAAGATTTCAGGTGAGTTTGATTTAAATTATTTACTTAACGCATATGGAGGACTCCAAATACAATATTTGTTGAAGCTGAAATATGTGACTTAAAACCGCATTTTTGGGATCCTGGAGATGTTTTGACAGCATGCCCTGTTGTGCTTCAATAAAAAAAATATTTTTAAGGCACTGAGATAGGGCCACAAACACATGCTAATCATTTCACAATACTTTTTTTTTCTTTTCTTTTTTTTGATGATGATGGCTGGTATATTTGAAAATCAGTTTTAACAACATTTATTTTTTCATTGACACACAATTGACATACTTCAGCTTTGAACAATTACACTTAAATTCCTTTTCTAACATTGATGACATTTCCTGTTCACTAAGATATTTAATTATTGAAGACATTTTCTGTAAAGCAGCTTTAAAGGTGCCTTGTGTCAAAAAAAAAAATTCATACTCCACATTCCATACCAGATGGGGGCAGTATACCTCCAGAAAGTGAGTTGGTCTACTCTAGAGTATGAATATGACATCTTCAAGCTACTCCCCTTCACCTTTACCAGTGAATATGTTCATATTCGTTTTGTTCATATTACATTTTTATTGTTAGTTTGAATTACATTAATTTGACAGACAGCATTCGCTGATGTTGACCAAGCTAGCGCCAACGTAACCAGAGCTTCCAACTCTCACGCATTCACCGTGAGACACACGCAATTGACACTTTTCACACGCTCTCGCCACACATCCATTTTTCTCACGCACAGAAAAATCGCGAAGCAAAGAGGACAGGGAGACCGACAGACTAGACAGAGCAGGTTAGTTATGATATAAAAAAAATCTCAGCTCTCAGATTCTGTCAATTTTATTACGCAATTCAAACAATAAATACCGTTTTGGCGCTTGTAAATGTTACACGACAGATCCCTAGCGCACGTGAACCGATCATCTCTACTAATAGTAAAAAAACACGAACACTGTTGAAAGATACGGTAGGCTACAACTTACCAAAATGTATTCCTCATACATAATATCGACCAATCAGTGTTTTTTATCAGTGAAGAGGTCAATAACACAGCTGGAGAACAATTATGTCAGATTTACCTCAGGAAAGCCATTTAATAAACATAATATAGGTCACGTAGTTGGCAAGAAAAAAAGAGCTATAGAGATTGTGCTATATATGTGTACTATATTACAATACTGTATTTATGAACATTATATATATACGTTTATCGAACAGCCTTCGATACATTTCTATGTTATAACTTCCCGAAAAAACTACACAAACATATAAAACAAACTTCTAACGAAATACTAACAGCATCTTACTTACCAATCCAAAAGAAATGTTGCAAGTTCGGAGTCGAACCTCATTTCTCATGTCCATTAGTTGTCTCCAGCGATGGAAAGCAGTGCCAATGTTTACTCTGGTTCTGTTCCTTTTTTATCAGATTTTATTTGAATGTAGTAGTGGGCTGTACTTTCCACACGATTGACATCAGGTTCAAGTACGCCCACAAGCCGTGCGAGTTATTCGTGTATTGCATGTTTGGCCGGTGGTTATGTTGCCCGCATACCGCCTCCCATGGCCGAAACTGGTATTACGACACCTGTCGGGCTGTGGCTAGTAATGCTAATGCTAATTCAGGCTGATATCTCTGCAGCACTATAACTTGTCATTTTTTTAATGACATCATCGCCCTTATTTCTTCTCATTCTTTTGATGCGTGTAGTTTATTTTTTGGATATTTTTACCTCAATTATGACACATGGCACCTTTAAATCAAGGAGTTTTATTTTAAAAAGCGCTATACAAATGACTTGCATGAAATGCCTGTCTGGATATAAAATCATCCAAGTGGATGCTGCACATTGGTGGTGGTTGAGGAGATTCCCCCTTCTATGTAAAGCGCTTTGAGTGCTGAGAAAAGCGATATATAAATGTAATGAATTATTATTATTAAAATCTCTGTTTTATGGTGAAAAAATAAAGCACTGTATATTGTTAGTTTTTCATTATAATTAAAGTAATTTTTGAAAATGCTTAATGTTCACAGGTGAAATGAATCAGCCGGACGAGATGTCGATGTCATTGCAGTGAGTATTTCTGTTCAAAGCTTTGACTTGATCTTACTTTATAATTAATGGATTATCAATTATAAATTTACATTTACATTAGTTAACTACATTAGCTAACATGAACTATAAATTATAGTTATTACAGGATTTGATTGAACTTCAAAATTTCTAATATTATTCAAATCAAATGTTGTACATATTAACTTTAGTTGAAAGAAAATACATTTATTAAATGATAAACTAAACAATGAATATTTGTTTAAATGATTAAAGGTTGATTAAAACATGTATTATCATGCATGTTGACCTCTATATAATGGTGCATGAAACAAATTTATTCCAGTCCAGCCAATTGCGTTGGTTCGGCGGATGGCGGATTATGATTGGTCAGATCACCTGTCAATCAAACTCCCTGAGAAGGGTGAATTGGGCGGGTTCCACCAGTAGAGGGCGCTCGTGCAACACAAGCAATGATTCAATGGGAAATACTGGAGAACAGTCTTAGCTAATGAATTAACGACTGATAACGAAGGAGCCCTTATTCTACACATTTTTAGCTTAGTGTTGTTGTTAGTTTGCCATATTGCAAAAGTAAAACATGACCATTATAAATTGCATAATGATCAATAGAATATTTGTTCTTTGTGGTGATACATGGTAAAATCATAAAACAGATTAAGCAAATATCCAGTGCTGTCTTCTCCTAAACAGACGTTTTGATGTTTCAGGAAACTTGAAGCTCTTAATGATGAACTGCAAGGAAGCATTGAGAAACTGAACTCCGAATATGAGGAAAACCATTCAACACTCAATAGCAAAATAAAGGAACTGAAAGACATCACTTACTATCTTGAAGGCATGCACAAAGCCACTACGGTGAGCAGTTTAGTGGGATCATGTGTTGGAGCGGCTGGAGGAGTCACGGCACTAGTGGGTCTGGGTTTAGCATTTTTCACATTTGGTATTTCTTTGGCTGTTTCTGCTGTTGGTGTTGGAGTCGGAGTAGTTGGAGGAGTAACAGGTGCAACAGCGAACATCACAAACATGATCCTGCAGGGAAATCTACGTGCAACTATTAAGAATATCATCAGCGATTTCCAGAACACAATCGAGCCAATGACTGATCATCTGAATAAAATTTCTAAAATCGTAGAAGAGCTTCAGAAGGCAGAGCAAGAGTTTTCTGTGAAAAAAAAGGCAATAATGACAAGTGTGAGATCCGTGAAAACCGTTTCGAGCGTTACTAAACTTTTAACTGTACTGCAAACTGCTAAAATTGGCAAAACAGCCGCAAAAGCTGCCAAAACTCTTAAGATGGTTGGGAGAGTAACTACCTTATTCTCAGCTCTATTTCTTGCTCTTGATGTGTACAGTATTGTTTGTGATTCAATAGAGATCTCTGAAATGAATGCAAAAGAAAATAAAAAAGCAGACGAATTTAAATCAGAAACTTTGACATTTATTCATCAGATGAGAGAAACCGCTGCTCAACTTCAGGAGACTCTGGATGAAATTAAAAGTGCCAAAGACGAAATTAACAAAGAGTTACAGATCAGTTGAAATTATGCCTGAACTTGGTATTATCAATTTATTGACACTCTTTAAACTGAAATCTTTAAAAGTGTATAAAATTAGGTAAATGTTCAACTTTCACTGGAGTTTGGATTCTCTTTGTGTCTTGTGAAATTGATTTTCATTGCCCTTTTTGTTGTGTATGTTACTGTATTGTAATGTAAAGTAAAAATGAAGCAATAATCAATGTTTTCCAACTGATATGGATGTCAAGACCAACCAAATTAAGCATGTGCACTCTAAATAAATATACGTCTGATCTCAACAACATATTTGCCCAGATTGTGTGATCTTTAAAAAGTAAACAGTAAAGGAGGATGTTTGAAATCAACCAAGAAATGCTTTTTGTCCTTTTTAATCATTCTTTAATAATTGATTTGCATTAGATGTTTTCACTATATCAGACGCAGAGTGAACCCTGGACACCCTCTCAAACTGGAACTGGTACAGGAACTGGTCCCAGGGGAAGCAAGAACTGATAAGAATGTAAAATGTGTCCCCTGAAATGCAATGTAAGTCGCTTTGGATAAAAGCGTCTGCCAAATGCATAAATGTAAATGTAAATGGAACAATTACGTCTAAGTTTAGAATGCTATAATGCAACCATTCTCTTGAATTGCTTAAAAACTAAATAATCACTGGCACTGGGATAAATATCCTTCAGATTCTGAATTCTAAGAACTTTTTTCATGGGAGTTTCCAAATGAATTTTGTGTGAATTGGACCAACTATCTCAGACAAAATACAACAGCAGTGAATGTCTAATTAATGACTTTGGAAGAAGAAGTAAAACCTAAAACCTACACCTTTTATGTGTAACGAGCAACAACAGCTAATAATGGGGCAGTGGTGGCCTAATGGTTAGAGAGTGTTACTTGTAACCGGAAGGTCGCGGATTCGAGTCTCAGTCCGGCAGGAATTGTAAGTGGTTGGAGTGAATGATTGAATGACCAGCGCTCTCTTTCACCTTCAATAACCACAGTGGAGACACCGACCACTTTGAATTGATTATGAAATTGGCATGATACATTTACACTATATGTCTTTGACACTATGGGTCTTTGTCATTTGGGGAGGTGCCAGCAGCACTTAAAACTGCTGCGGTCACTTCCGTTTTAAAAAAGAAAAATTCTGATGTGAAAAATCTGTCAAATTATCGCCCAATCTCAAATCTCTCATTTCTGTCTAAAATCTTGGAGGGTGTGGTTGCAGCCCAATTAAACAAACACTTACAGTGAGGAAAATAAGTATTTGAACACCCTGCTATTTTGCAAGTTCTCCCACTTGCAAATCATGGAGGGGTCTGAAATTGTCATCGTAGGTGCATGTCCACTGTGAGAGACATAATCTAAAAAAAAAAATCCAGAAATCACAATGTATGATTTTTTAACTATTTATTTGTATGATACAGCTGCAAATAAGTATTTGAACACCTGAGAAAATCAATGTTAATATTTGGTACAGTAGCCTTTGTTTGCAATTACAGAGGTCAAACGTTTACTATAGTTTTTCACCAGGTTTGCACACACTGCAGGAGGGATTTTGGCCCACTCCTCCACACAGATCTTATCTAGATCAGTCAGGTTTCTGGGCTGTCGCTGAGAAACACGGAGTTTGAGCTCCCTCCAAAGATTCTCTATTGGGTTTAGGTCTGGAGACTGGCTAGGCCACGCCAGAACCTTGATATGCTTCTTACAGAGCCACTCCTTGGTTATCCTGGCTGTGTGCTTTGGGTCATTGTCATGTTGGAAGACCCAGCCTCGACCCATCTTCAATGCTCTAACTGAGGGAAGGAGGTTGTTCCCCAAAATCTCGTAATACATGGCCCCGGTCATCCTCTCCTTAATACAGTGCAGTCGCCCTGTCCCATGTGCAGAAAAACACCCCCAAAGCATGATTCTACCACCCCCATGCTTCACAGTAGGGATGGTGTTCTTGGGATGGTACTCATTATTCTTCTTCCTCCAAACACGTTTAGTGGAATTATGACCAAAAAGTTATATTTTGGTCTCATCTGACCACATGACTTTCTCCCATGACTCCTCTGGATCATCCAAATGGTCATTGGCAAACTTAAGACGGGCCTTGACATGTGCTGGTTTAAGCAGGGGAACCTTCCGTGCCATGCATGATTTCAAACCATGACGTCTTAGTGTATTACCAACAGTAACCTTGGAAACGGTGGTCCCAGCTCTTTTCGGGTCATTGACCAGCTCCTCCCGTGTAGTTCTGGGCTGATTTCTCACCTTTCTTAGGATCATTGAGACCCCACGAGGTGAGATCTTGCATGGAGCCCCAGTCCGAGGGAGATTGACAGATCTATCTAAAATGTAATTAAATAAATATCAATAAACAGCAAAGCAATCCAGCTCCCCTGGCAATAAGACCAAAAAATAACATTAAAAGAAATAAATAAACCATGATAAGATAAAATCTTGTGAATAAATGTTGATTAAACAGCTTCTCTGCTGCAGCCCGACAGGCAGAAAGAATCATGCTGTGATCACGAAAGATGCTTCCCACACAGGGCTGGATCACTGACCGGGCCTATGGGGCCAGTGCCCAGGGGCCCTTGACTAGCAGAAGCCCGGGGGGCCCTGCAGGGTTTAAGGCTACACAATCCAGTTTGGTTCAGAAAACCCATTAACAATGAAAACAAATGTTTATTAATGCTGTAATACATGTGTCCCATAGCCTCTTCTCTTAAACAAGGCTCTTGGACTATGAGGGCTCCCTGGAACTTACTGGTGGGCCCTATGTGAATATGAAGGCCCTCAAAACCTCTTATAGAAATATTCCCACCCTGTTTAAAGCTTATTTTTGTGTGTGAAAGGTATTGGAAAAATAACCATTTAATATTACAGCATAACTGCCCATTTTCCCTAAGTTGAAGTGAGACAACTTTAAGCTTTGCCTAATTTTTTATTTCCCTCATTCTCATTTTTTTTGTTGCCTAATTATAAATGATCCAACAAAATGGGCCTAGAGAGAGAGCAATCGAGTATGTTTTTGTTACGATGAGGCAAGGACGAAGCAGAGAGAGAATCCATACGCAAGCACTAATTTAATGAAACAAACAGGATATCCAGGGCAAACAATGGAACACAGAACTCAGGACATAAACATGGAAACTGCTACAACGACCGACAAACAACAAATGAAGCACAGAGGTTTAAATACACAGGCAAACAAGCTAAACAAGATAACAAGTGGGCGGGGCTAATTAGAAACACCTGGGGATACTAATCAACAAGAAAAACTACAAAGAACTACAAAACATGACACAGAACAGGAAATAACTAAAGTCCACATAAGACAAGGGGAACACAAGACAGAAATCATTACATAGCCCCCCACTTAAGGAGCGGATTCCAGACGCTCCTCAGAAAACAATAGTCCAGGAGGGTGGCGGATCCGGGGGAGGGATGGAGGGCCAGGCCCGTGGAGCGGAAGAGGGCCTGGAGACTGCGGCAAGATGGGAGGCCAGGGCGGATCAGGCTGTGCAGGCGACCAGGGAGGAGATGACCCTTTGGGTGGCCAGGGAGGAGCAGCGGGTTCAGGGGGACCATACCGTTCAGGAGACCCTGGCGGCGCGGCCTCCATGGTCCTATTAAGGGACCTCCTGACACCGGCTCAGGAACAGGAACAGACACCGGCTCAGGCACAGGAACAGGCACCGACTCAGGCACAGGAACAGGCTCAGGCACAGGAACAGACACCGGCTCAGGCACAGGGACAGACACCGGCTCAGGCACAGGGACAGACACCGGCTCAGGCACAGGGACAGACACCGGCTCAGGCACAGGGACAGGGACAGACACCGGCTCAGGCACAGGGACAGGGACAGACACCGGCTCAGGGACAGACACCGGCTCAGGCACAGGGACAGACACCGGCTCAGGCACAGGGACAGACACCGGCTCAGGCACAGGGACAGACACCGGCTCAGGCACAGGAACAGGCACCGGCTCAGGCACAGGAACAGGCTCAGGCACAGAAACAGACACCAGCTCAGGCACAGGGACAGACACCGGCTCAGGCACAGGGACAGACACCGGCTCAGGCACAGGGACAGACACCGGCTCAGGCACAGGTGTGTTGTTCTGTTACGATGAGGCAAGGACGAAGCAGAGAGAGAATGCATACGCAAGCACTAATTTAATGAAACAAACAGGAAATCCAGGGCAAACAATGGAACACAGAACTCAGGACAGAAACATGGAAACAGCCACAACGACTGACAAACAACAAATGAAGCACAGAGGTTTAAATACACAGGCAAACAAGCTAAACAAGATAACAAGTGGGCGGGGCTAATTAGAAACACCTGGGGATACTAATAAACAAGAAAAACTACAAAGAACTACAAAACATGACACAGAACAGGAAATAACTAAAGTCCACATAAGACAAGGGGAACACAAGACAGAAATCATTACAGTTTTAGCATAGCTATTGTTTAACTGTAAAAAGTAAAAGCGTACGCCCTTCACTCTACAGTTGTTTGAACGACTGTGTTACGATTTCCTGATTGGTCTAGGGGAGGAAAGCAACAGCAAAAATGGATGGTAGTGAAATGAATGTGCAACAGCATGAAGCCACCCCGTCTCCAGACCCAGAGTTGTTTCACAATAACCACATAATTATCTCATGAAAGAAATAGTTTTTATTTACAAATTAGACAAAAGAAAAAGAGGGATGTCAGTTTCAGAAGGGGGGTATTTACCAAAACAAACATAAATCTAACTCCTAATATCTAAATCTAAAACAAGAGTACAGCAAAATAAGCTAACTCCCTTACTAACATAAACAGGAGAAAAAGTCAAATTCAAAATAAATGGCACCCTCCTCCCTACTAACCCCATGAATAAACAAATAAAGGATTAACCAGCAAATTCCACATAAATTAAGAGAAAAACAGATTAATTAACCATACAATAAATAATCATTAAGGTTAACTCACTTCTGCATTTTTAACTCTAAATCATAGTGTGATCTGAAAGAGACTAATGAGAGAAAACTATGATTGAGAGTTAAAAATGCAGAAGTGAGTTAACCTTAATGATTATTTATTGTATGGTTAATCTTGATCTGAAAAGTTGATCTGAAAGAGACTAATGAGAGAAAACTTCTTCAATAAGTAGAACACAAAATGAGGTAGAGATACACTATCAACTACTGGCTTCAACAGAACATCAGGTCTGGGGTTGAAGATGAGACCTCAAACACTGCACACAGGGTGCTTCTCATTTCTTATTTGTGCATCCTCGTTTCCTTTCCTCGCTTCCTTTCCTCGCGTCTCAGCTCCGTCCCCTGTAGGATGCGAGGGAAGGCTGCAAGGAAAAGACGCGAGGACGGAGGAATCGAATGTAACGGTTTTTTTATACATTGGAATACTTGATCACTCAAGCATCACTTCATCGCGTCATCAGCAGCGCTCAAAGGATCTGCCCTTATGTTGTTTAAGTTTGTTTATTTAAGAAATTCATAATAAAAATAATAATAAAGCAAGATACCCTGTTGAAATATGTGAGATGTGTGGTTTATATAAACTGCAAACATAAAGTATAAATTAAAATGATTGTGACCGAAGTGAAGGGGGAGGAGAATTTAGACGTGCGTCACGTTTAAGTCGATAAAACTCTTCCGCATAGGATCCACCTGTGTATCCTCGCTCATGACTCCTCAGGAAGCCTCCTAACTCCTCGATGCTCGACTCCTCGCGGTGCAATTAGAGAATTGAGATGTCCTTCAAGATGGCTGAGCTCGATCGGTTTCCGGGTCATAGGATGGAGGACGGAGGAGAGAGGAGACAAGGAGGGATATTGAGAAGCACCCAAGTCAAGCCACTACCAACACAGCTCTTCTTCTTCTTCTTCTTCTTGCTTTTTTACGGCGGATCGCAGACAAATATGTGCATTACCGCCACCTATCTTGGAAATGGACCATTGACACTTCCTAAACTATAACCTCTCAACCAACATAAATTCCCCTTATTTACCCGCACAGAGGCTTCATAGAGTTTCATCCGACGCTGCGTGTTCAGCTCCTCCGTCCACTCTCAGCCCCCATGACAGGAAAAAAAAAAAAAAAAACACTCTAATTTAAATGCGCTTATTTAACCCAGTATTTCCCAAATATTCTACCATTAGATTTATTATACTCCTATCTGACTTTAATACATTTTGAATTGTAAACTTAACTCCTATATTATTTAATTCCTCCTTCAACTCTTTCCTTTCAACATTATATCTCCTACAGTGCATTACTACATGCTCAACTGTTTCACTAACTTCACATGCCTCACATAAACCTGTTGGACACTTACCTATTTAATGCAATGTACTATTCAATCTTGTATGCCCCAATCTTAATCTTGTAATCATATTCTCCTCATACCTACGCCTACCTGATATTCTTCCTTTACCCACTATTGACTGTATTTGATGCATATGTCTACCTTTTATTTCATTATCCCAATATTGCTGCCATATTTTCAGAATATTCTTTTTAATAATTGACTTAATTTCTGACCTACTAAATAAAATCGGTATATCTACTATATCTCGTTCTATTGCCTTTTTTGCTAATGCATCAGCCTCCTCATTACCTCTCAACCCAATATGAGCTGGAACCCACACAAACTGTACCTCTAAACTAGCTTGTTTGATTGAATATAATTCTTGAATTATCTCTATTACCATATCCTGTCTTGTTTCTGACTTCATCTCCTTCATATCAAAATACAGGTGTTGGTTTTCCTGCTGGACATCACTGCCTGACGCACCTCCTCCAGTGCCTTTTGAACTGGTGTGCCGTGACACCTCACTGAACACTTCTGTGAGCCTGAGCGGGTCATCAGCTGGGGACCACCACTCATCGACGTTTCGCTCCTTTAACCCCAGTATGTCTCGTGGTGGCGGAGCGATGGCAGGGATCTCTCCCTGCCACCCCCTGCTGATGCCCTAGGTGTTTGCCCCCCAACCCTTCTCCTTCCTCCTTAGCCACAGCCAGAAGCTGCCTTTCTCTGCCTCCTCTGCCAGCTCTTTCATGGCTTTCCGATGCCTCGCTCCTGTGCATCCCATGTCGCGGAGTAGGCGAGCGGTTGAGGAACCTACGAAGCCCCTACACCCCACTTCCACAGGGCAGATAACGGCTTTCCAGCCCGCCTCCCTGCACTCTGTCGCCAGATCAGAGTACTTGGCTCGCTTCCACTCATATGCAGCCTCCACACCTCCCTCCCATGGTACAGTGAGTTCCACAAGGAGGACGGTCTTGCAAGCCTCTGACCACATGACGAGGTCTGGCCGCAGGGATGTTTCCACTATCTCCCTGGGGAACTGGAGCTGCTTTCCCAAGTCGACCCTCATGGTCCACTCATTTCCCGGTGAGAGGAGCCTTGCTATATCTCTCTGGCGGGAGGGTCTGACACTCTCTCCAGCCCTCGCGAACTGGATGGAATGTCGTCCTCGAGCGGAAGGTCTGCTGTTCGCCTCCTTTCTGCATGACTCTGACACCTCTGCCAGCTTCTTCAGTACTTGGTCATGTCGCCACCTGTAGCGGCCTTGGGACAATGCTGTCGTGCAGCCCGACAGGATGTGCTGGAGGCTTGTGTTGCTGGTGTTACAAAGGGAACAGGTCTCTTCGGCACCAAACCATTGGTGGAGGTTTCGGGGACAAGGCAAGGTGTCATAGGTTGCTCTGATCAGGAAGCTGAGCCTAGCTTGGGGGATCTTCCATAGGTCGGACCATGACATGGACCTGTCAGTGAGACCTTCCCATGCCGTCCAACGTCCTTGCTGGCCCTGGGACACCGCTTTGATGTTAAGGCGTTCGTGCTCAGTTCTTGCCACTTCCGCCACCACCATGGCTTTTCGGTCTTCTTTGGAAGCCTTTGACCAGAACAAGGGAATATCCCCCCTCCCAAGGCCTGCTCGACCCTCCTGGACTCTGCCGACCACCTCGCGGTGCTTCAGCCTGCCGATTGCCATGTCGACCTCTTCTTGGGCTTTCCACTTTCTTCCCGTTCTTATCTGGGTGCCCGCTGCTTTCACCAGCTGGTCAGTGGTTTCCCTCAGCTCCAGCACCAGCCGAGCCTTCTCTTGCTTGTATCCCACGCTGATGGATCGCAGTGGTAGTTGCAGCGTGTTCCTCCCAAAGAGGCCTACCTCCGAGAAGCATCTTGGTAGTCCCAGCCACTTCCTGATGAACGAGTTTGCCAGCCCGTCCATCTTGTTTACCACTGATGAGGGGATTTCGCTCATCTTCAGTGGCCACATCACCCTTTGGTACAGTATTGCCTGGTAACACCAAACTTTGTACTTTCCGGGGAGTTGGCTTTGGTTGATCTTGGCCAGGCCATCTGCGAGCTGCTTCCTCACCGTCTCCCCCATCTGCCTGTCTGAGAGCTCTGCTGTGTATGTACGACCCAGGCTACGAACAGGTTGATCTTTCAGCAATGGGATATTCTCACCGCCTGCGACAAAGATGGTGTTGTCATTTCTGACTCCTTTCTTGATCGACAAACTGCGTGACTTGGGGGGTTTGATCTTCATCCTCGCCCAGCCCACAAGCTCGTCGATCCTCTTCAGCAGTCTTGTTGTGCATGCCGCTGTCCGGAGTATGGTGGTGATATCATCCATGTAACCTCTAACTGCTGGTAGCCTTTGTCCTGACGGCAGTTTCACTCCTCCGACCATCTTCCTAGCCCCTATGAGGATGATCTCAAAGGCTGCGACGAACAGGATGGGCGAGATTGAGCATCCCATGGCAATGCCTACTTCCAGCTGTTGCCAGCCTGTTGTGAAGTCCTGGTGGGTGCAGCACATCTGGAGGTCTCCAAAGTACTTGGCCACCAGGGCTCTTATACCGATTGGGACATGGAAGAAGTCCAAGGCGAACTCGATGAGTTGGTGGGGGACTGACCCGTATGCGTTAGCAAGGTCGAGCCACACTACATGCAGGTCACCTCTCTCTCTTTTCGCCCTTTGGATCTGCTCCCATATTACTGCAGAGTGTTCCACACACCCTGGGAAGCCTGGCACACCTGCCTTCTGGCAGCTGGTGTCGATGTACCCGTTTCCTGTGAGGTAGCTGGTCAACCTCTTGGCCAGGATGGAGAAGAAGATCTTCCCTTCGACATTCAGGAGGGCGATACTCCTAAACTGGCTGATCGTACTGGAGTTCTGCTCCTTCGGGATGAAAACTGTGACAGCTCTCTGCCACTCTGACGGGATGACTTGTTTTTTCCAGGCCACTCTCAGCAGATTCCAGAGGTGTCTCAAGACCCCTGGGCAGTACTTGTACAGCTTATATGGTATCCCGTTAGGGCCTGGGGCTGAGGCTGTTCTTGCCTTCCGGACCGCCTCTGTTACCTCGCTGAGTTTGGGGAGGGCAGCATCAAAGAGGGAGGTTGGGGGAGCTGGGCGAGGAACATACCCAGGGGATCCCAGCGGAGTTGACTTCGCTGGGTCACTGTACTGCTCCTTTATGTAGTTCTCCAGCTCAGACTTGGTAATCTCCAGCTTTCCGCTTCTCTTATCCTCTAGCAGCTGTCTGGCATGCTTAAAGGGATTTTTGAAGAAGTTACTCCTCTCTTTCTCCTTCCGCCTTCTGCGCTTACGGATGCGCTCTGCCCTCCGTAGGCCGGCAAGCTCTTTTCTCACCTCGTCCCACAGTGGTTTCAGGCCCTCCTTCTCCTCTCTGCTTGCCTTCCTCCACTGTTTTCGGAGTTGACGCCGCCTCTTCACCAACTGCTCGATCTCCCTCTCCCTCCTCCCCTTCTGCACTGGGCAAGCTCTCCGCTTTCCAGCAGTTACTCCGAATATGCCTATGCATTCATCATACAGGATGTCTCCGATACGGTTCAGCTTGGTTTCCACCTGGCCACGCAATGAGTGCTCCAGGATAAGGCTGAGGTCCTTGTCCAGCTTCTGCCAGACCGCACCTTCGTTGGCTCTTGGCCATTTGACCATCTGCCTCCTTCCAGGTTCTTTCCTCTCTGTCCTATGGCTTTGCTTGCGGTTGTTGGGGTTGCTTTGTGTTCTGTGTGTGTCTTCGTCAGTGCCACTCTCAGAGGCATTGGCGTCCATCGCGGGCCCTCCTGTGTCCTCCACCTGCCTTTCTACAGCAACGGTGGATCCCTCAGCGCTGTGGTTTGCGACCTGGCCTTGGGTTCCTCTTGTCTGACCTGCGGTTGCAGTGCAATGTTGCTGTTGGCCTCCCTCTTCACACTTCTTCCTTCCCTGGTGGATCCGCAACCCTCTGAAGGTGGTCTCTTTCTCCCACCCACACCTGCATCTTCTCGTGATCCTAGAATCTTTGTCCGTGTCCGTTCCAGTCGTTACCGGGAAATCCGTCTGTTTTGGCCCTTCTTCCACCCCGCCTCTCGGAGGGCCATCGGGTTGTTTTTCCTTATTCGTTTTCGTAGTGAGATTAGGGTGTCCCTTTTATGGGACTAGTGAGTTAGGTAACTAGCCTTCCACTCCCGGTGCAGACTTTCCTGCAGTCATCCAGTCTTTCCTGGTTGTCCTCCAGACTTCCCTGGATGCCAACTGCCCTTTCACAGTAGTCACTGGATGCCTCCAGATTGTGCATATCAAAATACAGGTGTTGGTTTTCCTGCTGGACATCACTGCCTGACGCACCTCCTCCAGTGCCTTTTGAACTGGTGTGCCGTGACACCTCACTGAACACTTCTGTGAGCCTGAGCGGGTCATCAGCTGGGGACCACCACTCATCGACGTTTCGCTCCTTTAACCCCAGTACGTCTCGTGGTGGCGGAGCGATGGCAGGGATCTCTCCCTGCCACCCCCTGCTGATGCCCTAGGTGTTTGCCCCCCAACCCAAACTTATTAGAGCTGAACTACAATCTGAACATATTACTGCCTTGGATATTTTAACTTCCCTAATCCACCTTATTGCCATAATTATTGCAAACATCTCTCCAGTATACACCGATAAACAATCTGATATCCTTTTATTCTTATACACTTTAACCTTTGGAATAATTAATGCAGAACCCACATGATCAGTTTTTGAATCTTTTGATGCATCTGTAAAAATGTGCATATATTCCCCATATCTTGACCCAATATACTCCCTTACATTATATACTTCTGTTTCATATGAACCTTCCTTTTGACTTTTTTCCAATAAACTTAAATCTACTTCTGGTTGGGGCATAACCCATAATGGTACTGCACTGAAAAAAATTTGGAGTAGGATTTACTTGAAAAAAGCTAGGCAACTTTTTCCACTCAGAAAATGCTAGTAAATTTACAAAGATTTGCCAAGTAAAAACCTAAACATATTTATCAGTAGCTTTAATTAGAAATCTTTAAGTTAAATTTACTTGGAATGGAATTAAGTAAACTTTACTTAACCTAGTTAAGTGAAAGTAACAAAGAAAATAAGTAATTTTAACTTGGCTAGTAAAAGGTTGATTAATATCGATTTAGTTGAAAATTCCTTTGCATTACATTTCACTCAAACAATAATATTGAATTATACCAGTCATGTATAGTATGTGCTTTACTTAGATTATCTAAGTAATTTATACTACATCATGTCAGATGTTAAGCATCATGTGAATGCAAAGACCTCAATACTTGGTAGACAATACACAATGACGGTAACATTTGATGGATCATTTTTGTGTTTGAATGTGTCATTTTAAGCAGAAAATTTACTCGAAATGTCACAAAATGGTAAGTTACTAATCCTGACAACAAAAGCAATGATAAAACAGTGTAAATACAGCTGGAAACCAGTGAAAAATGAACCTCATTAATTATTCAAGGTACAGTGCATGATGGGAACCCCAGTATCAGAAAAGTTGAGTAATTTTTACTTAATTTTATTGAGTTGATATTTATGCTTTCATTTCTACTCGCTTGAATTAAGTACTGATATGGAATTTACTTAGTTTTTTTAAATTCTTGCCTGAACTAACTTTTTCATGTAAATTACATTGTTTTTTTTTCAGTAGTATTTACTTCACCAAAAAATCATTTTTTACAGTGTGGAGATAAAGGAATTATTGGAGCATACCAATCTCATATCTCTAACTAATTTCCCCACACTCCATCCAAAACTATTACACTCTCTCTTCTCATGTTCCCAACTAGGACTCATTACTTTCCTTGTTGGATGATCCTCTCTCTGTCCTCTCAAATTTGCCCAATAAGATGCCATTAATTGCTGTCTTCTTATCTGCAAAGGCATTTCACCCATCTCTACTTGAAGAGCAGAAACTGGAGAAGTTGGATATGCTCCGCAGCAAATTCTTAGTGCTTGAGATTGAATTCTTTCTATTTTAACTAAATGAGATTTATTTGCAGAACCATATACAATACAACCATAATCCATTATAGATCTTATCATAGATATATATATAGTTTTTAAAGCCAATCTATCTGCTCCCCATTCCTGACCTGAAATACATCTCATTACATTCACAACTCGCTTACATCTTCCCACCATCTTTTCAATATGCTCTCTCCAAGTTAATCTACTATCAAACCAAACTCCTAGAAATCTTACTGTACTTACACGCTCTAATTCTTTTTTGTATAATTTTAACTTAACATCCACATTCCTCCTCATTTTAGTAAATAATATTATTTTTGTCTTTTCCACTGAAAACTTAAAACCATTTTCCCCTGACCACTTTTCTACTTCATTTAGCGCACATTGCATTTTCTTTATGTTATACTCTATATTCTTTCCTCTAAACCAGATAGCCCCATCATCAGCAAACAATGATTTCCCCATACTTCTATCAATCCTTGAAAAAACATAATTAATCATGATAATAAATAAAAGTGGACTTATTACACTGCCCTGAGGTGTACCATTATCAATTATTCCACTTAAAGATGTAGCTCTGCCCACCTTTACTATAATACTTCTTCCAATTAAAAACTCTTTAATCCAATTATACATTCTTCCTTTTATACTCATCTTCTGTAACTTTATTAGTAACCCTTCTTTCCACAACATATCATAGGCCTTTTCTATATCAAAGAAAACAGCAATAACACTTTCCTTATTTATAAATGCCTTTCTTATTTCATCTTCTAAAGATATTATTGCATCCATAGTCCCTCTACCACACCTAAACCCACTTTGATAAGAAGAAAACCAGTTCATTTTTTCCAAATAATAAGTCAATCTATCAGTTACCATTCTCTCCATCACCTTACATAAATGAGAAGTTAAAGCTATTGGACGATAATTTATAGGATTACTTGGAACTTTCCCAGGCTTTTTAATAGGTATAATTAATGCTTCCTTCCAACTTTGGGGAATTATACCCTCCATCCATATTCTATTATAAAATGTTAAAATCACTTCCATAGAAATTTCACTAAAATGCTTCATCATACAGTAACTAATTCCATCCACTCCTGGGGATTGTTTCATTCTTCTTACTGCATTCTTTAACTCACTCATAAAAAAAGGATACATCTAACAAATTATCTTCAGCCTCTTTTTTCTTCTTTATTTCAGAATATTCCTTCATCACACCCTCTCTCATTTCCTTACACTGTTCAGTCAAATTTTCTGAACTATTTACTTTTATAAATGCCTTTAAAAACATTTCCACTTTATCTCCATCCTCCACAGCTATTTCTCCCTCCATACATAAAACTGGATACCCATTACTCTTCTGAATCCCTTTCATTTTCTTAATCATGCCCCATACCTCCTCTACTGGTGTATTCTTCCCTATTTCATCACAATAAGCCATCCAATACTCTTTCTTAGTTTTCCTTACAATCTTCCTTACCTCAGCTTGTGCTTTTTTATACTCTATTAAATCTTGAAAATTATGTGTTTTCTTAACTATCCTAAATGCTTTCCTTTTCCTTCTTTTTGCACTTGCACATTCTTCAGTCCACCATGGAACTATCTTATTCTTCCTACCTCCTTTCCTCTTTGGTATATATATTTATTTGCTGCTCCTTGAATGGCATAAACAATATCATTACTTATCATTTCTACAGATCTATCTGATTCTATTATAATATTCTTTAATCCCTCTTCACTCAGACTCATGAATTCTTCCCAATTCGCTTTATCAAACCTCCATCTACCAATATTTCCTTGACTCACCTTACTTCCTCTCACATTTACACTAACATATATCATTATTGGATAGTGATCACTCCCAATAGTATCTTGTCGCAATATTTCCCACTCAGCACTCCCTGCAATTGAATCAGACACCATTGTTAGATCTAGCACAGACTCTTTACCTGTAGCCACATCTACTCTTGTACTACCCCCATCATTCAGACATACCAAATTCCTCCGATCTATCAAATCTTCCATCACCATTCCATTACAATCTGTCACTAAACCTCCCCATAACATACTCTGTGCATTAAAATCCCCACACCAAATCACCCTTTCTTCATTAAGACCCTCTATTTGTTCCAACTCACTCAACACTAATTTCTTACAAGGATTATAAAAGTTTATTATTACATACTTTATTCCATTCACCCATACCTCCACTACAACATACTCTTGTGTTACACCTTTTCCTAATGATCTATATTGCATGCCTTCCTTAATCAGAGTAATACACCCCCCACCATTACCCTCCTCTCTATCTCTTCTCTCACTCACATATCCTTTAATAACAAAATCAAATCTAGGTTTAAGCCATGACTCTTGTATACATATCAGATCCGGTTTAACTTCCATCTCATTAATAACACTTTTAAACTCCAATCCATTAGCCACAAGACTTCTTGCATTTCATTGTAAAATTAATATCATCCTCCAATCAAAACCATGCTTCCTGTGTCTCACTAATCAGCCCATCCCTAACCATTACCCATGTTATGTCCTTTACTCCCAAGAATCTCTCTGCTGCCTTGACTATAATTTGAATCTTAGCTGTCTTCTTTTCAGTTTGTGCAGTACAATTAATTACTTCAGCTATGAACAACAAGAAATTTACTTTACTTACAATCATTGTCTCTTCTGTAATCCTACCTTCCATCTCTGATGTTTCCTCACTTCTCCTCTCTTTTTGCACATCCCTCTCTCTTTCTTTCTCTTTATTCCTTGTATCAACCACTTTAACAGCTTCTGCATATGTTATATTCCTCTTAGCTCTCTCATTCTGTACTTCAATTACTCTCTTTCTCACCTCACATCCTCCATACGCAACACTATGATCCCCTCCACAGTTACAGCATTTTGGTCCTGCTCCTTCACATTTGCCATAATCATGCTCCCCCCCACATCTTGCACATCGTTTCTTAGCCTTACACACCATAGCCACATGCCCGTATTTTTGACAATTATAACATCTTAAAGGAGGAGGCACAAAAGGCCTTACTGAGTAACTGATAAATCCAAGCTTGACCTTATCCGGCAAAATTACTCCATCAAACCTAAGCTCAACCGAAAGACTCTCCACTCTATTCCCTTCTCTGTTCATAAACAGTCGCCTAGCACCAACTATTTTCCCTCCGTTGATGTTACTTTTTAGTTCTTCCATAGACACTCCTAATGGCACTCCAGATATTACTCCACTTACCCACTGCCTCTGTCCTACAATCTTACTACTCACCACGTCCTGCTTACACATTACTTTAATTTTCAACATTTTCTTTCTTTGCTCTTCACTATTACAAACTATCATCAAATCTCCATTGCTTAACACTTTTGCAATCTTAATTTCTCCTACTACTTTCTTCAACTCTTTCGTTAATGCAGTTGGACTTACCTTTTGTATTCCACCATCCTCTTTAAATTTCAGTATTACCTTAAAGGTGCCATAGAATGGATTATTTTATTATTGTATAATGTTTCCTGGGGTGCCCTTATAATGTTAGTATGTTTTTTAGATCAAAATTTGTTATAATTTAGAAATAAAAGGCATATTTCCTAGCCTGATTTCATCCATTGATTTGAACACTCTGTTTGAAGGGGCGTGTCTGCTGTGAGACTTCAGTGTTGTTGCCCACTGCTGTGATTGGCTGACATGCTTGCATATGAAATATCTGGCATTACATGTAGAGCTATCTGGAAAACTTTTACTATTACAGCTTTTATATGTTTTTACTATTACAGCTATCGGGATTAACGAATCATGAGAAGTTTTTTTTTTAAGTATTTAGATCTATTCCCATCACATAAAAGGTTTCAGTGATGAGCACTGAGCAGATGACAGCCTGTTGATCGCGTGAATGAAGATCGTATCACTGCAACGCGATATACTGATGCATAAACAGTGTTGAACGACTTTGAAAGAAAGATTATCTGTCTGAATTTGAACAATTACACATCAGAAATTCACATAACCCACTGGTTCTCCAGAGGCTCGGATGAAGGAGCAAAAAAATATTTTTGTGTTCATTTGTACAACCAAACACTGAGCAACTGCCATGCTTCGTTCGCTCGTTTGCAAGCCATGATGTCTCTCGAGGAAAAAACAATATCGCGCTGGATCTAGATAACACAATGTAAATTATCGTTAATAAAAACCCTACTTGCCGCTTGCGGGAATATAACGTTAGTTGAAATTGCCCCCTTCGTCCGTTTGAGACGCCGAGAGAAGCCTGGCTGCTTGATATTGTTGTAACAGTCCGTGGTGAAATGGGCAGAGCAACTAAACAACTTCGAATTAAACTGTAGCGGTATCCGATTATAGATAGATAGATTATAGATAGATCTGCCATTTTCCCTATGATCCTCCTCCTGCTTGTTTCTTCACCTGCAGAACTTCTGATGATTCGGCTGTGCAGTTTCGCCTGGCACTGAGCATGGGCTGGCATATGCAAATTTTTAGAGGCGTACATATTAATGATCCCATCGGTTTCGTCACAGTTGGTGTTATGTGGAGATTCGCCCGTTTTTCAGGGGTGTTTTTCAAAAAACGAGATTTAAATAAGAAAGAGAAAACTATGGTGTTTGAGACTCACTGTATGTCATGTCCATGTACTGAACTCTTGTTATTTAACTATGCCAAGATAAATTCAATTTCACATTCTATGGCACCTTTAAACTCATCCAAATTTACATTCCTCACCTCCTGTTCATTTCCACTCTCACCTGAACTTCTTACCTCTATCTGATGTTTTTTCTTTCTTTTCTTTGTACCTACATCTTCCCTTATGTCTATATTCCTCTCTTCTCCTGTCTTTCCTAACTCCATTTGATCATCTTCCACATCCGTATCATCAACACTAACTAGTGTCTCTGGTCCATTTCCATTATAATTTTTCTTATATTTTGACATAATCGATTTCGCTGCGTTTGCCGCCATCCATCAAACAAAAATCACCCCACGCTGTTTCCGGTGCGTCTTCCCCTGACAGCACTTTAAACAGAAACTTCCTGTTTAAAAAAGTCACACTTTACAAAATAAAAGTATCTGAGGCGGCTCCCAGCTCTTCTTCTTCCTCCTCTTCTAGGATTTAATGGCGGTTGGCAAACCAACTTAAAAGGTGCATTCCCGCCACCTACTGGAAAGGAGTGTGAAGCGCACAATGAATAGGAAGTTTAGAAACAAAAAGCTACTTATTCCAAAAACCAAAAAAAAAAAACCAAAAAAAAACAACATCACCTAACAAAACCGAGATTAACAAATCATTTATTTCCAGATATCTTAAAGCTTGACTTAGTTGGAAACGTTCTCTTTCATAAGCCTCACATTTTTATCAGTACATGTTCTACATTTTCTGTTAACCCACATTTGTCACAATTTCCATTCTCGTTTTCCTATTCTACATAAGCATTGATTTAATAAACAATGTCCAATACGCATTCTTGTTATTAAATCGTCCTCTTTCCTGTTTCCAAATCTACTTCTCTCTGAACCAACTTTCTCTTGTATACAGTATAAATGTCTACCTTTTGTTCCTTCACCATCCTTCACCAAAACTTCCTGCTCAGCTACTGTTCGGACGCTCTTGCTTACTGCTCCGCGCTTTGCTCTATCGCTTTTACATTTTATCTCCTTTATTTTTATATTTTATTTCCTTTTATCACCTAATTTTAACTTCAGCAAACAGCACAGTGCTCAGACAACAAAGTTTGGATTACTACAAAAACGCAGAATTCTTTTACCCGACCAGCTTACATTCCGGGAAAGGAAAACAAAACTGCCTACATTCATACGGATAAGAGAGAAAATGCCTCTTCAGGTTCAAGAATCTACTTGCTGCACTAACTGCCACAGACTTTTACAAAGGATTGCAGTTCTCGAAACAAAGTTACTTACGGGACCATCAAACCAGACGGAGCACACAACAGAGCTTCGTCATGAACACCCTCAGCATACCGGTGAGTCCCATGAAACTAGTGCTCCTCGACAGGTAGAGAAACAAGCCGATCGACTTACTAATCGATGGCACACACAGGGAGCGAGACCAAAAGGCACTCGAGACATCAGATTGTCACGAGCATCACATATTCCCGCAGTAGCATCCTCTACCCCAGATACAGCTCTGACAAGGATTGCAAACACCGGTCTTCTACCACCGCCTATACATCTTGAGAACAGATTTGAAGTACTAATGAATGTAAATGAGGAATCCCCAAATGTGATGAATGTGATCGAACACAGACTGAATGGGCCAGTAGCTAACACTGATGCTAACTGGCGCTCAAGGTCAAGCAGACAGCGGCACTCAGCTCAGAGCGCTGCCGAGCCCAGGACTCTGATAGTGGGGGACTCCATAATCAGAAACATTAGCAGCAGGGATACAACTACGTGCTGCCTTCCACAAGCAACAACTTCTGATATAAACAGGGAACTTCAGAACATTCTGATGAAACATAAGACTGCAAATCGACTCATCATTCATGTGGGGAAGAATGATATTCATAAAGAGCAGTCAGAACTCCTTAAGAAGGATTTCAATGAACTTTTTGAAACACTTAAAAGACTGAAAGTTCAAACATTCATCAGTGGACCTCTCCCAGCAAGAGGAACAAACAGGTTTTCACGGTTGCTTGGGCTAAATACATGGCTGCAAAAAACCTGCAATATAAAAGGAGTAAACTTCATTGACAATTTCAATCTTTTCTGGAGTCAGAGACAACTGTTTCATCGGGATGGCCATCACCCAAACAAACTTGGTTCAAGAGTGTTAAAGGACAATTTCTACTTCTCCATCAATCATCCTTCTGCAGTTTGTGCCAATCCACTCAATCTGAACGGCACACACACACCTGGACACAGTATGAATGACCACAGGACTTCACTTCAGCAGCAAAATGGACATGCGGTTGACATATCACACAAGGACAATGATAACACCACTCCGCCACAACAACCTCTGCTCACGGACACAATCTCAGCTGAGCCCTGCCCACAGAGAGACATATCAGAACTGCTTGAAGATTCAGCACCCAAGGACGACTTCCTGGAAAACAGCCAGGGAAGCCAGGACAGCATATCACAGCCTCCTATAACACCAGAGCAACAGCCCCTTTCACCAGACACGCTATCCCTCTCTCCAGCATCGCCTCTTCTGTGTTTCTCACAGAAAATGGAAGAACTGGTGTATGCTGGAACCAAACTATCCCACTCTTTTGCTGCAAGCCCCCAGATACCAACCAAAAAACGACAGGCACCATTACCACCCGCACCAAAGCCTGCGGGCCCAGCTCGCCCTCCCCCTCCTGTGAGAGCACTTCGGCCTCTGCCACAACGCCAGGGCCCACACCCTCCTCCATCTGCTCGAGGTGAACCAAAAACAACTGATACCAGCTCTCAGTGATGTGTTTTGGGTCCACGCTCTGATAACAGTAACTTTCTCAAATGTTTACAGAACAAGCGGGAACCCAGTGTGCCGGTATCTTTCTCTATTGCTGTTTTATTACAAGATAGAAAATCTAAGGCCTTCAATAGCCGTGCAGCAAACCTAACTAATCTGGTGCCTATTACACGTCAAAGTAAGATTGATGTGGGGACAAAAAGTAAGACTGTTAAGTTAGCACTTTTAAACATTCGTTCACTTAAAAATAAATCACTTCTAGTCAACGATTTAATAACCACAAACAACCTGGATTTTATGCTTCTAAATGAAACCTGGCTAGAAGACAGCTTTAGTGCAACAATCCTCAATGAAGCAGCCCCTCCTAACTTTACTTTTATGAGTGTCTGCAGAGCTGTTAAGAGAGGTGGGGGTCTAGCTGCTCTTTTTAAAGATATCTATCAATGTAAGCAAATATCATTTGGGAATTACCCTTCTTTCGAATATCTGGGTATTGTGTTAAAAGGTGCTCCACGCATTTTACTTATCATTATTTACAGGCCTCCAAAATACTCTCCAGCCTTTGCTGAGGACTTTACAGAAATGTTATCAGCAATTACCTCAGAGTTTGACTGTTTTGCCATTGCTGGAGATTTTAACATCCACATAGATAGTGCAGAAAACAATATGGCAAAAGAAATCAAAAGTGTTTTAAAAACTTTTGATCTGACTCAGCATGTACATGGACCCACACACAATCGTGGACACACTCTAGATTTACTTATCAGTAAGGGTCTAAACATTTCATCGATTGTTATTAAGGATGTAGCACTGTCTGATCATTTCTGTATTTTCTTTGATATATTGATCTCTCCTGCCACTGAAGCTAGATCTGTGTCTGTCAAGAAGAGATGCTTAAATGAGAACACTAGTGTACTATTTATGAAGGCTATATCCTTAACACCAAGCATATCTGCAGACTCTGTTGATTTTCTCCTTGATTCTTTTAACTCAAAAGTTAAAGGTGTAATTGATGATATTGCTCCTGTTAAAGTCAGGAAGAAGAGTGGCAGACAAAAAGCACCTTGGAGAAACTCAACAGCAGTGCAAAATATGAAAAGACAATGCAGAAAAGCAGAGCGCATGTGGCGGAAGACAAAACTTGTAGTCCATTATAACATCTACAAAGACAGCCTTCATGCTTTCAATATGGAACTAGGCAAAGCTAGACAGACTTTCTTCTCAAATATTATAAACAGTAATTTAAACAACACACGCACTCTTTTTGCTACTGTAGAGAGACTGACAAACCCCCCAAGCCAGATTCCCAGTGAAATGCTGTCAGAGAACAAGTGCAGTGAGTTTGCTTCTTTCTTCTCTGAGAAAATCAGTAATATCAGAAAGGTGATCAGCACATCCTTGAGTTGCACTGAGGTCAGACAGATCAAACCACCTGAGAAAGTAGTTACTATGTCTGACTTCAAAGAAATTGATGGCAAAATTTTGGAAGAAACCGTACAGCACCTTAAAACATCAACCTGTGCTCTTGACACACTTCCCACATCATTTTTCAAAAGTGTGTTAAACAGTTTAGAAGCAGATCTTCTAGAAGTGGTAAATGTCTCAGTTCTCTCTGGGAGTTTTCCAAACTCCCTGAAAACTGCAGTTGTCAAGCCCCTCCTGAAAAAGAGCAATCTGGATAAGACCATATTAAGCAACTATAGGCCGATCTCAAATCTTCCTTTCATAGGCAAGATCATTGAAAAAGTTGTCTTCAATCAGCTGAACAAATTCTTAAGCTCGAATGGATCCTTTGACCATTTTCAATCTGGTTTCCGACCGCACCACAGCACAGAGACAGCGCTCATAAAGATAATAAACGATATTCGCTCAAATACTGATTCAGGCAAACTATCAGTGCTGGTGCTACTCGACCTCAGTGCTGCATTTGACACTGTCGATCATAACATACTTCTTGACAGGCTGGAAAACTGGGTGGGGCTTTCTGGGATAGTCCTAAAATGGTTCAGGTCATACTTAGATGGGAGAGGTTATTATGTGAGTATAGGAGACCATAAGTCTGAGTGGACATCCATGACATGCGGAGTCCCTCAAGGCTCAATTCTTGCGCCACTCCTGTTCAACCTGTATATGCTCCCAATGAGCCAAATAATGAGAAAGAACCAAATTGCTTACCACAGCTATGCAGACGACACACAGCTCTACTTAGCCCTATCGCCTAACGATTACAGCCCCATTGACTCCCTGTGCCAATGCATTGATGAAGTCAAAAGTTGGATGTGTCAAAACTTTCTTCAGTTAAACATAGACAAAACTGAAGTCATTGCATTTGGAAACAAAGATGAAGTTCTCAAGGTGAATGCATACCTTCACTCTAGGGGTCAAACAACTAAAAATCAAGTCAGGAATCTTGGTGTGACACTAGAGTCAGACCTTAGTTTCAGTAGTCATGTCAAAGCAATAACTAAATCAGCATACTATCATCTGAAAAATATTGCAAGAATAAGATGCTTTGTTTCCAGACAAGACTTAGAGAAACTTGTGCATGCTTTCATCACCAGCAGGGTGGATTATTGTAATGGACTCCTCACTGGCCTTCCCAAAAAGACCATAAGACAGTTGCAGCTCATACAGAACGCTGCCGCCAGGATTCTGAGCAGAGCCAGAAAATATGAACATATCACACCAGTCCTCAGGTCTTTACACTGGCTCCCAGTTAAATTTAGGATTGATTTTAAAGTATTATTACTGGTATATAAATCATTCAATGGCCTAGGACCTCAATACATTGCAGATATGCTCACTGAATATAAACCCAACAGATCACTCAGATCACTAGGATCATATCAGCTAGAAATACCAAGGGTTCACTCAAAGCATGGCGAGTCCGCTTTTAGCTATTATGCCAGCCGCAGCTGGAACCAGCTTCCAGAGGAGATCAGATGTGCTCCTACTGTAGTCACATTCAAATCTAGACTCAAAACACATCTTTTTAGCTATGCATTTACTGAATGAGCACTGTGCCAATGTTCGTCCGACTGTTTGTACTGTACTGTATTTTTTTTTTTTTTTTTTTCTTAACTGTTTTAATTATTCTTATTTCTTTTTATTATTTTAATTTCTTTTATGTAAAGCACTTTGAATTGCCATTGTGTATGAAATGTGCTATATAAATAAACTTGCCTTGCCTTGCCTTCTTCCCATTCATTCTGCCATATTTCCTGTACTTCTTTCGCTATTATCACTTTTATTTCTGTTTTACTTAATGTCACTTCAATGTCTATTTGAGAATGATTTAATGCCTGTTTAGCCAGATGATCAGCCTCCTCATTTTCTTTCACACCCATATGTGATGGTACCCACACAAAATTTACCAGAAGTCCATACTGTCTTATTCTAAAAAGACTTTGCATTACTTCATTTATCATATATTGTCTAGCTAATGATTTTCCACTTGACAAACTATTTAGTACTGAAAGAGAATCTATATTACTGCCTTTGTTGGTTGTATTTCTTCTATCCACTGAAGTGCCAATAAGATTGCTATTAGTTCTGTAGCAAATACAGAAATATGATCTTAAGTTCTTTTTGACATTTTAATTTTGAATAGAGGAATATATACTGCTACAGCAGTTTTCCCAGAGTCTGTATCCTTTGAACCATCAGTGTATAATTGTACTGCACTATAACAAGTAACATCTAAATATTTCTGTACAACTAAACTTTCTAATACACTTGTTTCATTATTATGTTTTTCTTTATACAATTGGATATCAATCAAAGGCATTGGGAAAAGGCAAGGAGGAATGGCTGATCTAGCCACAGTAGGGGTAATATGTATGTCATTTAAACCCATTTTCTGTGCTTCCTCATTGGCCTTCCATCCAAAGCTTGATAACTTTTTATATTCATATTCTCAACAGTCCTTCAACACCATTTTAACTGGATGATTATCCGAATGTCCCTTTATACTTATCCAGTACCTCATCCTTAATTTGAGCCTACGAATTTCTTGAGGCATCTCTCCCATCTCTACATGAACTGCTGATACTGTGTATGATCTAAAAGCTCCACAACAAATTCGCATTGCTTGTGATTGTATTGCCTCTAATTTTAAAAGTTGTGTTTTACATGCAGAGCTATATACCATACTGCCATAATCTATAGCCGATCTTATCAGAGCACAATATATTCTTTTAAGGGACTGTCTGCAAGCTCCCCAATCAACTCCTGCTAGACATCTCATAACATTTAACGCTTTTTGCATTTGTCCACCAATTTCTGGATATGGATTTTAAAATTCAACTTCGAATCCATCCATATTCCTAGAAATCGAACCACTGATGTTTGCTCCAACTCTTGATCATACATTTTAATATTAACTGTAGGATTGATTCTTCTTTTATTAAAACATATCGCCTGAGTTTTTGCTACAGAAAAACGAAAACCCCATTCATTTGCCCAATTCTCTACATTATTAACAGCATTCTGCATACACCTTTCCACATACTCAACATTACGCCCTCTTTTCCACAACGCACCATCATCTGCATACAACGATCTTCCTATCCCACTATCAACCATTGAAAAAATGTCATTAATCATTAAGTTAAACAGAATTGGACTACTAACGCTACCCTGAGGTGTTCCATTCTCTATTGTATGTATCTGAGAAAATGCAGTACCCACTCTTATTTGTATAGTTCTATTGAACAAGAAATTCCTTATCCAATTATATATTTTTCCTTTAATTTCCATTCTATCTAACTTAATTAAAAGTCTCTCTTTCCACATCATATCATATGCCTTTTCGACATCAAAAAATACCCCAACTAAAACTTCCTTGTTTACCTGAGCCTTTCTTACTTCAGATTCCAGACATATTTAGAGTCCATTCTTACCCTCTTAAGAGCTTTATTTCTCCTTATAATTGCCTCGTTACATTCCTCATTCCACCATGGCACAGCTTTCCTCCTGCAGCCAGCCTTCTTCTTACCTATTACTTCTTCAGCTGAACTCTTAAGAACCTGACATATTTTATTATTAAAAACATCAACATCCATCATAAAATTACTTGCTTCCTTCATTTTGTTTTCACATAACTCTTTATACTTATCCCAATCAGCTGATTTAAACCTCCACCTTGGCATTCTTTCCCCCACGTTTTGAACTATATCTACTCCCACTTTACTGCAAATAGGAAAATGATCACTACCTATTGTACTATGATCTAATACTTTCCATTCACTCTTTCTAGCTAAGCTTTCAGAAACTATTGTCAAGTCTAACACTGAATGTCTTCCCTTTGATAAATCGATTCTAGTATAACTGCCATCATTAATGCAAACTAATCCTCCCCAATCTAGCATGTCTTCAATGATCTCTCCATTCTTATCTGTTTTTGCACTTCCCCATAACGAACTGTGAGCATTAAAATCACCACTTTTTGCTTCCCATCCCCTCCAATAATTTCTAGAGTATCCTTGTTTAACCTATCACATGGTTAATCTGGTTGTCACAATTTCCATTCTCGTTTTCCTATTCTATATAAGCATTGATTTAATAAACAATGTCCAATACGCATTCTTGTTATTAAATCGTCCTCTTTCCTGTTTCCAAATCTACTTCTCTCTGAACCAACTTTCTCTTGTATACAGTATAAATGTCTACATGGTTAACCTATCTACGTGAGCCTTCCCATATTTCCACCACCACAACTTCTATTTCTCTATCATCCTCAACTGCTCTATACCCAATTCCTTGTTTAATAAAGGTTGCTACCCCACCACCATTTCCTAGATGTCTATCTCTCCGAATTGCGACATAACCATGAATTATAAAAGTAAGTTGTGGTTTAAGCCAAGTTTCTTGTATACAAATTATATCTGGACCATTCACTTGATTTGCTATAAATGTCTTAAACTCTTGTCCATTTGCAATTAAACTTCTTGCATTCCATTGCAAGATATTTAATACCATTAAGAGCGTAACATCATGTTGTCTGACTATTTGGTATTTGACTGTTTGTTGTTTGCATCTTGAGACTTTCATTTATCATATCAACATTAACATTCTCACAATCCAAGTACTTTTCAGCAGCTCTGATAATGATTCTAATTCTTTCAGTCCTGCTTTCGGTTTGAGCAGAGCAATTCACTACTTCAGCGATAAATGCTACGAATGAAACTTTATCATCCATTACTCCGTTTTTACCTTTACTTTGCTCTTTCCTCAATTGTTTCGATTGTACTGTTGCCTTTGGAGAAAACTGGCCTCAGGGCCTTAACAAGTCATAATCCGTCCCTGTTCCCACAGAAATACATTAGTTTAAAAAACGTGCTGATATCACAAAAATATCTAAATAAAGGTGTCCGTGTACAAAATCAATAGATTAAATGATGTGACCATATCACAAACTGCTGTGAGACTGGGGTGTCGTCCAGTGAAGGAATCTGTGGCGACCACTGAATATTACGTGTTACCGTCACAGAACAGGATGACCAGAAGTTATCCTAGCGATCAAACCACGACAGAACAATGCAATATCAAGTTAAAATCACTTTAAAAAATAAATATTTCAAGTGAAGTACCTTTAAAGTAAACCCAGAATAAAGCGATACGTTTCCAAATTATAAAACAACGTCAATTAGGGGAGCGCAGGTGTTGGAACACGGAATCCATGTGTGGACCACCATCACTTCTGTGGGCCCATCACGGAATTTTCACAGATTCTGTGAAACTGCCACAGATTTTGAGTTAAGGGGCCGTGTTCATTTCATAGAATTCTGTGAGACCAGGTTGGTTTTAGAGGATACTGTGGTTTTTCACAAACAGGCCCACTGAAGCCCACGATTGATTCAAGGCTTTAGAAAGAGATAAATGTGGAACAGACTCTGCTGTAAAACCCGGCCCTCTGTTCAATATTCCATTTCACTTGGAAATACGTCACAACACTGGAGAAAAGTTGTTTGCAACTTCCGGTTCCCTCTGACTTTAATGTCTTCTTTTATCTTCAGTTGATTTCATCTAAGGCTGTGGCTGAAGTCAGTTGTAGTTCTTGTGTTTCTCTTTTCTTTTAGTGATTATGCTTGTTAACAGCAGGTGTTCATCAGTAATGCTCAATCATCATATATTTAATCTCTTAATTATCGCACTAACTTTAGCATTGCTTCAGAGTTATTTAAATTCTCTGACTGGGACCATAAGTGATCTGAGCAGATGATTTAACTCTGGGGATTTTTCTGTGTACTCTTTAATTATGCAAGGACATGTTAAACTGATAAAAAGTGTGATAGAAATTTTTATTTTAACCAGCTTGAAACCATATATGATGTTAAAGAAACTGCAAGAGCATATCATCTTCTTCCTTACAGCGGAAGACGAGACGACAAGGACATTTTTTCATCTGAGAAAGCAAATAAGCTTGCTGGCATTAAGATATACTTACCGGTAAGTTGTTTTTGGAAATGATATATGTGTGTGTAAAGTGTGTGCGTATAACAAAGGGGTGTTAGAATATGTGTGAAAATGGAAACAGGTGGTATGCAAATGATAATAAAGAAGAGGGGTTTTTGTGATCAGTTTTGACTAATATAAACTGGGCAGAAAGAGGAAGTCGGCGCGCTTCTCATTTCAGACTCTGCCTGTTGTGTGAACTGCCTTTCTCGTGTAGCAGGATGCAGTTGTCTGGCTCATGCCTCCCTAAGTGATGCTTAATTTGCTGTGCTGTGAGTGGTTCTGGGCAGTTCACTTTGAGCCAATCGCGAGGGCTACACCCTTTTATAAACCGGGACTTTTCTTTTGACAAATGATGTCACCGGTATGCGACTTGTCTTGTTTACCTGCCCAGCGACCTGATGTCTGCCTGGTTATCTGTCTACCGTAGCGCCAAAGGTATGGTTGGCTTCGTTTCTCTTTCCACTTGTTAACTTTATAACGTGGGCTTATAGGGAATGTTTCGTGCTATAGAATCCCCGGTGTGGCAGCAGCCCTTTCACCAGCTGAGTGTGCGCCCTGCTATCAGCGATCAGAGCTCGGCGCTTGTGACGCAACGCTGTTAATCATAGGTATTTTGCTATGCTGAGTAATAGTTGAATGGTTAATGTGGTATATAATTGTAAATGGACATCCTGTGCATTTTAGGGAGTGCTATTTTAACGGGGGTGCGGCTGCCAGTTGGCTACATCGACGCTGAACATCTGCTGCTTTGCTTATATTCTTCACGTTACATGTTCACGGATTTACGTCGTACCCGACTGCCTTTTCACACTGGACCAAGGAGTATTGAACTCAATTATTAGCTCAAGTTAACAGGCGGCTGACTAGCGTGTTACATCGCTGCCTGTTTAACACTGTTTGATCCTTCTTCCTGTCAGTGTTGTGAATCAGTGTTTGAGTGCAGAGTGTGTTTGATGGACTGACACCATTTTGATTGGTTTGTTTTGTGTTTATTTCTTTTAACTCTTGTATGGAGGCTGCTGATATCCAAGAGGATTGGCCTAATTTTGATTTCTTTTGTTTTGTTTTTTTTATGTGATTTGTCCATGTTTAATTGTTTATTTTTGATTTATTGTGTGATTGAGTCTCTGTGCATATTGCTGACCCCAGTATCACCTTGGGCCTTAGAACGGGTGGCTTATTAAACCTTGTGTATTGTAATTGTTTAATTTCTACGTGTCTGTCCATTGTCCAGGTGCTGAGAACTGCCAGTGGGAGCAGTGCCCCTTGTGGTGGCGGGTCCCTTGGTATGTGCGGTGGCTGCGTGTTCACCAAGAGTGGTCATTTCTCTTGCGGTGTGTGTGTGAAATTTGACACGTTCGATTGGGGTGTTTTTCATGGATGCTCATTGCTCGAGCCACTAGCCTCCCACTGGTAAGATTCCGCCCAATTGCCCTTCTCTCTCGTATGTGTGCGTTGCGAATAGAGTATAGTGAGTGGAGTGAATATTGAGTGTGTGTGTTTTGTTATTTGATTTGGTGTACAGTGCATGTTGTTTGTTGTGAAATCTCAATCATTGCTGAAGTGAAAATAAATTCTATTTTTGTACTGGACCACTGTCTCTGGCTATCCATCAACGAACTTGAGTGCCTGGTTGAACAAAATACTTAATTCTTTGGGTGTAAGTCCCATCGTGGCGTAGTCTGCAAACTGCCTGGGCCTAAGCCCTGAAACGTGTATCCTTTATGCCACACTCGCAAGAAATAAGGCTTATACTTGATAACCTTTGAGATCTCCAACTGTCTTGGGAACGGACTACCAAACTCGCCAAGCTAGAGCGCTTTCCATGACTGGTACATAAATGAGACAACGACCAAGATGAGTTCAAACAGAAAGAACCTGGGAACCCGGGGTCATGTCAAGATCCAAATTATAGAACCTTACAAAAGTGTGCGGAGAGGACCAGCCTGCCGCAACACAAATGTCCTCCAAAAGTGCTCCTCTAAAAAGAGCTTGAGAAGATAATAATAATAATAATAATAATAATAGATTTTATTTATAATGCACTTTTCATTCCAAAGAATCTCAAAGTGCTACACAAAAGAACAACAATAATAACTACAGAATACTAAAAACCATAAAAACAATTAAACAATCAGCACATAAATGCCTTTCTAAATAAAAAAGTCTTCAGTTCAGCCTTGAAGGTGTCCAAGCTCTGTACTTCTCTCAGCTCACTCGGGAGGTGGTTCCAAAGTCGTGGTGCAGCTGAACAGAAAGCTCGGTCCCCCATAGTACGAAGTCTGGTGGACGGGACCTGAAGAAGTAGGTGGCCTGATGATCTGAGAGTGCGGGAGGAGGATTTCAAGGTGATGAGTTCTTGTAGATAAGGTGGTGCATGTCCAGTGATACATTTGTGCGTGTACAGCAGAATTTTGAAATCGATCCGGAATGAAACAGGGAGCCAGTGGAGTGAGTGTAAGATGGGAGTTATGTGATCATATTTTCTGACTCTCATGAGGACTCTGGCAGCGCTATTTTGGATGTATTGTAGCTTCTGCATGTTTCTGGCAAAAATCCCATTGAAGAGTCCATTGCAATAATCCAACCTGGTGGAAATAAAAGCATGAACAAGTTTCTCTGCATCCGGAAGAGTTAAAAGAGGACGTAGTTTGGAGATATTTCGAAGATGGTGGAAGGAGGTTTTGCAAATATATTTAATGTGTTCGTTGAATGTCAGCTGCGGGTCAAACCTAACCCCTAGGTTTGTAACTGAGGAGGAGAAAGTGATGGCTTGGTCGTCCAAGATGAACTGAGATATGGGAGAGGACTGGATCTGGTGCGGGGTTCCAACAAGTAGTGCCTCAGTTTTTCCGGAGTTAAGCTGGAGAAAGTTGCTTTCCATCCATTCCTTTATCTCCAGAAGACATGTGTTGATTCGCGACAAGGTTGTGGAGGGGCTAGGAGCAGTTTTAACATAAAGTTGCAAATCGTCCGCATAACAATGGAAGGATAGTCCATGTCTGCTGATGACAGAACCGAGGGGAAGCAGGTATAGAATAAATAGGATAGGGCCGAGAACCGACCCCTGCGGAACACCACATGTAACAGGGAGCTGTCTGGACTCACATTCTCCTAATATAACTCGCTCAGTCCTGCCAGAAAGGTAGGACTGAAACCACTGCAGTGCTGTTCCCGATAGTCCAACTGTATTGTGGAGGCGGTCCCGAAGGATGGTATGGTCCACTGTGTCGAATGCTGCTGTTAGGTCGAGTAGAATGAGCAGCGATGGTGATCCTGAATCAGCTGCCATGAGAAGGTCATTTGTCACCCTTAGCAGAGCTGTTTCGGTGCTGTGGGCTGAACGAAAGCCTGATTGAAAAACCTTGTATAGGTTATTATGTTCTGAAGGTGGTTGTGAAGCTGAATGGCGACTTCCTTCTCTAGAACCTTTGACAGAAAGGGGAGGTTAGAGATTGGCCTGTAATTTCCCAGGACCTCTGGGTCTAGGGTTGGTTTCTTAAATATCGGACGAATGACAGCAGCTTTAAGGGCAGGAGGGACAATGCCTGTTTTTAGTGAGAGATTAATAAACTCAGTGATGATTGAGCTGACACTGGGAATGAGTGACTTGAGCAAAACAGTCGGGATGGGATCCAAGATGCAGGCGGACGGCTTCATTTTATTGATGGTTTCCTCAACATGGCTCTGCTGAACCTCTGTAAAGTACGGAAGGATTGTTAATCCGCCGGACAGGCGGTTGGAGGACGGTGGAGACAGTAATGGAGAGCCAGATATTGAAGAGCGGATGTTATTGACTTTAGATCTAAAAAAGTCAATGAAGCTGTTGCATCGCTCCACTGTGGTTTCAGTGGATAAAGATGATTTCGGCCTCAGGAGATTGTTTACTGTAGAAAAAAGCTGTTTAGAATTTCCAAGGTCAAAAACACTACTCAATGATGTATTGTAGTGATCCACTAGTCCGTCCACTGTTCTAGAGACTGGGCAGTTTATATTGGATTGAAGGTCTACAGTGAAGGAAGTTGGGTTTATTTGTTTCCAGTTCCGGAAAGATATTTGGCGCTTAGGTCTGATGATGGGCAGTGAGAATGTAAGGGCCATAGAGACCAACTTGTGATCAGACATACCCAGATCTTTTACCTCCAGGCTGTTTATGGGGGCCGCGTCAGTAATGACAAGATCTAAGGTGTGGCCCTTGGTGTGCGTAGGAGCCTTCACATGTTGCTGGAGACCAAGCCAATCAATTAGACTCATGAACTCTGTTGCAAGATGACAGGAGGGTTTGTCAATATGGATATTAAAATCACCAAGAATAACAATCCTGGTTGACATGGAACAGAGTGATGTGAGTAGATCATGTATTTCAGGGAGAAATGAGGAGTGTGGTTTGGGAGGACGGTATATGAGAAGCACTGTCATGGATTATGGAGGTTTACATTTGAAGGCTAAGCATTCCATTGAGGTAAGATCAGGCAGTGGCAAGGGAGAGAGTTTCAGTTCATCCCGATGGATGACGGCCAAACCACCCCCACGTCCAGAGCTGCGTGATTTTTCCATATAGACATAACCCTGGGGGCAAGCTTCATTGAGTACTGAGTGGTCACCTGTTTTGTGCCAAGTTTCCACTAGGCACATGAGGTCTAATCCTCTATCCAGAATATGGTCATGGGTAAGCTGGGATTTATTGGTAAGGGATTGTGTGTTGAATAATTCCATAGTGGCAGAAGACAGAGCTGATGGTGAAAGTCTCTGTAAGCTCCGCAGTACACTGTGGTCCACTCCGCGTTTTATATCTCTCCCACCGCTAGAGGCTCTCAGGAGCGGTGTAGGGTTACTACATACTCCAAGCTCGGCAGTGTTCTGATGACGCCGTTGTAGCGCGACACGCGCAGCTGATGACCAGATGAGGGGATCGTCGATGCACCATGCAGAAGATAAACAAAGTCTTTCCGAGCACTTCTGTGGCAGTACCGGGGTCGGCGCAGAAGTCCAAGCTGTCTTATGGCTGTGATGCAAGGTGGAGCAGTGTTCCAGTTGAGACTCAGCAGTTAAGAAATGGAATATTTCAACGTCATGCCGGACGCTGGTGGCGTTAGCACAGTGTTTACACCGAAGAGCAACGGCAGCAGGTACGTTGCTAAAGCACCCGGTCAGAAAGTTGTTGCAGTACAGAAAGGAAACTTGCAAGGGGCATAAAAAAAAGTCCTAAAAAACCACTTTCTTAAAATACGCTTAAAATACGCTAAATTAATATCAGAAGTGGAGAAGCGGTGAACAGACAGCGCCAGCGTCCTCTCCCTCTGTACTCCAATCCAAGATACCACACTTCTGGTGGAATGTGCTCTAATGCTAAGAGGTGAAGGCAAGCCACGCACCTCGTAAGCCAACGAGATAGCTTCTGTGACCCAGTGAGAAATCCTCTGCTTTGATGCAGCAAGCCCACGGCAGCCAGCACCGAAGCAAACCAGAAGCTGGTTAGATTTCCTCCAACCGCCTGAGCGGTCTACATATATCTTAAGAGAACGAACTGGGCAGAGCAAGTTAAGCTTCCTATCTTCCTCAGAAGAAAATGGAGGAGGGTGGAAAGCGTTAAGGTTAACCACCTGCGAGCGGAAAGTTGTGGAAAGAACTTTGGGGACATACCCTGGTCTCGGCCTCAAGGAAACCTTGACCAAGCCAGGAGCAAAGTCCAAGCAAGACTCGCTAACAGAAAGAGCTTGTAAGTCTCCTACCCGCTTTAATGAGGACAAAGCCAACAAAAGAGAAACCTTGAGAGTCAGAATCCGCTCCGGAGCTGACTCCAAGGGCTCAAAGGGAGCCTTCGTCAAACCCTCTAGGACAACAGAAAGGTCCCATGAGGGAACTCTAGGGGAGCGAGCCGGTTTCAGGCGCTTAACCCCACGCATGAAGGCCGAAACTAACCTTAGTTTCCCCAGGGGAATCTCGTCCGATTCCCTATGTGCTGCAATAGCTGCAACATAAACTCTGAGAGTGGTAGCAGCTGCTCCAGAAGCAAACTTCTCCTGCAGGAATTCCAGTACTGAACCAACAGGGCAGTTAACTGGGCTCCTATCATGTGCTAAGCACCATGTCTCAAAAACCTTCCATTTGGAAGAATATAGCCTCCTTGTAGAAGGGGCTCTAGCACTCGCAATGGTCTCCTGAACGCCAGATGGGAGATCAGAACTTAATGCTAACGGCCTCTGATCGGCCAAACATACAGCTTCCACATGTCTGGGCGAGGATGCCATATCCTGCCATGCAGCTGGGACAGCAGGTCCTCCCTGACCGGGATCTTCCAGGGGGAAGATTCCAGCAGAGGAATTAGCTCCGAAAACCATGGCTGGGATGGCCAAAACGGAGCTACCAGGAGGAGGCGGACTCCGCTCTCTCTCACTCTGGCCAAGACCGCCTGGATCAGTTTGATGGGCGGGAAGGCATAGAGTTTCCGCGTTGGCCAAAGGTGAGCGAACGCATCTATCCCTAATGGAGCCGGGAGACTCAGGGAGAACTCTTGAGATGCAAAGAGGTCCACTTCCGCTTCTCCAAAAACCTCCCAGATCAGGGCCACTGTCTGGCGGTTCAACATCCATTCTCCCGATCTGAGTTTCTGCCTCGACAGAAAATCTGCTGCGAGGTTCAGAATCCCTGGGACATGAACTGCTCTCAGAGAAAGGAATCTGCTCTGAGACCACAGGAGAAGGTGACGCGCATGCCTGTCCAGGGTGCGTGACCGAGAACCCCCCTGTCGTTTTACATGAGACACCACTGCCATGTTGTCTGTTCTGACAGGTACGTTGCTAAAGCACCCGGTCAGAAAGTTGTTGCAGTACAGAAAGGAAACTTGCAAGGGGCATAAAAAAAAGTCCTAAAAAACCACTTTCTTAAAATACGCTTAAAATACGCTAAATTAATATCAGAAGTGGAGAAGCGGTGAACAGACAGCGCCAGCGTCCTCTCCCTCTGTACTCCAATCCAAGATACCACACTTCTGGTGGAATGTGCTCTAATGCTAAGAGGTGAAGGCAAGCCACGCACCTCGTAAGCCAACGAGATAGCTTCTGTGACCCAGTGAGAAATCCTCTGCTTTGATGCAGCAAGCCCACGGCAGCCAGCACCGAAGCAAACCAGAAGCTGGTTAGATTTCCTCCAACCGCCTGAGCGGTCTACATATATCTTAAGAGAACGAACTGGGCAGAGCAAGTTAAGCTTCCTATCTTCCTCAGAAGAAAATGGAGGAGGGTGGAAAGCGTTAAGGTTAACCACCTGCGAGCGGAAAGTTGTGGAAAGAACTTTGGGGACATACCTCTTACATGGTGTCCCTCCAGAAGAGGGAGAAAATGATGCAGAGCCAGAAAAACGGCTCTTAACTCCAGGCAGTTTAAGTGCCAAGAGAGAGTCTCGCCAGTCCAGACCCCACACGCTGGTCTGCCCTCGAAAACTGTTCCCCAGCCGGTGAGAGAGGCATCCGTCGTAATCATCTGGCGACGAAATACCGCACCCATGTTGACCCCTTTCCGAAGAAAAAGAGGGTCCCGCCAAACTGACAGGGCTCGAAAGCAACTGCGCGATACCTTCAGTAGGCGAAGGGTTGGCCCAGAGGGCCGAACCCCTCAGAGCTTCATCCACCACATGAAGGGTCTCATGTGGAGTAGGCCCAGCGGTAGCACGGAGGAGGCCGCGGCCATTAGGCCCAGCATCCTGCGGCAAGTGCCCACAGACACATGATGGCCTAGCGAAAAACGGGCCAAACATGACGTCAGACTGGAAATCCGTGCAGGAGCCAAGCGGGCCTGCATGAGAACGGAATCCATGTTCACCCCCAAGAAAACTTTGAGCCGAAAACTTTTTTGCTTTGAGCCGGAGCAAGAACACTCTTCTCCGAGTTCAACCTCAAACCGAGAGACTGGATATGACTCAGGACGATGTCTCTGTGGTGGGTCACTAGCTCCCTGGACTTGGCTAAAATGAGCCAATCGTCCAGGTAATTTAGAATACGGATGCCCTGGAGCCGCAAAGGGGCCAGAGCTGCATCCATACACTTCGTGAATGTCCTCGGGGCCAGAGCGAGGCCGAAGGGAAGGACCCTGTACTGGAACGCTCTTTCTCCAAAGGCGAACCTGAGGAACTGCCTGTGTCGCCGTACAACCTGGATGTGAAAGTAAGCATCCTTTAGGTCTACTGTCACGAACCAATCCCCTGGCCGAATCTGAGATATGATAGCTTTCAGCGTCAACATCTTGAATTTCCCTTTGTAAAGGGCGAAGTTCAGTCGGCGGAGGTCCAGTATGGGACGCAAACCGCCGCCCTTCTTCGGGACCAGGAAATAACGGCTGTAAAAGCCCCGTTCGGTTTCCCCTGAAGGAACCTCTTCTATTGCTCCTTTGAGAAGGAGGGATGAAATTTCCTGCTGAAGTACAGAAGCCTGAGTGGCGCTGTCTACTACAGTAGGAAAGACCCCGTTGAAACAGGGGGGATTGCGGCAAAACTGAAGAGTGTAGCCGAACCGAACTGTGCGAAGAACCCAAGACGATACCCCTGGTAAGTGCTCCCACTCTTGAAAGAAATGTGAAAGAGGAAGAGGGATGCTGTGATGCAGACGACATACCTGAGTGAGGGTGCCGTGTTGACGCTCGTGGGGTAGAGAAGTTGACTGTGCAGGAGAGCCCTTGGCGTCCTGGCACGTGATGGGAGGCATCGATGCTGGGGTCATGGTGACCAGGTCCGCCTGCTCCGGAGGAAAGCGAAAAGTGCCTCCGAGGATGCGACCGGCAGTTATAGAGAGTGTCGGGGGTGAGGGGAGAAAGCAAAAAGTGTCTCCTTCCTCCCGCGCCGGGCTGAGTAGAGATGGTGAAAAATGGCCTGCACTTCGAAACACTCTGAGTGGCGAAGGTGACAGGGCAAGGAAAGGAGAGCTGGGAGGTGGGCAGAAACGCTTGCGCGGTCTGTCCCAACCTTGAGGAAGCAGAGGAGCTCTCTAGAATTAGGGCCACTGAGAAGTCTCTCGTCGAGTTTCGACGACTGAGATTCGCGGGGCTCGTCGGGCCAATCAATAGTGAGCTTCTCTGTAGCACGTGAAAGTACGTCAACGAGCTCCGCGTAGGCCGCAGTAGGCCGCGCTTCCTGGCCGCTCGGCGGGATAACCTCGTTGGCGAGAGTAGGCCCGAAATCCTCAGAGTCGGAAGCCTTGGTAAAGAGTACATCCTCCAGCCCGAAAGAAACCGCGTTGCGTGCTCCCGGGCTGGGGCGCAAATAATCGTGTGAAAATTCGACTGGCAGGGAGGGAGAGAAAGAGCGGGGCTCGTCTGCTCGAACTCCACATCCTCAAGCTCTACATCCGAACCCCAAGTCGCGGATCCTCGAGAGGCCTCGGGAGCGCGACAGGGGGAGACGAATGATTCCCTCTCAAAAACCGCGAGCCGCGATTTGAGGGTTTTGAGCAACAAATTTTCACAGAATTTGCATTTAGACGATCCTATGACTGCCTCGCGCGCATGTGAAAAACCCAAACATTTAACACACTTACTGTGTGGGTCGTCGTTAGCAATGTAACGAGCACATGGCGGAGAACAGCGTCGGTATTCCATGGCAACTTCACCGTAAGGAGAAACAGAGTTCCGCTTGAACAGTCGCAGAAGCGCCGAGAATAATCCAGAAGTCGTTTTCGAGCTCAGAAAAATCACGAGCGAAGGGCAAACGTGACCGCTTCGTTCTGAAGGCAGAGAAATCTGAGGAGCAGATGGCGCGCGCGAATATGTAATGATGCGACGTAAGAGCGTCGGGGCGGAGCCAGATTGCGCGGGCGCCATCAGCCAATGAATTGGCGTGATTCTATAGGGCTTCAGACAATCGGCACATTCAGAGAATATCCCACTGCGCTATCCGCAGCGTTGAGTGAACCTATGAAAGAGAACAACAATATCAGGGGCCTCATTTATAACCGTTGCGTACGCACAAAACAGGCCCTGAAAAAGGCGTACGCCACTTTCGACGCATAAGTTGTGATTTATAAAAACAAACTTGACAGGAAAATTTGCGCACCTGCACGCAAACTCTGACCCATGCGTACGAACATTTTGGAGACGGAGCAGTTTGGTGACACCGATGGTGAGTTGGAGTTAAATGTCTTTTTGGTCACTTTTAGAATTTAGAATTAAAATTAAACAATACAGAAAGATAATACAAATATAATTTCACTCAACAAGCCTATCACTTGAAGCAAATATCCATCCGTTCTTAAATGTCCGCGCCAGCGAGCGCGTTGGGCCGTTTAGTGAAACTGACGCAACAGTTTAAATAAATAAAATAATGATTTAAACTATGTTTTACTTCTGATATAAACATTTAGATTAAATATGCCATTCAAATTAATGGAGAACACTTAAACATGAAATCATTACTGAGAAGTTACAACATTTTTTTATATTCAAATTCAATCAATAGAAATATTTGTTGTGGATGCGATGTTTTTGAACACTTTTCCTGTAGCATGCTGTGTTTTAATGTTTTAACCACAGAGATAATTGCTTATCATGATAATACAAGATTGTCTGAGAAAATAGTTTCATGCAAATAATGCCCAAGGCCTATCTGTTTCCATTAAAAATATAAATCAATTAAAAATAGGCTACTATTCGGCCAGTGGAAAAGATGAAATGTATTTTACACTATTTGATTCATGTATTCAAAAACAAGGCAAGGATAGGCAAGTACATGATTTTTATTAATGTAATGTGTCTTGTACCGTTAAACGTTATCACGTGGATGAATAATCATATGCAAATGATATGCAGATGAGGATATGCATAGTAAAACTAGGCGTTGTAAGCTCCATATATGGTTATTTCGGGGTGGAGACGCATGTGCGCACAATCTTCCGCTGACTGGGATTTATAAAGTGAATTCTGCGCAGGTTCTGGCGTACGAACGGTTTTATAAGTCTGAATATTTTTTTGCGTACGTCATTTTTGGCTTTCGGCGCACGTACACTTTTAGTAAGGTTCCTACGCACAGTTTTATAAATGAGACCCCAGATCAGATCAGACATACTGAAGTGTATTCAATGAGACGAACTACCAGATATTTCAGGGCACACTGAATGTGCAGGAAAAGCACCAGTTTCCAGGAAAACATTACATAGAGTGAAAAAAAAAAGTAAACCGTGTCAAAGCAATTTCCCAAACCCCGAAGATGAAAATGATAATGTTATAATAGCATTATAGAGATGTGAAAGTACCATATTCCCTATGTGAAAGTATATGTTCCTTAAATACTCATATCGAAACTAAGCTGGCAGGGACAAGAGCACATAAATAGAGCAGTGTTTCAGTCTGAGCGGATCTCTCTTCACTCGCTCCAGGTGGGAATATTCATACTTCTCTATTTCCAGTCAGTTTGTGTCTCTAATTGATGGATGATCACATGGAGGATTATATATTTTGATTGTTTAAATACTACATTGTTTCACTTTTGTTGTGTATTTTATTGAATTAAATTATTTTGTTGCAGGCACTGGAAACTGTTGAACTCTTCTGTGAGATTCATACATTCTGCCCAGCAGATTTTAACGATTTCAGGTGAGTTTGATTTAAATTATTTACAAAACGCATATGGAGAACTCCAAATACAATATTTGTTGAAATATGTGACTTAAAACCCTCATTTTTGGGATCCTGGAGATGTTTTGACAGCATGTCCTGTTGTGCTTCAATAAAAAATATTTTTAAGGCACTGAGATAGGGCCACAAACACATGCTAAACATTTCACAATACTTTTTTTTTCTTTTCTTTTTTTTCAATCAACGGCTGATGGCTGGTGTATTTGAAAATCAGTTTTAACATTTATTTTTTCATTGACACACAATTGACTTACCAGTACTTCAGCTTTGAACGATTACATTTAAATTCCTTTTCTAACATTGATGACATTTCCTGTTCACTAAGATATTTAATTATTGAAGACATTTTCTGTAAAGCAGCTTTAACTCAAGGTGTTTTATTTTGAAAAGCGCTGTACAAATGACTGGATATAAAATCTCTGTTTTATGGTAAAAAAAATAAAGCACTGTGTATTGTTAGTTTTTCATTATGATTAAAGTAATTTTTGAAAATGCTTAATGTTCACAGGTGAAATGAATCAGCCGGACGAGATATCGATGTCATTACAGTGAGTATTTCTGTTCAAAGCTTTGACTTGATCTTACTTTATATTTAATGGATTATTATCAATTATAAATTTACATTTACATTAGTTAACTACATTGGCTAACATGAACTATCAATTATAGTTATTACAGGATTCGATTAAACTTAGTTAATTTCAGTATTTCTAATATTATTCAAATCAAATGTTGTAAAATAAATAAAATACATTTATTAAATGATAAACTAAACAATAAATATTTGTTTAATTAATTAATAAAGGTTGATTAAAATTTTTTATTATCATGTTGTTTGTAACAGTCCAGCCAATTGCGCTGGTTCAGCGCGTGGCGGATTATGATTGGTCAGATCACCTGTCAATCAAACTCCATGAGAAGGGTGAATTGCGCGGGTTCCACCAGTAGAGGGCGCTCGTGCAACACAAGCAATGATTCAATGGGAAATACTGGAGAACAGTTTCAGCTAATGAATTAACGACTGATAACAAAGGAGCCCTTATTCTACACATTTTTTGCTTAGTGTTGTTGTTAGTTTGCTATATTGCAAAAGTAAAACATGACCACTATAAATTGCAAAATGATCAATAGCATATTTGTTCTTTGTGGTGATACATGGTGAAATCATAAAACAGATATCCAGCAAATATCCAGTGCTGTCTACTTCTAAACAAAAGTTTTGATGTTTCAGGAAACTCGAAGCTCTTAATGATGAACTGCGAGGAAGCATTAAGGAACTGAACTCCGAATGTGACAAAAACCATTCAACACTCAATAGCAAAATAAAGGAACTGAAAGACATCGCTGACGATCTTGAAGGCATGCACAAAGCCACTACGGTGGGCAGTTTAGTGGGGTCATGTGTTGGAGCGGCTGGAGGAGTCACGGCACTAGTGGGTCTGGGTTTAGCATTTTTCACATTTGGTATTTCTTTGGCTGTTTCTGCTGTTGGTGTTGGAGTCGGAGTAGCTGGAGGAGTAGCAGGTGCAGCAGCGAACATCACAAACATGATCCTGCAGGGAAATCTACGTGCAACTATTAAAAATATCATCAGCGATTTCCAGAACACGATCAAGCCAATGACTGATCATCTGAATAAAATTTCTAAAATCGTAGAAGAGCTTCAGAAGGCAGAGCAAGAGTTTTCTGTGAAAAATAAGGCAATAATGACAAGTGTGAGATCTGTTTCGAGCGTTAGTAAACTTTTAACTACTGTACTGCAAACTGCTAAAATTGGCAAAACAGCCGCAAAAGCTGCCAAAACTCTTAGGATGGTTGGAAAAGTAAGTGGCGTAATCTCAACTCTATTTCTTGCTCTTGATGTGTACAGTATTGTTTGTGATTCAATAGAGATCTCTGAAATAAATAACAAAGAAAAAAAAGCAGACGAATTTAAATCAGAAACTTTGAAATTTATTCATCAGATGAGAGAAACAGCTGCTCAACTTCAGGAGACTCTGGATGAAATTAAAAGTGCCAAAGACGAAATTAACAGAGAGTTACAGATCAGTTGAAATTATGCTTGAACTTGGTATTATCAATTTATTGACACTCTTTAAACTGAAATCTTTAAAAGTGTAAGCTTTCGGTCATTGCAAGCAGTGTGTGCTGAATTATAGAAAGCATATGCTTACATATTCTGAGGTTTTCCACTGTGGATCTGCTCATGCTTTTAGGACTAGTGTTTCATACAAAGATTTTCATTTGCAGAAGATAGGGAGGAAAATTAAGTCAAATATGTGATTAAATACTGTAGTTTCCATAGTATTTCAAATATTTTATTTTTAATGAATTAACTTTTTTTTTTTTTTTTATTAGCTCTGTATGTTAAATCAAACTTGTTTGCCTGTTTTCTGGTTCTGAATGACCTTGGATGATCTGGATGAACAGTCTTTGTAAATGAACCACTTTCACTGGAGTTTGGTTTCTCTTTGTGTCTTGTGAAATTCTACGGGCGTTCATTTTCATTGCCCTTTTTGTTGTGTATGTTACTGAATTGTAATGTAAAGTAAAAATGAAGCAAGAATCAATGTTTTCCAGCTAATGTGGATGTCAAGACCAAAATATCTCTGACAAAATTGCAAAATTAAGCTTGTGCACTCTAAATAAATATGATCTCAAAAACATATTCCCAGATTGTGTGATCTTTAAAAAGTAAACAGTAAAGGAGGATGTTTGAAATCAACCAAGAAATATCTACAATAGATTCTTGTAACTCTTTGGTGTAAGGGTTAATTTACTGATAATGCTTTTTGTCCTTTTTAATCATTCTTTAATAACTGATTTGCATTAGGCCTTTCCACTATATCAGACGCAGAGTGAATCCTGGACACCCTCTCAAACTGAAAAATTACGACTAAGTTTAGAATGCTAATGCAACCATTCTCTTGAGTAACTTTAAAACAAAATAATCACTGGCACTGGGATAAATATCCTTCAGATTCCTGAATTCTAAGAACTTTTTTCAAGGGAGTTTCCATATGAATTTTGTGTGAATTGGACCAACTACCTCAGACAAAATACAACAGCAGTGAATGTCTACTTAATGACTTTGGAAGAAGCAGTAAAACCTAATTTTATGTGTAACGAGCAACAACAGCTAATAATGGGTCAGTTGTGGCCTAATGGTTAGAGAGTGTTACTTGTAACCGGAAGGTCGCGGATTCGAGTCTCAGTCCGGCAGGAATTGTAAGTGGTTGGAGTGAATGATTGATTGACCAGTGCTCTCTTTCACCTTCAATAACCACAGCTGAGACACCGAACCCCTGGGCACTGCAGCAAAATTTGACTGCCCACTGCTCTGGGTGTGTGTTCAGAGTGTGTGTGTGTGTTCAATACTCACTGCTGTGTGTGTGCACTTCGATGGGTAAGTGCACACACACAGAGCACAAATTCCGAGTATGGGACAGTGTACTTGGCGTCACGTCACTTTCAGTTAAAGGGGTCATGAACTGAAAATAAAATTGTTCCTTGATCTTTTGACAGTTAAGAGTTCGTAATACTATAAAACAAAAACTAAAAACGTCCTTGTTATTCCAAAAACTGCTTTTATTGAAACCAAGGCCAGAAAATGACAGGATCTGAAAAGTGTGGAATTATGACGTAATAGTGCAGCGAAAGATCCGCCTTTGCAGAAGAATATCAACGCCCACGTCTACATCACCGTGTTTTAGCCCCGCCCACTGCAGCGTTAGTGAATAGTGACATGAGAATACGAAAAGATCGACACAGGATCAATACCATTACTTTCTTAACGATTCTAATGCTAGGAAAGTGTTTGTTTCTTTTCCAACAATGTGAATGACTCAGCAGTGCATTCGGTACATTTCACTGTGGATTATTTGATAATCAGTTGCAATTTCGGCGCAGGCTTTGCAAACATACTTTCACGATATGGATCTGCCAACAGACAGAAACAGGAGTGCAGAAGAGAGTCTGATGGAGAGTCTGGGAGATCAGAAAGAGACTTTCCCAGCCATGATAACACCAGACAAGAGTTGAAGCAGGATCCTTGTCTTCTTTTGAGCGGACAATCGTCAAGTAAAGACACATTTATTTATACAGCGCTTTTTACCATACAGAGTGTTTCAAAGCAGCTTTACAGAGATAACAGGAAAATAATGCAACAAAATTTGTTTCCAAAAGAAAATAGTGTCACAGTCCAGCTTAAGTAAGTTCAGTGATGGTTGTAAAGAAAACAAAAAACAAAAAACAACAACAACAATATATATATATATATATATATATATATATATATATATATATATATATATATTCTAAATAATATTTTTTATAAAAAAATAATCATATTGCTGTGTTCTCTCTGTTGTTATGGTTCGTTTTATTATTGTTTGGGTTTGTTGATTATTGTGTGTTAATTGTGTGTTAATTGTGAGCTGACTGCAGTACGGCTGATGGCCCGAAACACATTTCCCCATGTGGGATAATACAGTTTGTTTTTCCGTACATGAAGAGACTTGAGCCTATAGATGCAGGGAACTCACCAAGCTGGAAATCCACATGCTAATGTTTGAGTTTAACTCTGAGATTTGGATATCTCTCTCTCTCTCTTTTTTATTTTATTTTTAAATTGTGAATAATGATGATGTTTTATTTAAGAAAACGTCTCGGTTACGTATAACCCTCGTTCCCTGAGTAGGGAACGGAGACGTTACGTCGGATGACGACGAATGGGGTTTCGCTTAGAAAGCCTATCATCTTCGAGTATATAAAACGAGTCAATGGCAAGGAAATGCCATGGGTCTGCGGAATTTGCATAGCGTAACTCCGCCCCACCCTGGGGTTATATAAGGAAGTGCGCTGGCAACATGCAGATATGTCTTCGCTGAGGAGCCGAGACTGAACTCAGGCGTTCCAGCGGAAGTGGCAGGGAGATGTAACGCCTCCGTTCTCTACTCAGGGAATGAGGGTTACATACGTAAACGAGACGTTCCCTTTCGTGGTCACTCCGAGTTACGTCGGATGACAACGAATGGGGTTCCCCGTGTAATCACGTCACCTCTCGACTGTCTTCCAGTGCCATGCGTAAGTCTGAGCTGGGGTTTTGTTCAAGAGCCCGCGGCAGCATGTTCATTGCACATTGCGCCCCAGCTCGTGGAGGAGGCATCTGTCGACACAACGACATGCCTGGAAACTCGTTCTAAGGGCACTCCGGCCTGAAGAAAACTGAGGTTTGTCCACGGGGTGAAGGTCTGACGACAGGTCGGAGTCACTGGGAGCGTGCCGTGTTGCCATGCCCACCTCGGGACTCGATCGCGAAGCCAAAGCTGAAGCGGTCTCATATGAAGCAATCCGAGCGGCGTTACTGCGGCTGCGGATGCCATATGCCCCAGGAGCCTCTGAAATAGTTTCAGTGGAACCGCACTCTTGCCCTCGAATTGGCGAAGGCAAGCCAGCAGAGACTGCGCGCGCTCGCTCATAAGCTGCGCGGACATGGCGACCGAGTCGATTTCCATACCGAGAAAAGAGATCCTCTGCACGGAGCAGAGCTTGCTCTTCTCCCAGTTGACCCGAAGGCCCAGACGAGCTAGATGCTGGAGTACTAGGTCCCTGTGTTCGCAAACCTGGTCTCGAGGGCGAGCTAGGATCAGCCAGTCATCGAGATAGTTCAGGATGCGAACCCCGTGTTCTCATAGGCAAGGCAAGGCAAGGCAAGTTTATTTATATAGCACTTTTCATACACAGTGGCAATTCAAAGTGCTTTACATAGAAGAAATTAAAATAATAAAAAGAAATAAGAATAATTAAAACAGTTTAGAAAAATAAAAAATAAAATACAGTACAGTACAAACAGTCGGACGAACATTGGCACAGTGCTCATTCATTAAATGCATAGCTAAACAGATGTGTTTTGAGTCTGGATTTGAAAGTGACTACTGTAGGAGCACATCTGATCTCTTCTGGAAGCTGGTTCCAGCTGCGGCTGGCATAATAGCTAAAAGCGGACTCGCCATGCTTAGAGTGAACCCTTGGTATTTCTAGCTGATATGATCCTAGTGATCTGAGTGATCTGCTGGGTTTATATTCAGTGAGCATATCTGCAATATATTGAGGTCCTAGGCCATTAAATGATTTATATACCAGTAATAATACTTTAAAATCAATCCTAAATTTAACTGGGAGCCAGTGTAAAGACCTGAGGACTGGTGTGATATGTTCATATTTTCTGGTTCTGCTCAGAATCCTGGCAGCAGCGTTCTGTATGAGCTGCAACTGTCTTATGGTCTTTTTGGGAAGGCCAGTGAGGAGTCCATTACAATAATCCACCCTGCTGGTGATGAAAGCATGAACAAGTTTCTCTAAGTCTTGTCTGGAAACAAAGTATCTAATTCTTGCAATATTTTTTAGATGATAGTATGCTGATTTAGTTATTGCTTTGACATGACTACTGAAACTAAGGTCTGACTCTAGTGTCACACCAAGATTCCTGACTTGATGTTTAGTTGTTTGACCCCTAGAGTGAAGGTATGCGTTCACCTTGAGAACTTCATCTTTGTTTCCAAATGCAATGACTTCAGTTTTGTCTTTGTTTAACTGAAGAAAGTTTTGACACATCCAACTGTTGACTTCATCGTTGCATTGGCACAGGGAGTCAATGGGGCTGTAATCGTTAGGCGATAGGGCTAAGTAGAGCTGTGTGTCGTCTGCATAGCTGTGGTAAGCAATTTGGTTCTTTCTCATTATTTGGCTCATTGGGAGCATATACAGGTTGAACAGGAGTGGCGCAAGAATTGAGCCTTGAGGGACTCCGCATGTCATGGATGTCCACTCAGACTTATGGTCTCCTATACTCACATAATAACCTCTCCCATCTAAGTATGACCTGAACCATTTTAGGACTTTCCCAGAAAGCCCCACCCAGTTTTCCAGCCTGTCAAGAAGTATGTTATGATCGACAGTGTCAAATGCAGCACTGAGGTCGAGTAGTACCACCTGATAATTTGCCTGAATCAGTATTTAAGCGAATATCGTTTATTATCTTTATGAGCGCTGTCTCTGTGCTGTGGTGCGGTCGGAAACCAGATTGAAAATTGTCAAAGTATCCATTCGAGCATAAGAATTTGTTCAGCTGATTGAAGACAACTTTTTCAATGATCTTGCCTATGAAAGGAAGATTTGAGATCGGCCTATAGTTGCTTAATATGGTCTTATCCATATTGTTCTTTTTCAGGAGGGGCTTGACAACTGCAGTTTTCAGGGAGTTTGGAAAACTCCCAGAGAGAAGTGAGGCATTTACCACTTCTAGAAGATCTGCTTCTAAACTGTTTAACACACTTTTGAAAAATGATGTGGGAAGTGTGTCAAGAGCACAGGTTGATGTTTTAAGGTGCTGTACGGTTTCTTCCAAAATTTTGCCATCAATTTCTTTGAAGTCAGACATAGTATCTACTTTCTCAGGTGGTTTGATGGTCTGTCTGATCGCCATCTCTGAGCAGCCCGTCTCAGGAGCGCCGCTTGGCCTGGCTTTAGCGGGGCGCGGGGCTGGAGGGGGCTGTGATGCCTTCCTGCGGCTTCCTCCATGGCGCGGCCCGGGTGGAGGCTGCTGCTGGGGCCTTGCGGGAGGGGGGGGGGACCGCAGGAGGGCGTCCTCGGCGGCGAGCAGGGGCAGGACATGTTTGAGAGCCTCAGTCTGCTTCTGGGCAGTTGAGAACTGTTGGGCAAAGTCTTCAACTGCCCCGCCGAAGAGGCCAGCCTGGGATATGGGGGTATCGAGGAAACGGGTTCGCTCGCCCTCCCGCACATCAGCCAGGTTGAGCCACAGGTGTCTCTCCTGGACCACACAGGTGGACATTATCTGACCCAGGGAGCGTGCGGTCACCTTCGTCGCTCGGAGAGCAAGGCCGGTGGCGGCACGCAGCTCATCGAAGAGCCCTGGGTCAGTCCACCCCTCGTGCATGTCACGCAACATCTGGGCCTGATAGACCTGGAGTGTCGCCATGGCATGCAGTGAGGAGGCTGCCTGCCCCGCAGCTCTATAGGTCTTCGCCACAAGGGTGGAGGAGAATCTACAGGCCTTGGGGACACAATTGCATGGCCACAGAGCGTTCAACCTGGGGAAACCCAGTGTACCCTTTGGCAGCCGCCTGATCGAGAGGAGGCAAGGCGGAGGAGGTCGCCGAGCGATCGCGGGAAGACAAGGTTGCCTTCCAGGACCTCGTGACCTCCTCATGCACGTCCGGGAAGAAAGGCATTGGGGTTGGATGCTGACGGGGATCAGCGGCCGCCCCCAAAAACCAATCGTCCAACTGCGAGCGCACTGGACCAGGTGGCGGGGACCACTCAAGACCAATGATTCGGCTGCCCGGGAAAGCATGGCCGTCAGCTCGGGATCCGACTCGGGCAATGCTGGCGCACCCGAAGGTGGCAGCACAGCCGAATCATCACTCCCCAAGGACTCCTGCCCATCTTGTGATGCAGCGATCGACATCACTTCTTCCTCTGGAGCGCCGAATGAGACCCGCGGCAAGTCAGAGGACTGTACTGCGGGCTCATTCGGAACACTCACGGGTTGCACGGTGCTAGAGGGCGGTGTGGAGCGTGGAATAGTCGGCACTTTGTTTCACACCGTCACCCTCAGGTCACCCTGGCCGCCAGCCAAAGTACCAGCTCTCGCGGAGCTCGTAGATCGGGGTGCGGATGAGGGGACTCTACCATGAATGTCATTGAGTCTGGATCGCAACCGTGCAATGGGCATGTTCCCGCAATGGGAACATGACTCATCCACAAACGCTGCCTTAGCGTGCTCAATGCCCAAACACACAAGACAGCGATTGTGCCCATCAGAGTCAGAAATGAATAGACCGCAACCAGAAGTGCACGGGCGAGGCATCTTTAAAAAGACGTGCCGCGTGCAAGCTCTTTTAGAAAGGAGATTTCTCCACAAGTGTTGAAGCGACCAAGGAGATGAACACACAAACACTGGCAAATCACTGCACAGATAAGCAGGGAATGTGCACTCGCTGGAACTCGCTGTCACACCAACACCTGGAGAGAGGCTCGTCTCGAAGAGAATAGAGATGAAAACTCAGGATTTGGCTGTGGAGTGAAGTGCTGAACTTGGCTCCGAAGCGAAAAACATATCTGCATGTTGCCAGCGCACTTCCTTATATATCCCCAGGTTGGGGCAGAGTTACGCTATGCAAATTCCCCAGACCCATGGCATTTCTTTGCCATTGGCTTGTTTTATATACTCGAAGATGATAGGCTTTCTAAGCGAAACCCCATTCGTCGTCATCCGACGTAACTCGGAGTGACAACGAAAGGGAACTAAGATAACTTGTGATAATCTGGCTGGACCTATTTACACACACACTCACACACATGCGCACGAGCGCTCGCACACACACGCTCGGCTCGCTCGCTCGCACACACGCACACACACACACACACTCTCTCTCTCTCTCTCTCTCTCTCTCTCACACACACACACACACACACACATCAAATACTAGGGAGAGCAGGGGCAAAAGTACCATTTGAAAAGATCATATTTTAGACAGATCTATTTTTGCTGTGGTCAGACACTCACAAGTGTGGTCTATCAATAGCAAAATGTTGAAGGACTTCAGTATAATTTCACTTTGAACTTAAGACTGCTCATGTTACTTTCGACCCCGTCAGTTGGGACGAAAGTAACACACAGGTGGGTCAAAAGTAACACAACAATATACAAGCTAGATTTTTTGTGTTACTCTTGTTTTGTTTTTTTTTGTTAACATGTAACTGCAAACATATTTTGGCCTTTATATTCGCAAAAAAAATTGTTAATTTAAATTTTCATTTTAAATTTCAGTTTCATCAATGTTTCAAATAACCCAACAGTACAAACTTGCATTATTTAAAATATTTTTTTTTTATTGGCAATGTCAATCTATTTTATAAAATGTTTTTTCAACATGAACAATATGAAAATTAAATTAAAATACCATAATATAAATTCTCAACATAATGTAACAATAGTCATGTTTCCATCAAGCTGTTTTTATGCACAAATTTAAAATCTGCATAAAAACATCAGGATGGAAACCCTGCAAATCCATAGGTGGAGGTGGAAAAGCTATAAGGTATGGCTAAAACCTAAATGTGACTAGGGTAAATAGAAACAGATTGAGTGTAAAAAAATGGTGACACAGAAATCAGCTGATTTAAATGTGAATGCCTCCTCATAAACATCTGGCTGAATCAGACCTCTATCTGTCTTACTGACCCTCACTATTCTGTTAGTATAATATGACATAAACATGTTTTAATAAATGCTGCAACACAGAAAAAGTCACCACATTAGCAGCGCGACAAAAGAAACACTTGTTTTCACTATAGAGGGACAAAAGTAACAAGTGTTACTTTCGTCCCGACAGGAACTCCGGACATTTAAACCCGATTTACTTTTATACTGAAAAACTCTGACAAGGCAAACTTCAGGATGTGTTACAGCACTTAATAACCTGTAGATTGATCATTACTGTGTGACATGAAACTAAAAACACAACTTGTAATTAGAAAAAAGTACCGCTTCAGTAATTTACTTATCGCACTCGAAAACTGCTTACCGGACCTAACCGCGGGAAACGATGACGAAATCGCGTGATATTTGGCAGCTCTGTCAAGGGTTGTGCACTAAACGTGCTGTCATAGTTTGAAATGCAAATATAGTCAGGGCTCTGAGAAAAATTGCTTTGTTACTTTCGTCCCGCGTTACTTTCGCCCCGGTTCTCCCCTAAGTCTAAGAATCACATGGAGAAACTCTTTCTGTATCAAAGGCCCTAAAGTGGGTGACAACTGATGTTGGATTTAAACGGAGAAAGTGAAACTATCATCACTGTGAATATCAGTGCAGTTACTAATAGATCCTGAGGGAATATAGTTAAAGTTCGAGCACATTCAACATGAGTTTCCAGATCTACTTTACTGATGTACATATTTCCGAAGTGCAAAAAATCAACTTCATTAGACATCCGGAAACTCTGAAGTCATCTTAGACATGTCCATGCACTTTCTGATGGACAGGATTATATTGTTTGTAGTCAAAACAACTGTCAACGAACATACTATAACTTCAATTCTTATGCTAAACATCTAAATAGAGATCTAAATAGAGATTGCTTAAAAATCCTAGTTTAACAGGCATAAAAGCAGACTCTGGCCTAAACTCTCTAGAGTACTTTCATATTACCAATAATGTCTGCGTTGACATTATGCATGACATTTTAGAGGGTGTGGCTCCACTCGAGATCAAACTAATGTTACAACATTTCATCTATGAGCAAAAACTTTCCACTTCAGATCAGTTGAAGGACCGAATGATTAGCTTTGACTATGGTGTGACAAACGAGAAAAACAAGCCTAGTGCCGTTCATAATTTAAGAACATCAGAGAACCCCATTAAGCAAAATGCCAGTCGAATGTGGCGTCTCAACCTTTATTTGCCTTTCCTGATTGGAAATTTTGTAAGTGAAGGTGATAGTCACTGGTAATTTTTCCTTCTCCTTAAAAGAAATTTGTAGTATAATTTCTGCACCAGTTGTTACCAAAGTATTAGCTGTATCTTTAAAGCAGCTAGTTATTGATCACCATAATTTGTTTTAGACTCAATATCCAAACAAATCGCTAATACCAAAGCATCATTTTATGACTCACTACTGGCGAATGATGCATGGTCCTCTAAAAAGACAAGCACAGGTTGTATGTAATTTTGTAAATATGAGTAAGACATTAGCCTACAAGAGTCAGGTTCAGACTATGTTTCATTGGAAACTGGGAAGTTCATTAACAGAAAAAATTACTGTCCCAAATGTTTTTCCAGTTTTTCCAATGTTTTTTGGGTTGCTGGGTGCCAGCATGTCCTGAACAACAACTCAGTCAATCTCCAACAATGCCAGTGGTTCCTTCACCTGTAAGCAAGAAGACTAACACACACACCGACACACATCTTTTCCAAGGTTGGATTTGGCCAGGCTCTAACTATAAACAGGAGTCTCGTCTCAAAACATCAAGATAACAAGTTCTTTCTCTCAGGATAGGACACTTTAGCCTAAATGGAAAATATAGGCTTTAACTGAGAAATGGTCCCTTAAACTATAGCCTTCAATTACCCCTATATGTGTTAACACACTGAAGAATTTTCTCAAACACAAAACCAGTCCCTATTTCATTTCTGGAAGCTGGGCTAAATCAGCAAGCACTGTTACTGCATTCAGATATCAAATACTGACAATAAAGAATACATGAAAGAAGAATACATTTCAGTAATCACACTGGTAACTGATACAAAAAAGTACATTATTTATTCTCTGGAAGCCGGGCTAAATAAGCAAGCACTGTTTCCTATATGGGCTAGACCCGCAGTCACTACTCAGATCCTAAATACAGACATTGTTTATAATCATAAATTCCAGGATACATGCACTAGTTTTTATAAAACTATAATTTCCAATTCCTTTTATAATAAACTAAGAAAGATTGTTAATCCATTATTTTCACTACCCCCATTATAGACCCTTTAGGTTTAAAACACAATGGTTGTCATACTGAAAATAAACAACAACAAAAATAATAATAATAATAATTAAGACCCATAATAATCCATCTAAGTCTCTACTGAATTCATCCTTCAGTTTACAGTCACAGCATGCACCATTTTAATTGTATATCATCTCATACCTTTTTTTTTTTTTTTCAAAAATAGAAATAAATTAAAACAAATTCACATAATCATTTCAATCATTAATGTACCACTAAAATATATAATTATTCCCCATTCTGCTTAATAAAACTTTTGTTCATTCCTTATATGTATAACACGTCAATCCCTGTTAATCATACTTAATGCCTTATTATTTTTATCTGAAACTCACTTTTCATACAATTTCAACTTAATTTGACTGAACAGGCGTTCATAAATAGTTCCATAAATTCTATCAGAAATTTATTTTCATAACATAAATTTTTCTGCTACATTTCTTCTCATCTTTCTCTATTTCCCTACATGCCAGTTCCTTCTGCGTCATTTTCCTTTCTTTTCGCTCTGCCTCATCTTACCAGTACCCCACACACGTTTCACACAACAACCTTTTTGTTTTTCACTTCCCTCTTACACAGAGTCTCTCATCGCTGTCAGCCTAGTGACACTTAAAGTTCCCTCTTTAGGGAAATCATGGTATTTTATTAATTCTTCTATACCCTCGTTTTCATAACATTAATTGTAACTTTATTTTCCATTATAACTTCTCACAGTATTCCTCTATCAAATGGTTAGTCTGAAAATCACCCAAAAAATATTATCAGTTTTGTCTCAGTCCCACTCATCTTTACTGTTTTTCACAAACCAAAATATTATGTTACTCGAATCTCAACCCTTGAGACAGCCATATAGCTGCTTTCTCCTTTAACCTTTATTACCTAAATTGTAGTTTTCTTAGACATAATGTCATACATCCATTTAATGGATTGAGAAATTGTGGTGTATCGTGTGGAAGACAATAAACAGACTGAGCAGAACTACCGAACACGTCTTTACTCTGTTGTTTCAGTGAACAGACTTCAAACTACAGATGCCGCATTGGCTCAAATATTGTTTGCCAAACAATACTTAACACAACACTGCCATTTCAATAATGACCCACAAGGTGGCAGCCTTAACCTGTCAATACACAAGTCTATTACGTTCCTCCCTTTTTAGTTTTAAACAAGAACCCTTTTAAGTTTAGAAATAATTAGCAACAACTAACTTTGCATTTAAATCTCACAGCCAAAATAAATCTACTGCCTTAAATAAATCTAAATCTCCGGCAAAAAATTAACTTCCTATTTTCAACAAAAAAATGTCTCTTGGCAGCTTACATTCACTGTGCAGATTTACATTTACCTACAAAATACTGCTGGTTATAGATTCAGTCTTTTAGGTGGTACACGGACCCTCTCTGGGTACCGCCGGTTCTCAGGTGAGTTTTTGTTTGCTGTGTGAGATGACACCTCGACAACCTGTTCAGTTGGTTTAGTGAGAACAGTAGGTGGTATTTGCGTCACTGGTGCACTAGGCAACACAGCTGGAACAACACAGTCCATTGTTACTGGCGGCTCATTTTCAACCTCTGGTGAGGGCAAGCTTTTTTGAAGTGTCTCAACATTTCCTCGCCATGGCAACATGTGGTCGACATGCACTGTGTGCTGCCTCTGACCCTCTTGCACCATGTATGTAACAGCTCCCAGTCTTTTCAGTACTTCTGCCTGACTCCATTTCTCCACTCCTCCCCTGAAATTTCGGACACGGACCGCTTCCCCTTCCTGAAAGAAACGAAGGGATGAGCCACCCCGGTCATGATGACGTTTCTGTGTGGCCTGTTTCTCTTCAATCTGTCTGGCAAGCGTGGGCTTAAGCAAACAGAAGCGAGTTCGGATCTGGCGTTTCAGAAATAACTCAGCCGGTGTCCGTCCAGTCACGGTGTGGGGTGTACTGCGGTACATGAGCAGGAAATTTGCAAGTCTATGACTGAGTGGCAAGGGAGCCTTTCCCTCCGCTTCCAACACATTCTTCGTCAGCGCACGTTTCAAGATCTGCACTGACCTCTCTGCAGCTCCATTTGATGCAGGATGGTATGCAGGTACAGCAGTGTGTTTGATACCGTTTCTCTCCAGAAACTGTGTAAACTCCTTCGACATCAGCTGTGGACCATTATCTGATACCAGCTCTTCTGGAAGTCCATAAGCAGAGAACAAGCTTCGCAGCACTACAATTGTGTTGTGAGAGGTGGTGGAAGACATGGGAAAAACTTCTAACCACTTTGAATGGCTATCAATGACCACCAGAAAATACTGCTTGTCCTTCTCAGCAAAATCAATGTGAATCCTCTGCCACACTCTTTCTGGCCATCTCCAGTGGTGCAGCGGTGCGACTGCTGGCATTTTCTGAACAGCTTGGCAGATTGAGCAACCTTTCACCAGCTCTTCTATTTCCCCATCACAGCCAGGCCACCACATGTAGCTGCGAGCGAGAGCTTTCATGCGGCAGATACCTGGGTGCACATGATAAAGGTCTTCCAGTAAACGCTGTCGATAACCTGGGGGTATGATGACTCGCTGGCCCCAAAGAACGCAGCCTTGTTCTGCTGACAACTCCTGCCTGCGTATGAAATAAGGCCGCAGTGCTTCCTCCTGAACATGACTTGGCCATCCATTCATTGTGTAACTCCACACTTTGTTCAGTATAGGATCTTTTAAAGTAGCTCTCTCAATGTCTTTCGCACCCACTGGTAGTTCCTCCACGTGTGAGAAGTAAAAAATACCTCCCTCTTCTCCTGTGTTGTCGAATGAGGCTCTGGGTAGGCGGGACAAAGCATCAGCGTTTGCATGATCAGCTGATCTTCTGTACTCAATATCATAGCTGTATGCCATGAGGATGAGAGCCCAGCGTTGCATCCTTAATGCTGCTAAAGTTGGAACCGCTGACTTTGGTCCCAGGATAGTTAACAGTGGTTTGTGATCTGTTATGAGTGTGAATTTCCTCCCATAGAGATATTTATGGAATTTCTTAACTCCAAAGATGATGGCAAGTGCCTCCTTTTCGATTTGGGCATATTTTCTTTCAGCCTCAGTTAATGTCCTTGATGTAAAAGCCACAGGCCGTTCCTCTCCATTTTCCATGACATGAGAAATCACCGCCCCTACTCCATAGGGTGACGCATCACATGCAATCCGGAGTGGCAAAGGGGTGTCGTAATGCACCAACACTTTATTTTTCTGTAATAGCTGCTTTGCATCTTCAAATGCCTTAGCACACTCAGAAGTCCAAACCCACTTAGCCTCTTTTCTCAGCAGGTTGTGTAGAGGGTGGAGGATGGTGGAGGAGTTTGGCAGGAAACGGCTGTAGTAGTTAAGAAGACCTAAGAAGGACTTCAGCTCAGTGACATTTTTTGGCTCCGGCGCTTTGTTTATGGCTACAATCTTTTCATCAGTGGGGTGAAGGCCATCCTGGTCAATGCGATGTCCCAGATACTCCACACTGCTCTGAAAAAACTGACATTTAGACAGTTTCACTCGGACACCATGTTTTTCCAGACGTGTGAGCACTTCATCCAGTCTTTTTAAATGCTTCTCCTCAGATGAAGCAGTGATGAGAATATCATCCAAAAAACATGTCACATGATCCAGCCCTTGTAAGATCTGGTCCATAACAGACTGAAAAATTGCAGGCGCGCTGGAAACACCATAGCTGAGGCGATGAAATTTGTACAGGCCCTTATGAGTGTTGACTGTCAAATACTTCTCTGACTCATCGTCTAACATCAGCTGCTGGTAGGCATGAGAGAGGTCAAGCTTACTGAATGATGTTCCTCCTGCTAAAGTAGCAAACAGATCTTCAGTGTTAGGTAGTGGGTATGTCTGCTCTTCCATACACCGATTAATACTGACCTTGTAGTCACCACAAATCCTAATTGTTTTATCTGCCTTTGGCACGGTGACTATCGGAGAGGCCCACTCACTTTTCTCAATTTTTTAATAATCACTTCCATTTTCTCCAACCTGTCCAGCTCCTTTTCTGCTGCTTCCTTTAATGCGTAAGGAACTGGGCGAGCTTTGCAAAAGATTGGTGTGGTGCCTGGTTTTACGCGGATTTTGGCTTTAAAACCCTCTATGCAGCCTTGGTTCTCAGAGAACACTGCCTGGTGGCGCTGTAACACCTCGTTGACTCCTGGGGTACCCTCTACCTGTGTAAGCACCCTGTGTACAGTGAAAATCTGTTTCCAGTTCAGGTGTAGTTCCTTTAGCCAGTTCCTACCAATCAGAGCTGGTCTACTTCCCTTTACAATGACCAGAGGTAGGGTGACTTGCTGTGTTTCATACTTCACTGGTATCCTGATGTATCCTCGAACAGCGATACTTTGGCCTGAATATGATTTTAGCTTTAACTCGGGGGCTGGTTTTAAACTGAATTTGTTCAGATTCGTCTGGTAGAAATCCTCAGATACCACTGACACAGCTGACCCTGTATCCAGTAGCATTGTTGTACTCTTATCACCCAGTGCGACATCCACTGTGTACCCCTTTTCACAGCTTGAGGTGGAGTATACTGCATACACTCCAAAAAGTTCAGCCTCTTCATCCCCTCTGGATGTATTTCCTTCAGCTTCCACATACTGAGTTTGAGAAATGGCTTTTCCCTTTCTACATGCACGGGCTATGTGTCCAATTTTGGAGCAGGTATGACACTTTTCATTTTTAAATCTGCAGTCACGTGCTGAGTGTTTTCCCCCACATCGGTAGCATGTCTGTTGTGTCCCGAAGTAGTTTTTTACTCCTTTTTGGCCTTTGCTTTGTGCTTTATTATCATTTTGTCGTCTAAACTGTCCTTTCCTCCCCTTCTCAGAAAAGCTTGCACTTGACAGGGCATTTACCTGATGAGGCTCGCTGTGTCCAGAAAATTCCATTGATTTCTTTGACGCCAGTTCCATTGCTACTGCAATCTCACAAGCCTTTGGGAAAGTCAGATCCTTTTCAGACAGCAATCTGCGCTGCACGGCATCCAAGCGTAATCCACTCACAAAACGATCTCTCAGCGCACCATCCAGGTACTGTCCAAAAACACAGGTAGCTGATAGCTGCCTCAAAGCCACCACATAATCAGAGACAGTTTCACTCTCTTTCTGGTTACGCTTCTGGAATCGAAACCGTTCCGCGATTACAATCGGTGCCGGCTTGTAATGTGTGCTCAGTGCTCTCACCAGATCAGCATAACCCATCGCACTCGGTACTGTCGGCGACACCAGATTCTTCAGCAGCTTATAAGCATCAGCCCCAATCACCGAGAGAAACACACACACCTTCTTTTCATCCTTGATTTCATTTGCCAACATCCACTGTTCCAGACGTTCCAGATATGACTCAAAATCCTCCTTTGCGTCATTGTATTCATCCACACGACCGATTGGCACAGCCATGGCTGATTTTCCGATGCTAACTGCTAATCCAACACGTGCCTGGTTCCTCCGGAAAAAAAAACACTCACTTTTTTTTTTTTACTACGACCAGTGTACGTGACTCTTACAGCCCATTTATGCCGTGGTATTCATTTAATATCCTCGTCGCCATTTGTGGTGTATCGTGTGGAAGACAATAAACAGACTGAGCAGAACTACCGAAACACGTCTTTACTCTGTTGTTTCAGTGAACAGACTTCAAACTACAGATGCCGCATTGGCTCAAATATTGTTTGCCAAACAATACTTAACACAACACTGCCATTTCAATAATGACCCACAAGGTGGCAGCCTTAACCTGTCAATACACAAGTCTATTACAGAAATAAAACTTTTTTAGAAGTTATATCCACTCCTCCTTTGTTCGCCCACCGGCCTTTCATGAAAATGAGGGCGCTCTCTCTGGATAATTTGGATAGTGACTTAGCCAATGTGTCACTTTGTCTCTCTGCCATCAAGTCTATTATTTTTATGTTTACCATTATGATCCCACCTAGGTGTCTTATTTAAATTTAGACCCATCGGCCCTGTATGGTGGAGACAAAGAAGTCACTGGCCCTGAATTAAACTAGTCAAAAACGTCACTTCTATTGTTTAAGACTTCTTTAAAGTCATTCAGTTTTGCTTTTAAAACATTTACAAATTTCGCATAATTTCTTTTAACATCTCCATATGGTCTTCAAGTGAAACACTGTACTTCACTATAAATAGCTTATTATCACTTATGACACAAGCTCCGATAACAGCTTTTAGCTGACTTTGAATGAGAGAGACTCTGAGGCATTCAGGACTGGTACACTGCACTCTCATAAACTTCTAAAATCAAACTTTATCTACCATCTTTTAACTCTAGCCCAGCGTAAGGTATCTTTGCCAGAAATGACATGCATTTTCAAATAAACATATTTTGTAGATATTTTTGCACTCACATTTGTTGGAGTCATTAATTTTCATCAATTCACTTATAAAAAATATTATTATAGATCTTTCCTTCAAAAGGATTGCCTTAAGACTTCAATCTTTTGACTTTGTTTTTATCTCTTATTCTTTCTTAGACGAAAACTTTGATATCGTCATTTAAACACTGATCTACTTTCAAACCCACATTAATACCAGACATTTCTGTTACTTTTAGGGATCGACCGATATGGATTTTTTAGTGCCGATGCCGATACTCAATTTAAAAAAGGATCCTTTATTGAGCTTAAAAAACTATATTTAACAAATAGTAAAAACAGGTGAGGTAGAACAAGCAAAAAATGAGTTCAGTGCTGAAAATACTGAAAATAATTATTTAAGCTTAATTAAAAATGAGCAAAAGGTACATTTGTTACTGTATTATTTATTAATCTTTGGTAATCTTAGTTAATAAAAATACAGCTGTTCATTCAGCTGTTCATTTGTTCATGTTATTCACAGTGCATTAGGCTAACTAATGTTAACAAATACAACTTTTGATTTCAATAAGGCTACTATAAATGGTTAAATTAACATTATCAAAGATTAACAAATGCTGTAGAAGTGCAGTTTATTAATAGTTAATGTTAACTAATGAAGTTAACTAGAGTTTAATAAACTGAACTTTATTATAAAGTGTTACTGATTTGTTATACACCGATCTAGACGTCTGGTGAGTTCAGTGTTGGATAGATCAGTTGTTATAATAATGTGTTGCCATACATTAAATAGAATCGGTTCAAAGGAGTAATTAGTGCATGAATCAGAGGTTTCATTAGCGGATGTGTGTTTGTGTGATTATCCCGGCAGTTTAGGACATGGCACAAGATTTGTGTCAACACAGAAAACATTTCATCACTGGATAGGTTTTTGGGTTTATTGAAAGTGTGGTTTGTGTCAGCTGAATGTGTGGAACGTACGCTTTTCAGAGAAGACAAGGAAATGTTTTTTTAGCACAAATCACATCCAGCGGTAATTCAGGAAAAAAATGTCCCAATCCTCCACATAAAACTTTGCTCTTCCGACCTTTTACCATCATGTCCATTCTCAATTGATTTTGATAAATATGCGCGAGGGAGGGAGAGCAAGACAGTTTGAAGACGGTGAGTGTGTGCGCGTGCGGCCAGAGGAGGGGCGCACTCTCTCTCTCTCTCTGCTCGTTCTTTCAGCAACATGCGACCTGTCACAACAAGCACAGTTTTCAGTCATCTACATCACTCAGCGATCAAATAAGGCTTTGGCGAGATAAAAATTCGCTTTGGCGACCGCAAAAAACGCAATATGTGGCGGCCGGTGTTGATTCTGTGGCGCACTGCCACGAATTAGTCTATGTGTGGGGAAACAAACACTGGAGAGACACACACCACACGCGTCCAAACCTCTGCCAGGTGGTCGCTGAATAAAACTCCCACAAATACCATGGAACAACGTCGGCATTACTTAATCCTATGACCAGTGTTCGTAACAGCTTCCGTACGCATACGAATAGCCTACAACTTAGCTATTTGCAGCTCCCTAAATACAATGGCAAGCAGTTTTATAGAGGCATTCGGCATTCGCGTTTTCCATTTGGACCCACAAACTTGCTTAGCTATAGTTGCAAGTACATATAGAGCTACGTGTTTCCACTTTCAAAGTGTATGGCAATATTTCAGCTAAGTCAAACAGTTAAAAGAAGCTTTGTAAGTTTAAAACTTATCGTTGTCTTGAAGAGCAGATTCCAGCAGCACTCTGCTAGTGGTGGAGGGGCAGTGCAGCGTCTCCAGCAACACAGAGCTGCCAGTGGATGCCTGTCTGTAAATAATGCTGGGAAAAAACTATCGGCGAACGCAGCAGTGTATCGGTCGATTACTAGTTACTTTCACATTTTCTCACCTTCTGAGTGGCCTTTTACAATTACTGGCTAAATGGCCCTGCTGACCATAATTAAAACACTCTCTTTGCCTATAGTTTGATCACTGAGCTTGCAAACGGCTCCAACTTACTGCACACCCTTGAAGCAGTGTGTCCCAATCAGGAATGTAAGCACAGCCACTGATAAGCAGTTCTCTGTATTCTTTTACAGTCACCAGTGGCGGATTCAATCACAATAGCCGAATCATAACCTTCATCATTATCATTGGCAGCACATTAATTTTCATAAGCTGCACAGAAAATCACTCAACATATTCTAAGGGGTTTTCACAATGTTTCTGTTTAACTTGAATCACTTTTGTCCAAGGACATGATCCCCAACCCATAATTACATTTACTTGCTTTTTGTAATCATCGGAAGCAATACAAGGCAAAAAAATTAAAAAATGTCTTTCTTTGTTTAGCCAGTCAAGTTGTTGTTTAAATTTCCAAACAGAATCAAAACCCTGACTGGCCATTTTCTTATTAATTTCATATTTCTTGAAGTCAAAGCTTCAGAGCACAGCTGCTTACAGCGTTTGCTCTCTTCTGTCTCACTATTTGTTTCAGGACTGTTCAGGTAATTGATCAAGTTTTTCAATTTGTCTGCCATATCTTAATCACAGTTCAAACTCACCTGAAGTTATTGCAGAAATGGAGGCGGCGATCTTTGAACAACACAGCTTGGCTTCTGCATGATGAAACTGCAAAGTAAACTCCAACACGACAGTTACATATACTGGTCCACGCCAATTTGGGTCACAACTTTTTTATTTTCCTCTTGGGATCATTCCTGATGCATCCCTGGCAAACAACCCTATTTTTGTTAGTATCCCTAACTGCCTGATTCACTAAATTCGGGGATCCCCTATCTGAGATGGAAGAGATGGAGTAGGTTTGCGGCGCCCTGGACCTCCAATCCAGGGACGTACTCTGCTGGGGTGTTGCCACCAACAATGCCCATCGGGGCCCCCACAGATCACACTTCGCTTGCGCTGTCTGCTCTTGTTAACTTTAAACCTTAAACAATGCTATCAGCGACTTCTTATACTTTTAACTTAGTATAATTAATCTTCACTTTTCTCGTCGGAGTGAAGCTCTTCCGTCCCCCTTCACAATCTCATCCATTCAGACAGTACTACCAAATAATAAAATCTTTCTACCTTGTTTGCTGATTTGCCAGGGGTGTCACCAAGAATAATTGCCCGCATTCTCCACCATTACTGTTAGGGGTTAACAGTTTAGGACCCAAGGACCAGATGTTTGAAAGAAGACCCGGAGTCAGAATTATAAAAAAAATTGAAGAAAAGTTTTACTGAAGATAGTTTGCAGTTTCATCAGCAGAAGTTCAGCTTCAAGACTCACACAGGAGTTCGTAGGCCGCCCCGCTTACAGTTACACAGATCACAGCAGTTATACCATTTCCAAGATCTAAGCTACGTCATTGCTTACAGGTTGAATGATTCTTATTGGCTAAGAAATAGATAAACATAGTAATTTTCCACATATATACAGACAGACGGAAGCATATCTCCATAGATTATGCCGCTGACACTCGGACCCTGAAGTCAGGCACGTCGTGACCTTCCAGGTCTCAGATTTGGGTTGCTGGGTGCCAGCATGTCTCGAACAACAACTCAGTCAATCTCCAACAATGCCAGTGGTTCCTTCACCTGTAAGCAAGAAGACTAACACACACACTGACACACATCTTTTCCAAGGTTGGATTTGGCCAGGCTCTAACTATAAACAGGAGTCTCGTCTCAAAACATCAAGATAACAAGTTCTTTCTCTCAGGATAGGACACTTTAGTCTAAATGGAAAATATAGGCTTTAACTGAGAAATGGTCCCTTAAACTATAGCCTTCAATGACCCCTATATGTGTTAACACACTGAAGAATTTTCTCAAACACAAAACCAGTCCCTATTTCATTTCTGGAAGCTGGGCTAAATCAGCAAGCACTGTTACTGCATTCAGATATCAAATACTGACAATAAAGAATACATGAAAAGAACATTTCAGTAATCACACCCTATGAACACATGTCGCTCTGTTCATGTTTCTCACTCTGCTGGTGTGTTCGGTCAGACTTTTCAGACTGGTTGTGTACTTGCTTTAAACTGTGACTTTAGAGAAGAGCGTCTCTTTGGTGAAGTTTTACACATAGTTCCACAATGTGAAAAAGAAATTGTTTTAGTTTTAGTTCTATCACAAATGTACTTTCACCCACACTTGTATGTTTACGGAGTCCAAAGAACAAATGGATACAAAGTGATTAAAGGGATACTTCACCTCTGGAAAGATGAATGTGTATTTAAAATAGGTCATTTATGTAGTAGAAATGTGAAGAATCTTTTTTTATTTGGAGCTTTCTAGACTGAGAAAAGCCAGAAAATGTATTTTTGACTTATGTGGATGAAAGACAACAACTCCCAGAATGCACTTGCTTCGCTGCCCTAGGAGGCCACGCCTACCGGTAAGAGAGCGCAGTTGAAAACAACAAAGCTAAGCTACTAGTGAGTCTCCGTGACGAGTTTGCCCCGGATTTCGAGATCGCCCAAAATGTCCGGGATTCGGCTTTTGCGTTCTACAGTCGCCATTCATCATGTTTACTGTGGCGAGCAGGACGAGGCTGACGGCCGCGGGAGAACGGTGCGAGGCCGGTGGCGTCATTACTGAGACCAGAAAATCCCCCGATGACGCAAAATGATGATTTTTGCCTCATCGGAGGATTTTTTCCTGACAAAAAATACATAAATCTCTTGTCTCAGGGGGATATGAGGGTGGAAAGCACGGTAATTCGAAAATACTACAGGTTTTCTACTAATACAAAGCTTAATGCTAAATCCTGAAGTATCCCTTTAATGTGAGCAATGCTGCTGATGTAAAACCTCTTCACATGATTTCCTATGAAGAAAACCTTTTTGTAAATCCAAGATATAAAATTGTTTAAAAATGTCTGTATGAAATTCAAATGACATGTGAATGTTGACTTTGTGAAAATGTAGCAGTTAAATTTTAATAATTTTTTTTGTTTGTTTGTATTTTTTTTTTTAAATGCTTTTTTTGTTTTGCATTCAATTTAACTGGTCAAAAATAGCAGATCTATGACACAAATTGTGTGCTTTATGACCCATTATTGTGTTAAATATTTTAACACACTCCCTGTGTTAAGATCAATAACACACTGGTTGAGTTGAAAGTAACACAAAATGTGTTGTCCTCAACTAGACACACAGGTGTGTTGAGATATAACACAGGTTGTGTTGTTTTTAACACATCCGTTTTAAGAGTTTCAGGACACTCTGAATGTGCAGGAAAAGCTACGATTCCAGGAAAAGCATCACATAGAGTGAAAGAGGAAGTAAACAATGTCCAAGCAATTTCCCAAACCCCAAAGATGAAAATGATAATGTTATAATAGCATTTTAGAGATGTGAGAGTGCCAAGTTCCTTATATACTCATATCTAAACTAAGATGGCAGGGTCAAGAGCACATAAATATTCCGTATACAGCCGTATTCAGTCAGAGCGGATCTCTCTTCACTCGCTCCAGGTAGGAATATTCTCTATTTCCAGTCAGTTTGTGTCTCCAATTGATGGATGATTATATATGATTATTTGAATATACTACATTGTTTCGCTTTTGTTGTTTATTTTATTGAATTCAATTATTTTGTTGCAGGCAGGAAACTGTTGAACTCTTCTGTGAGATTCATACATTCTGCCCAGCAGATTTGAAAGATTTCAGGTGAGTTTGATTTAAATTATTTACTAAACGCATATGAAGAACTCCAAATACAATATTTGTTGAAGCTGAAATATGTGACTTAAAACCCTCGTTTTTGGGATCCTGGAGATGTTTTGACAGCATGCCCTGTTGTGCTTCAATAAAAAATATATTTTTAAGACACTGAGATAGGGCCACAAACACATGCTAATCATTTCACAATACTTTTTTTTGTGAAATTTATTTTTTTTTGGTCCATATTTGTATATCTGGTGTATTTGTAAATCAGTTTTAACAACATTTATTTTTTCATTGACACACAATTGACACACTTCAGCTTTTAACATTTACACTTAAATTTCTTTTCTAACATTGATGACATTTCCTGTTCACTAAGATATTTAATTATTGAAGACATTTTCTGTAAAACAGCTTTAAATCAAGGTGTTTTATTTTGAAAAGCGCTATACAAATGACTTGCATGAAATGCCTGTCTGGATATAAAATCTCTGTTTTATGGTGAAAAAATAAAGCACTGTATATTGTTAGTTTTTCATTTTTGTTAAAGTAACCTTTGAAAATGCTTAATGTTCACAGGTGAAATGAATCAGCCGGACGAGATATCGATGTCATTACAGTGAGTATTTCTGTTCAAAGCTTTGACTTGATCTTACTTTATAATTAATGGATTATTATCAATTATAAATTTACATTTACATTAGTTAACTACATTAGCTAACATGAACTATAAATTATAGTTGTTACAGGATTTGATTAAACTTCAAAATTTAATATTTCTAAAATTATTCAAATCAAATGTTGTACCTATTAACTTTAGATGAAAGAAAATACATTTATTAAATGATAAACTAAACAATGAATATTTGTTTAAATGATTAAAGGTTGATTAAAACATGTATTATCATAGACATATATATAATGGTGCATGAAACAAAAACAAATTCCAGTCCAGTCCAATTGCGCGGTTCTGCGGATTATGATTGGCCAGATCACCTGTCAATCAAACTCCCTGAGAAGAGTGAATTGCGCGTGTTTCACCAGTAGAGGGCGCTCGTGCAACACAAGCAATGATTCAATGAGAAATACTGGAGAACAGCCTCAGCTAATAATTTAATGACTGATAACGAAGGAGCCCTTATACTTCACATTTTTAGCTTAGTGTTGTTGTTAGTTTGCTATATTGCAAAAGTAAAACATGACCATTATAAATTGCATAATGATCAATAGCATATTTGTGACCCTGGACCACAAAAACAGTCACATGGGTCAAATTTTTGAAATTGAGATTTAAGCATCATCTGAAAGCTGAATTAACAATTTTGCTTTCCATTGGTATATGGTTTGTTAGGATAGGACAATATTTGGCCGAGGTACAACTATTTGAAAATCTGGAATCTGAGGTTGCAAAAAAAAAAAAAAAAAAAAACCAAACATTGAGAAAATTGCCTTTAAATTTGTCCATTTATTTTTGCCCTTTTGCTGCATTCACTCACAAAAATAAATGTTTTATATATTTACGGTTGGAAATTTACAAAATATCTTAATGGAACATGATCTTTACTTAATATCCTAATGATTTTTGGAATAAAAGAAAAATCGATAATTTTGACCCATACAATGTATTGTTGGCTATTGCCACAAATATACCCGTGCGACTGGTTTTGTGGTCCAGGGTCACATTTGTTCTTTGTGGTGATACATGGTAAAATCATAAAACAGATTAAGCAAATATCCAGTGCTACTTCTAAACAAAGTTTTGATGTTTCAGGAAACTTGAAGCTCTTAATGATGAACTGCAAGGAAGCATTAAGAAACTGAACTCCGAATATGACAAAAACCATTCAACGCTCAATAGCAAAATAAAGGAACTGAAAGACATCACTGACGATCTTGAAGCCATGCACAAATCCACTACAATGTGCAGTTTAGTGGGATCATCAGTAGGAAAGGCTGGAGGAGTCACGGCACTAGTGGGTCTGGCTTTATCACCTTTCACATTGGGTATTTCTTTAGCTGTTTCTGGTGTTGTAGTCGGAGTAGCTGGAGGAGTAGCAGGTGCAACAGCGAACATCACTAACATGACCCAGCAGAAAAAACTACGTGCAACTATTGAGAAGATCATCAAGGATTTCCAGAACACAATCGAGCCAATGACTGATCATCTGAATAAAATTTCTAAAACCGTAGAAGAGCTTCAGAAGGCAAAGCAAGAGTTTTCTGTGAAAAATAAGGCAATAATGACAAGTGTGAGATCCGTGAAAACCGTTTCGAGCGTTACTAAACGTTTAACTGTACTGCCAACTGCTGAGATTGGGAAAGTAACTGGCGTAATCTCAGCTCTATTTCTTGCTCTTGATGGGTATAGAATTGTTTGTGATTCAATAGAGATCTCTGAAATATATAACGAGAGGAATTTAGAATTTAAATCAGAAACTTTGAAATTTATTTATGAGATGAGAGAAACAGCTGCTCAATTTCAGGAGACTCTGGAGGAAATTAAAAGTGCCAAAGACGAAATAAACAGAAAGTTAAAGATCAGTTGAAATTATGCTTGAACTTGGTATTATCAATTTATTGACACTCTGTAAACTGAAACCTTTAAAAGTGTAAGCTTTCGGTCATTGCAAGCAGTGTGTGCTGAATTATAGAAAGCATATGCTTACATATTCTGAGATTTTCCACTGTGGATCTGCTCATGCTTTTAGGACTAGTGTTTCATACAAAGATCTTCATTTGCAGAAGATACGGAGGAAAATTAGGTCAAATA